>NC_138657.1:24304444-24776046 GCF_964273445.1 Streptopelia decaocto | reverse complement strand
AGATTAGTCTAAAACAGAACCCCAGACATGAATACCTCAAAAGCCACTAGAAGAGCAAAATATAGAAACCTAAACATTTTTTGATTCAGTAAAAATTTGAAAAAAATACGTATTCAGTTTAAAACCATGGAATACAGCCATCCAAACTAATTTTTTATCTTTTTTATACTTCTTTTTTTTTTTTTGCAGGTACTAGTTTATTGTGATATAATAATAAATTAATGTCCAGGATGTTAGGCCCTCCAAATTTTTCATAATCTTTTTGTTTCATATTCCTGTCATTTTTTGTATGCCAGATTCCAATTTCAGTCATAATCTGTGTTGAAATGAATTCAAAGTGTTACTGTTTCCTTTAATTTACCTTTTTCAGAGGAGAATTACTAATAAGAATGTGCTTTTTGTTCCTCTCATAGTGAAGGATTGATTTTAAATATTTAGTTCATCAAAATGGACTGAACTAAAAGCTATGATTTTCCAGAAAGACATTAGTTCAGAAATAATAGAGCTAGCTATTTTCTATACAATGAAACAAAATTAATGAATATTTTAAAATAGACTTTTTGACCTTCTTTAATTTTAAAATGTGAAACTGCAGTGCACAAATATGAACAGGAAAATTGGGATTTCACCAGAAAATAAATTTGTTTCCTGATAAATAAAATATCTGTATTTTGAGTTTTGCTTTTTTCCAGTGAAACAGCATTAAAAATTAAAAAAAAATCGGATTGCTTCCATGAGGCACAAATAATGTTTAGCTGCAAGATCAGCATCCACTTAAAGCAGAAAATCCTTGGTTATAATAGATCTTCACTTTTTAAACTACTGCATGACGACAATACACATTCGAAGAATCATTTTGTTCCTGACCTACAGTACCTGGTCCCACAGAGGCTGCTGGCAGGAGGATGTGAAGCACTGAACTTTGGGCAAGTCTTCTGCCTCCTGCTTCATTCCTAGAGCATTTTATTTTGCCAGCATATTCCTTCCAACTCTCATCTTTCTCTCTCCTTCATTTAGCCCATTCTTGCTCTTGGGTTGCCTCGAAACAGCTTAGGAACGCCTGGCTCTGCCAAGGAAGGAGAATGTGGATGCAAATTTTGGAAGGTCGTTGCTTCTCAGCAGCTTTTTTTCTGCAAGAAGATGAAGTCTTTCACTGCTGCCTCCTCACTCCATCAACATTCGAATAAGCTGTACTGTCTCCAGAGCAAACACTGGACTATTTGGGCATAGATACTACCATCAAACTTAGCTCCTTCCCTGAGTTTTTTGACACAAACCATCATTTTAAGGTTTGTGGTATTCTAGGGTTAATGCAGCTCTGACCATCAATTATATTCTTATAGTCAGTCTTTTCAGTTGGTGACCATTTTAGGTAAGCATTGGTTGGGGGGGGAATTCTCACCTAGTAATCATTCTTGTTCAAAGACATATTTAAGTGAGATATTTTAACAATCATTCACTGATTGACACTGTACTTAAAGCAGGGATTGTGTCTATACAACTTCTGCCATTGGGGCATGGAAGAATATATGGAATTAAATTAGGCTTCAGTAACACTTAAAAAGACAATGCATTTGTAAACAAACAAACAAACAAACAAACAAACAAAAACCAACCAACCAAACAGCAAAAAAACCCAAACCCCAACCTTTAAATGTATCAATGTTGCAAATTTTATAATAAATTCACAGTATTATAGAAAATTCCAGTTTTAAAATATCGTAAAGTATTTACAGGACTTAAGATTCTTTCTTTGTGGCTAGGGATTGCTTTTCATCAAACAAGACAGAGGAAATAATCAAGTATGGGTTTTCATTTTGATTTTCTCAAGTTCCTGGTTATCCTGTCATGCATAATGCATTACATTCTTAGCTTCTAAAACTAAATTGTCATAATTAAAGATTTTCAATTACTGAATATTGTTTCTGATTGTGTCAGGAATTTCTAGGGCTGCTTTTAAAACATTTTTACTAGTTTTGAAAAAAATACACAGTTCTTGAATAAATATTCTGTGGAAACAGTCTGAAATTTCATTCTGGTTATAAGGCTTTATGGGAGATAAACACCATATCGTGCATGCACACTTTCAGATTGCAGGCATAAAGAAATGAGAAAGAATTTAGAAAGTGAATATAACGTGAAGAATCTATGGGAGAAGTTCAGATTCCTGAGTCTGTCAAAAACTCCATGCAGAAGTCATAAAACAAAAAAATTGAAAGCCTTTCTCATGAATTACATAAATTTAGGAATGTCTGAAAATCAGATATCTGCTGGGCACAGATGGGATTTAGAAAATTATGACCAATCTTGCTCCTATTGCACCTAAGAAAAAAATTTGGGCTATGGGATGCATCTGGCTTCCTTTCATGCCAGCAGAAATTAGCCATTGATATCCAGGGGAATGAAATAGGGCCTGTAGACAGTTTGTTTTGACTATTTTCTATTCAGTAATTTTTAATGAAGCAACTAAATTAGGCATAACTCACTACTGGTCTAATGAATATACTGCAAATTATTAAAATGATAAAACTATGTTGCCTTAAATATTGTCTAGGAAGATTTGTCAAAGAGCCTTGGGAAAGGTCCTAATGCAAGTGAGCATTGTGAAAGGCAATTTCTCATTTTTTAGTTTCCAGTGAAAATATTAGAAATAATTATTTTTTTCTATCAAATATTTGTTTACATTTTTAAGTAAAACAATTTTTAATTGTATTTTAACTCTTTATGCCTGGCTTTTTCTAAACTTTTCCTCTGAAGCATTCATCTGAAATGAGAAGTCCCATTAAAGGCTCTTTGAAATCTAGAATACATACCATCTCACAAGAATAGTCAACTGAGCTGCATCACTCTGTTTATTTAACTACTAAGAATATACGTTCTGGTTTAAAATATACTATAAATTCCTGTATGGCCTCAGATCGTATGGTGTGTTGTTTACCTCCTTCAACATATAAGGGTTTCAAGCAGCCATACATTTTGGAATAAAGTATTTATAATTTGCCCAGTGCTCACTGAAGTCCACAGATGTTTATTACACGTGTCATTTTATCGCAAACATTACTAGTGCTTAGCAGAAAATATCTCATCCTAAGTATTAGAATAAATTGCAAATTTAACTACTTGCTCCAGCTAGTGAAGAAGTTAGCTCAGACACCATTATACATAGACTGTATCAGACCAAGACAGACAAATAAGCTAAAAGTCTACAAGGACTTCTGAAAACAGACAAATAAAATGAAATTCAGGGCCAAATTTATTTGAATTGTGTGAGGAAAAGAAAAATTTTGTAAACAAAATCAAAGTCAAATTAAGACAGAACAGTGGCATTTCGGTTTCTTCTCTATTGACAAAAGCACCATATAAGTTCCAAATACAGGTGCACCAATACTTTGTGCAGTAGTGTAAGGCACTCTGAATGCACTGCTTAGCAAGTAGGCAGCTTGTTATTTACCTATCAAAGATCTGACTGGTGTTAAAATGCAGCTTTACAACAACTAAATGGAAAAATCATATTGGTGTAGACATGAACAACAAAGTTCAGAATATGAAAAAAAAGAGTCATTGCCTCCTCTTCAAATTCACCTAGCTTTTATTCCTTCTTCTAGGTGGATGTCCAGGAGGAAAGAAAATGTCTTGGTTGTAATACACCAAGCAGAAAGTAGAGGGAATCTCTGCTTTTTCTCCCTGTTGCTTTTTTAAAGGCACAAGCATTAGCCAGGAGCTAATTAATCCTTTACCCAGACTCCAAATTAGATATTAGGTAAATTATACCCATTAGAAAGACTAGATGAAGACCACATGCTTTCTAACTTGTTTTGTAAACTGATGTGTGAGAGTTGTTTTACTGCAATTGCCTCAGAAACTTTCGAGCACAATAAACAGGTTGAATAGATGCCTGATGGGAAAATCCACAAAGGAGAGTCCTATAGACAGACCTGTCTGCCAAAACCCACACTTGCTGGAATGTAAATTATAAAGAAAATATGCCACTGTAAATTCATGTTCTTGTGAAAAGATGTAACCAATGCATGTAACCAATACTGGAATGTATGCTGATAATAAAATGAGCACTTGGTATGAGTTTCTCAACAGGTTCCTAAGAAAATGCCCTAAACGAGCAATAACAACTTTGCATGCAGTATATAAATTGCATAATAGTCAAGAATATAAAACCTAAATGAAATTTTGGGAATTCTGCATGAATTTTTGATTTTTAACTGACTCTGTCTTCACCACAGTGAATGCAGTTAAAATTCATCACACTCAGGTAAGTCCAAACATTTTCAACATTGGCAGAGCTGCTTTTTCCTGTCTTTCTTAGTTTCAGTTCAAGAAGGTGTTTTGAAAGAGGCTAACCACAATAACTGCTTCCTGTAAACCTGTCACCTTGTTCCCTAGGAATAAAGAGTTGCCAGTTTGCACCAAGAGTGGAAACTGCTTTGTCTCTTTCCTATTCTAAACTTTTTCAGAGCAGAAAGGATCACACCTCTTGCATAACAGACATAATACAACTTCACCTGATAATTCACGTAGGAAAGAATAAATCTACTTTGTCAGGTCCATATTTAATTAAACAGTTATCTCTCTTCAAAATATAACCCATTTTATTCATAGTATCAATATGAATAATTTTGTATGGATATACTTCAGTTAAATCAGGGTCCTCCTTTTTTAGTTTTAGGCTTGGAGTTAGGAATTGTGGTACGAGGGACTTGTTTCTCACAAGACCCACTGAGGTGCCTGGTGGTTGTGTTCCATGATTTACCCCAGGGGAAAGAAAAAAAAAATCGGGACGATCCCGCAGTCATTTTTTGTTTCATGGGCAAAACATCAGTTAATGCACAGGGGGAGTAACAAGTCAGGAGAAATCCTGCTGTCCGCGGACAAACCTGTCTGTTAGTCTTATACAGGGAAAAACAAACTGCTTCCGACGTCCAGATTCGCTCTTTCACGAGAAAATTACTCACCACCAAACTTTCCCATTCTTGTCGGAAAAGGGAACACAGCTCTCCAATAACAGTCACAGCGACGTGAGCGCTTTAACCTTCCACCCCTGAGACACTCCGTCCCCCACCCCCCAAAAAATACTAGGGCACACGAGGGGGTTTTCTGCGCCTGTTACCTTTCTCCGCGAGCTCCCGAGCTCTGCAGACCAGACTCATGTCCGTGCCACCACACCCAGCCCCGGCTGCCGGACAGGACCCGCCAGCAGCTCGGCGTTCCCAAGAGGAATCAAAGTTGCCAGGAGCAGCCGGTGCGGGGCGGCGCGGAGCCCCGCGGATCCGCGCGCCCCCTGCACGGCCCGGGCCGGGGCCGGGGCCGGGGCCGGGGCTGGCGGCGGCGGCGGCGGCGGCGCGGTGCCGCCCGCGATTGGCGGCGGCGCTGACAGCGGGCGGGGCCGCGCCGGCGGCACCGCCCGCCCCCCGCTATAAGCCGCTTTGCCGCTTCCTCGCTGGGTCTCACTCCCGCTCCGCGTGTCCCTGTGGCTGCGCAGTGGAAAGCCGCACCGGGGAGCTGCTGAGGGGCGCCGGTGTCATGTGAAGGCACACATGCTCTGCCATCCACGCACGCTCCCTCTCTCTTCTTCCTCAGCGTGTTTTTCCTGTCTTTTCTAACGTAACTCCTTTCCTTTCCCCTCCCCTGCTTCGCTACTAGCCACCCGCCGCCGCTCCGCGGCCCAGGCGACCCCCGCAGGGGCTCCGCAGCGGGCGGGCGGGCGCGGAGCGGCCGCCAGGGAGGGGCGCACCCAGTGACAGGCAGCCCGCGGAACCGCGCCCCGCGGAGCCGCCTCGGAGGTATGGTTTTCCTGGCGGAGCAGAGCTGCGGCGGCTGCCGCCTCCGCGGGTGCTGAGACGGGATTTTGGTGGTGCGGTTCCCGGGCTCCCAGCTTCATGACTGCGCGGAGCGGGGAGCCAACACCATGCGAGGTAAGCGGGCCGGGGGGGGCGGATCTTTTCTGGGAAAACTGCTGCGAACGGGGCCGGGGAGGAGGTTTTTGTGCTGAGGGTCCGGTGGAGAAAGTTAATGGATCGCGCCCGCCCGCCGGCGCGGTTGCTCGAGGCGCGTTCCCCGCACCCGCGGGGGCCGGGGACCGGCCCCAAGTGCCCTCCGCGGCCGGCGGGCGGGTGGACACCGCCGACGTACCTGTGCGAGAAAGCCCGGCGTCGCGCTGGGCCGCAGCGGGCATGGTGAGAGGGAAGGGGCGAGCGGTTGGTGGTGTCTTTGTCGTGAAGTCCCCACCCGCAACTGTCCACGGAGCGCGCTCGCCCTCGGCAGGTGGCCCGTTCCGCAGGACCCGCCTGGCTGTTCGTCCCGAGTCGCTGCTACCACGGGGAGGGCCCCCAATTCTCTCCCCAAAAGTTGTTCTCAGGACTTTTTCGTTGGCTTCGCCCCGTACCTCGGCCGGCGTGTTGTCTTGGGGGAGGCCTCCCTCGGGGGCTACTAATGAGGCGGGAAGGGTTGCGCTCCTCGGCACCCCCACCCCGTGCCCGCAGCTCTTTTCCGCGGCTCCCGAGCCAGTGCCCCTGCACAACTTTATCTTGGAGGGCCGTCAGACCTCCTCTTTCCTACCCCAGGGCTTGCAGCCCCACCCGATGAGGGTCCCACGGGATACCACAGAGCATCCCTCCGGACGGGACACTCCCAGGCATGGAGAGCTGCCGAGGCGCTTGTCCTGAGGGTGCCGCTGGGGCTGGAGAAGAGCTGCGTGCTGTCGCTGGCACGCCGGACACCTCAGTGAGTGCGCGAGGCGTGGGAATGCATTGTTTCTGCGTGTCCCTGGACCAGACTCCACCTGTCCCTTCCCTGGGCCAGGCAAGCACCGTGACGAGAACAACCCCCGACAGCCCCGGGCCGCCGCGGGGTTTGTACACCTCCTCTGCCCCCATCTTCCCACTCTGCCCTTTATCGTGCAGTTCTTCAGCCCCGTTACTTGCCTCACCCCACGGAGTGATAGAGGCAAAAATTAGTCTTTCACGGGGTATAGGGACGGAGGAGAAGGGTTTACAAGGAGTGACACGCACTCGGGGTTGACAGCGACATAGCGTGCAGATTTCTGGGGTATCCGGTTTGTTTTAATGAATGGGGTTGCACACGCTGGAAACAACTTTTAGCTAGGATTTCCTTCTGTGGGATATCACCTCCTGTAGCTGCGTGCGTTAACAGCGCTAACAAATCATGCATGTGATTTTCTTTAATGGAATTGTAACTTTGACATTTGCGCAGAGAAACGAAAAACCCTTTTTCCCCCCTGTGTTCTTAGGAGATAGGGTGTTCAACATTGGGTCATCTGGCAAGAACTTGCTAAACAGTATTTGCCTTTAGTAAGCAAGAGGAAGGGGAGAGGAAACTCTCAGTTCTGTAAAGTGGCCCCTGTTGCAGCTTCGCTGCTGTTTGTTTTTCAGTGGCCCGGGGGCTATCTTCGAAACAGGCCCGTCAGTGCCCTCCTGGGCAGGAGCCCCGTCTTCCCTTTTCCAGGCAGTTTGTCCACCCGAGGCACAGCCTCCCGCGCTTCTCCTCTCCCGCCTCGGGCGGACCGTGGTGCCGTGGGGTGCAGGAGCCCCCCTTTGCAAGCTCGAAGTGAAATGCTGTCCCTCTCCTCTGATCCTTTCCTTCCAAGAGAAAAAAAAACGGGTCCTGGGCAGGGAGAGGTATGCGGGTCTCTCAGCACACCTGGTTGCGCAGCTGCTTCTGCTGTCCCTTGAGCTGTGCTATCAGACAGTGTCTGTGGAGAGGTGCTGCTCTGCCCCGAGAATGCAAGTTTCACTTGCCCAATAGGTAATTCACGTGTGGGGGGAAGGGGAGCTGGGATGCAGGGATGAGAAAAACAACAAATGGACAACTTTCATCCTGGTGCAAAACTCATACACAAGAGGTTACCAAACTGATGCTTTATATCGGGTGTACATTGAGACAAGAGCAGCACTTGACACTCCCTCGAATGCTAATAGAGTATCTGTCCATTATGTTTGTGGCTTTCCTAATAAAGGAATTATGTGTACATCACAATTAACAGATTGTGAGCTTCCATGAATTAATAATTTTAGACAGCTGCAAGCCTTCTTGTGAAGGCATAGCTATTTTCCACTATGTTACATTTGCTTTTGGGTTTCAAGGAAGAAGCTCGCTCTCATACATGTGAGCTCTTCCCCCAAACTTTCCCAGCTGAGCTGTGATTCTTCCAAGCTGCAGCTGGTGTACACAGTCCAACATGCCTGGGATGTGCAGGGGTTGCTGTGCTTGCTTACCTGCTCCACATGGGAGATGAAGGCCAAAGAGCTTCTCAAAATATCTGGCCTGTGTTACTGCCTGTTGCCTCCCAAAGCACTGGGCTGTAGGTCTTCCCATCCCACCCCACGGCAGCACAGCTAGCTTTGGGGCACACCTCAGCTGTCATGTTGCTACAGTATGGTCATTGGTCACGTCCCATCCAAAATAATAGTTCCTTCTACTTAAAATCTTAGCTTAAATATGCTTGAGGGTACATAGCCACGCTGACTTAGAGTGGCACAATATTCTGGTACAGGGGGCTGAGCACTTGTGCTTTTGGTACTCTCATTCTCATGGTAGGTCCAGGGGTTTCCATCTGAACTGGGAATGGCAGTTTTGGAAGTTTGTGACTTTTAGATCTCTATTTTATAGAGGCAAACATGGGTAAAAAAAATGACATTTACAATGAGCATGCACCACAGTCTTCCTTTCATTCCTGCCAACAACCTGTGAGGGAATTAAGAATGTAGAAGATGTACATAAGTATATATATGTATATATATTTTTTTTTTGAAAAAGAGAGCTGAAAATGCACTTAGAACTATTGTGGTGCTTAACTGAAAAGAAAGCAAAACAATTTTTAATATTATAATTTAATTTTTGTTAAACTGACTTGTAAAGTTTAAAGCTGTTACAATTTATCAAGTTCTGTATATAATACAGCTGACATGACATGCACATATTTAAAAAATTAGCAAATGGCAAAAAAGAAAATGTCAAATCACCTAATTTTACTCTGAGCACGTGCTGCCTGTACACACAAACACTGAGTTTGTGATGACAGTTATTTGAGTTGTGAAAGTGACGTTAAAGCAACCATACAGAGTAGCCCTTTTATTTAAAAAGTAATATTTAAGCTTTCAGTTGGGAATGTTGCTATGAAGTGATATCTTCTATGTTTCAAAGAAAAGGAAGTCTGAAAAACCCTGAAGCAATTTTTCTGTGTATTTTGCTCTTGTTGGTGTCAGGACTGAGCAATGATACATGTTACATAATGTTAGATAGTTATTCTGTTTTCTTAGCATCACTGAAATATTTGTAAGCATTTAGGAAAGTGTGAATCAAACAAATCCTATCTGCAGTATTGCTGAGGGAGCTTATTAAGTAACATATACAAGTAGTCTGGATAGTTGAGAAAGTTCTCCTTGATTTAATACATGAGTGTAAGGCATCTTTAAATGCACATTAAAGCAAATGAAACTTATTTCGCAAGTTATTCCAGGTTAAAAAAAAAAAAAAAGACTGAATTTGAGATATGTAATATTAATATCCTAAAAAATGTCAATGACCATATTGACTATTTAAAACAAAGGCAGTAAGAGAGGAGTAATACTGATTTTGACAGACTTAAGACCCTACCCCACCACTGCAAAACCTATTTGTCATCCCATCATGGTTCATCCACCTACTGCTTTCCAGAATAATGTTACCTGACTTCACTGAGATTCTTTGCTGTGTGATGGGACACAAGTTCCTGGTGTTAGGCCATGGCAGGTTGAATTTTAACAAATGTCAGTAAATGCTTAGAAGATCATGAGTCAGTAATAAACTATTACTGTGATGCTTAATAAAAAATACAAATGTGTAGAGTGACATGTCTCTAGAATAACCAAAATTAAACCTGAAGTGTGAGAGTCTATTAGTATCTCTGCAATACTTTTACTTTGAGTTGCACCCTGTTTACATCTGAAAGGGTATCTTGCATTTATCTTTCATTGCTGAATTATGCCACAGTGTTGGGAGCGGGAGGGATACATATTGAAAGATCATCAATAGAAAGCTACATGTTTTAATATCATTAGAATTTCTACCATAGAAAAGATATTTACATTTTTTTTAATGAGAAAGTTGTCTTTAATGGTAGAAGCGTGGCAACTGGTAATATGACAGTTAATTTTAAAGCTGTGAAAATATCATGTACTGGAAACAATTTATCCTTTGTTGTACAGCAAATGTCTGACATCCCTGATCGGCCTTTTACAGATACAACGGCAAGCAATAACTTGGTATGATTTACCCATTTGACAATACAGTCATGATTGGAAGGAGAGATCACTTAATTTGTGTTTTGTGATTAAAAGCTATGTCAAGGTTTTAGGGGAAAACATACCAGGAGAAAAAATATCTGAGTAAACTAGAAGTCAGAATTCCTGTTTAAAATGTACTTGCGCTAACTAGTGGAAAGTCTTTAGGGTGCTACCATGGGTACTGCTATACATGATATTGACGTGTGTATTAAGAAATGTATGGATGAAATATACCTTCAACTGTACTGTGTGTTATTGAACAGTTCCAGGAATGAGGATCTGCCATATTATGAACACTGGTTACCCAATACAGGAAAACAAAATCAAAGGAGTGATAGATTCCCAGGCTATCCAAGAAATAATTTTCCTTCCTTTCAAGCAAAGCAGTGAATTCACAGAAATCAGGTCTGTGCTATGAATATGAAGCCTGCATGCTTTGTAGGAAGACAAAAGATGTGCATAGGAGTAAATATTGATTGAACTAATCATCAGCTGAATAGAAATGAACTTTACCACTGCACCAGTATAATAGGTTATGTTAACTAGCCCTTTCGTAGTCCATATGCTGCCCTTTCAACCCGCAACCCTATCTATTGAGCTCTTAATGAGGGAAACCACAGGTGTTATAACGACATTTATGGTAAATCGGGCTAAATATAGTAGTTGTACAAATAAGCGGTTGTGGTTACATAGGAAAAAAAATGGAAATTATTAAAAAGAGGGGGGAAAAGAAAAGGAGACTTGGAACATTGCTACACTATCATGAGATAATGGGAGTGTGTTAGTGGTTATGTATTGTTTTACACTTTTAAGATGCCATCCTAGATCACTTGCTGTTGAGCTTAGTAATAAACCTGTTAAATCAATTTCAACCAAAGCGTAAATTTTAAGAAACCTGATACATTTGAATTTAAGATCAATATCTTTAAAGAGCAATTTTAACAGCTTTGAGCATTTAGCACAGTTTGGGCTTTCCATAATGACTTTCACAGACAAATTATAGATGTCAAAATGTTGTTCTTTGTGCTTCATGTTTATAAAGTTCAATGTTGTTGTTCCTTCCGATTCTGTATTCAGTCTGGGCAAAGTCTGCGGCTTTGAGAATAAGACATCACACAGTGTCACTGGGGGTGGCAGACAGAAGGTGCCGTTTGGATTGTGCTGTTTTCATGTTTGTTTTTAGTATTGCTTTCGTTAGCATATTAAAAACTCTGATTTATGCACAGGATTGAGAATAGAATACAGTTGTGATGGCCTGGTCCTTGTTTGAACAACGCTTACTCACTTGAGTGGTCCTATTGATGAGACATTTGGCCCTGTGTATTTTTGCTGTATTGGAACTATTTTTTATAAAGCAGAAATGCTTGTGCTTAACTTTGCCAGACACATTCTGCTCGAAATTTATGCAAACAGAAAGGCAGCTGTTTCTGCCTCTGCTACAAGTATATAGGCTAATTTAGTTTGACATAAATGTTGTTATTATGCTGTTAATGATGAATTATTTTGATGAATCGTCAATTACAATGCATCTACACAATTTTTAAGGAAGATCAACACTCTTATTGCTGTATAAAAATGTCATAAATTTTAAAAATTATACGTTTATCTGGATCGTGGACATTTAAAACCACATACTCATTAATGAGTAAACATCAAGTAATTATACTTGCTTGACAGACAAACTCATTTTGAAAGAGTTTTTCTGTTATCATGGGCCTTATTTATACAAGTAGTTCAGTTAGATTTGATTGGACTGCTCACATAAATCAGGCAAACTGAATTTGGCAATGTTTGTTCAGTATCCCACTGAAGCCCAATGTCTTGGGATTGTAAGAAATGTGAATGATTATAAAGGCTTACAGGGAATCAACATCGTAAGAAGCATGCCATGTTTAAAAAAAAAAAACCTCCTTGCCTTGAGATTTCAGTAAAATCACCTTCTACTTGTAACTGCCTACACTGCGTAACACTTTTCACACCAAAACTATTCTTTTTATTAATCTTATTTCTGCTTTGTTAATACACAGTAGCCATAAGTGACTATGTCCTCATGGTAACCTTGCCAAACAAGACGTGCACTCCCTTTGCATTTATTTTTTTCCACTCTCTGAAACAATCCTTTAGACTAAAAATGTCTTTACTCTTACAAGCAACATGTATTATGAGGGGGTTTTTTGCGTGAAGTTGTTCATGTAGGGGAAAAAAAAAAGCTAGATCAAAAGAAGATAAAGAAGAAGAAATTGTTAAATTGCAGTTCAGTCTACTGTCAAAATAATGAGCTGTCAAGAGGGTAGCATATTATGTTTTGGAGCAGGTTGTTCTTGGTCTCAGATGAAATTATGGTTCTCCTAAAATAAACTTCAAGTGTAAAAAGTGAAGACAAGGCTGTTTATAAATAAACAACTCTGAAATTACCATTCCCACCACAACAGGAGGTAGAGTTTGATAGGCTTTATGCAATTTGATAATTTGGGGAGGTTAGATTACTTAGTGTGCATCACAAATTGAATGCTTACACTTGTTTGAAAGATATTTGGAAACTATAGACCCACTACCAGAGTTGATGGCATGTTTCCGTTTGTTAGCTAGCGGAGTAAAAACTGTTGACTAAACCATTTTCCAAAATATTTGCTGGAAATTAGAATCTCTTTTGGAGGAGGACAGCTTAGTGAATTTACTCTATGTGAACTGCATAAAACCAAGTTTAACAAAATTAAGGACAATATCTTCATTAAAAATATTGTTTAGAGACATTCACATGTGTTGTCTTCTCTTTCCTTCTTGAAAAATATGCCTGGTTTTACAAGGTGATGATAAGTTACTGACAGTTAACTTTTTGATTTAAGAACCTGCAGCAACTTGCACTACACTTCTAGTACATTTTTCTGTGGTCACTTTAACACTGCAACAGTGCAGCACCAATTTTTTCTTCTCGAAAGAAGATGGAAAAATGAAAGTAAATGTTATAATTCAGGTCCTGACTAAGTAGTGAAACAGGTGCTCTGTTGTTTCTTTTCATATTTGTCTGTCTAGAAGAAGAATAAAGTGGCAAACTGGCTATGAAAAGCATTGCTTACTTCAATGCGTGTTGTTTGGGGGATTTTGTACAATATTTGTACAATGAACTGTATTTAGTAGTTAATTGGAATGCACTGAAAGAAAGTGGAGACCATGCAGAGGAACTGAGGCCAGATATTCAAATGCAGCGGGAGCACAAATATGAACAAATGCAGCACAGTCTAGTGGCACAGAGGAGTAATGGCACTAGAGAAGAAATGTATTAATAAGGCACAGTGCCATTCAGTGATTTCATCTTTGTGAAGAGAAGAAACTCCTCTTTTGGAGAAAGTTCTGCTGTGATGAAACAGAGATTACTTTGGTTTGTTTAGGAATTTATGTTAAAACTGTCATTGTTTCCTTTTAGTGCATTTGTGAAAATTGTACAAGTATTGATTATTACTAATATATGTCAGCAAGTCAGACTTCTTTTAATGACTAAAGCCATTCTATCTATACCAGTACATGTGGAAATGTGATAAAGGAAATATGAACTTAACTGATACTTTTTTTAAAAAAAAATGTATGGAAACCTACAATATATATCATACTATAGAGAGTAAGCAAGTAGTACTCTTTATTAGCTGTGCCAGCTAGAATAGTGGGAAATTTGCATCTAAAATTAATGTTGCTTTATATTGGAAGAAGTAAAAAATAGCAACACTTTCATTAAGTTTTCTCATTAAAAAACAAAACAACTATATATTCTAAATAATATAAATTTATACCTAAAATCACAAGTGTTAAATAGTATGAACTGCAGCCACACATAGATAAGCCAGTTTTCAGTTATTTGAATGTGATGCACTTTACTGAGGAATCACAATGTTTAATATATGCTAGTTTCCTCTTAGCAATAGCCAATTTTGGAAAATTCAGATTATATTGACTTTTCAAATAATAAAGTATGAATAAGGAGAGAGATTAAAATAACACTGTCAATAGAGGCAAAGTATGAATGGTTAACACCCTTTGAGAATAACTCAAACTACAAATCGTTCCATAGCTTGAAGAATGTCAACATCATGTTCCATTACAATTTGTAAAGCACTTCTGTGTTCTTATGAAAGTAAATTCCTTATTCTGAACTGGTTGAGAACAAAGGCTTTATCATTGTTGTGGCAGCTGTTGCAATATTAAAGATAGAACTTCAAAAATATGTAGTAACTACCATAATTTAGCCATAATTTAATTCATAATTAACGTATTATTAAAAAAATGCAGAAAACTTTGCATGCGATATCTACTCTGACATTTTGAGGAGCAACAATTTTAATACAAGGCTTTCTGGAGAAACTGTTCATGTGTGTCAGTATTTCAAACAAATGTATGTTACAGTATCTTATGTCAACTGGACAAAGTCTGTCTACAGTGCTGTGGTTGATCCAAGGTTTATCTTTAATTTTGAAACAGAGTTCCCTATAGACTTGTCTGGAATGTTTTACTGTAAAACTAATGGTACAATACAGCTCATTGGTTGTTTACAGTCTACTGATTTTTCAGAAGACAGGAGAGCTAAATAATGCTATCACTTAGAGTTGAGCAGATAAGAAGGGGATGGAACTTGTGCTGTCTCAATCCAGGTGCCTATGTAAAAGTTACTTTCTTCATTTATTATTGATATGAGCTTGCCAAAATTCCAATATTTATTTTTGTAAAATACCATTTACCAATATGTGTTCTAAACCAGTAATTGCTAAAAACTCACGTGGAAGTGCCATGAAGAACAGGACAATAAATAAGACCTATTGCAGTGAGCCTTTTTTAGGCTTCAACAGAATTTAGGAGAAAAAGATTGTGCCAGCTGCATCATAAAACCGAAAGAGAGAAAGATATGCTTTCAACAGGGAAATTAACAGGTGCAAGAGAAAACAGGGAGGAAAAAAAATGGTGGTGAATTTGGATAAACAACAAACCAAATAGAAAATGTGTTGTTTTGGGAAAGAGAGAGAGAAATATGTAGAAGTGGAAACGCAAAGGAATATAAAAAGGAAGAGTGAAGAGATGGAAGGCTTTTTTGAAGTGAACAGTACTACGCTACAAAGTGCTGGACTTTTCAATTTCCACTCATTGCAGGCAGAGTTAACTACAGTTGGCAGGCTGTTGTTTTTTGTTTTTGTTTTTTTTAATAGAGAACTGGAAGTAATAGAAAAAAAGGGTGAAATAAGGAAAAGAATGAATGCACAACATGAATGTATTCATTGTGCTACTTTCTATTACTTGGTGTTGCATGTAGATTTTTTTGTAATGGGATTTCAAACTATTTGGTATTCAGCTAAATGCTAACATGAGACATCCGCTCCCATTCATTTCACTATGTATATCCAGAGCTCTGCTACTCAGGAGTGCTGCAAGTTGGAACATCACATATACAGTTATGTAAGCTGTCTGTACAAGCTTGGCATTCACCGCACTTCAGGCAAGTTAGTCATTTGCAAAATTAAAATGCCATTTGCAAAATACATCCAAATGTGATTTTTTTTTTAACTCCAAATCAAATTCTGTGGGTTTTGGTTTTGTTTTTTCTTTCTGTTATTTTTCTGTCTCTTCTTTTTTTTTTTTTTTTTTATTCCAGTGACTTTTGTTGAAAAGCAGTGCAGTCAGAGAAGTCCTTGACACTAAACTTCATTCACTTGTTAGAAAATGTGTAATTGATTAATTGGACCATACATCATATGTGTCCGTGTATTACAGAAAGATGTTTCATTCTTTTCACCCTTTTGTTCCTTTTGGTTTATCTGTGTTTTGGATATGCTGTAGGGAAGAAATAAACAGTTCGTTAAATCTTGGCCTGGCTGCATCTCCATCATGTACCTCTATTACATTTGTATGCCTGTAGCCTTGGAGATAGAAGAGGTGCTTGAGAGATGAATTTCTGCTTCCCTAGTACTGCTTGGTTGCCAGAACCTGTTCTTTCTCTTGCCTAGTAAAATAATTTCCCTATATATTTGGATTTATTTTTTTTTTTAACAATTTATTGTTTAGAGTTCACCTAAGTCATATTATAGACTTTTGGAGACAGTGCAAGTATGTAACAGTAAAGAGATAAGGTCCTATCTGATTGCAGCAAAAGTTGTGTGTTTTGTTTCTTTTCTATCTTACAAAAAAAAAAAAACCACAACAAAACAAAATAACCAAAACAAAACAAAAAAAACAAAACAACCAAAACAACAACAACAACAACAAAAACCCAAACAAACAAAAAACGAAACACCTTCAGATCTTTTCTCCATGCTCAGAAGATGAAGAGTAACAAAGCATGTTCTTACGATGTTCCCCATTTCTCCAAGACCAGAGTGATTTTAAAGTATATACCCTCGACAAACTTCTCCCTCTGTAGAAGCCCTACAGAGTTTATTACTTGAACCAAACACTTGCAGAAGTCTCCATAGCGAAAAAGAAAAAGGAAATCTGAATTTTCAGAAAGCTACTCTGGTAGTGTAGGAGGTTCATTTACATGAATTCTCTGCTTTCCCACTTCTCCCCTGTAGTTTTCTGTAAGTCCTAAGGATAAAACAGGCAGAGAGCCAAGCTGTCATCCGTTAACATCTATTTCATCCTTTCTCAGCATCAGTTGAGATAGAGGAGGATATATGTCTCAGAGGAAAGTCTTTATGCTATTACTGAAATGTTTAGGAATGCATCAGATTTTGACCCAGTGTTAACCTACATTATCTTTTGGGCAGAAATGAGCAGCAGGATAAAATCATTTCAGGAAGACAAATGCTACTAAATGCATATTGTGATTTTTCATAATCTCCAAAATAGCATATTTGGTATATGCTTCACTGTGGAACAGTCAAAGGATGAACCTTTAGTTTACTGTCAAGAATAATATAAATTGTTTAGGAATTATTTTTCATTTAAGGAATAAGAGTATTTCTGTTAAACTACTGGTCACTCTCTAGAGGCTATTATGGTGTTTGAAGCAGTACTAAGCCGTTAATATTTTACTTAGTGCTCAGAAAGGTAATCGGAAAGGTTTCATATTTTAGATGTATGTATAAATATATTACATGTTTCAGGAGGGAATAGGTGATATTTTGATACATTTATGCATATAATGATTGAGCAATTTCTTAAATAAATCTTATTTCCACATGATGCGAGTTTAAAAAAACACCCATTTCCAATAGGAGATGTAGTGACATCCAAGCATGAAAACTTACCTTACATATCTATGTGCTTTTATAGTTAATAATGAAGATGGAAAAGAGAAAATATGCCATTTTCCAATCCTGTTTGGTTATCAGATTTTGCTCTTGGAGCTAAGAAGTCATTCTGGTGTATGTTTATTGGTTTTGGTTTTTATTACAGTTGCATATTACCTTTTCGATATTTTTGTCTTATATTAGTTTAAATCTCCACCTCCACTCTTTGTCAGTTATTTGTTGCTTCTTGGTATGTTTCATATTCTCGTAGCCTTTGTTTTTCTTCATTTTGTATGCTGCTTCTTTCACAAGTATACTTCTACTTTCAGACCCAATAGAAGAACATTGAATAGGTGTTACATTAGAAAGGCAGGTTGAAGAAGAGTTTGTAATTGTCCATATCAGACTGATAAATAGTTATGCACATTGATGAATGCTTTCTGTAGGGACATTTAATTAACTCATTTACGAGAGAGCAAAAAAAGTGAGTTTGTCTTTCATTTACTTTATTCCCCTGCATGACTGTTTCTACCCATGTGAGGGAAAGTAGTTCCCCTTCTATTGCAGATACAGCAAGCGTCTTTATACAGTATAGAAAAGAAACAGAAAACTTTTGTGCAATGGAATTTTGTCAAACCAGTAAAATTAAAACTTTCCTAGGGGTTTTGCTGTCTAGTGCCTTCACATGTGATATATTCTTTACTTGAAGAAAGCGCCAGATTGAATGGCTCTTCTGTACCCTGCAGAGATTTAGGACGTGTTCCCGAACGGGTTTTTGGCATGTGAACAGTTGCATGGATGAGCTGACTGATGTGCAGAAGTCCTTGTCAGGCTGATCTAGTTAGGTGCAGACCTCACAGAGGTCCTGAGAGCTGAACTGCCTGTGGCACTGGCGCTATCTCTCTCCCATGCCTATCCCCTATTGTGCCTCAACATTGACCTTGAAAGACCCCTTTCCCGTGGCCGTTATAACCTTGGCCTTGCTGCTGACAGTGCCAACAGGGGTGCCAATTAGTGCTATGCGGTTGGTTTTTGTTTTTCCTTTTTTATGAACAAAGTCCATTGAGGACTGAATTGAGACCACCAGCTTACTTCACAGAGGTCACCAAGCACCATGGCATTTTTATTTTGCTCAGTCATTACTGACCTGGTGTTAAACCTTTATCTTTAATCTGTGTACAGTCTCTGTGTCTGTCGTCAATTTGAAAACGTTTCACTTGGTAGGAGAAGTTTGCTTCTGAAGTAAGATATGTTGATAAACCATAGTATTATGCAACAAATATGTAAAATACCTCAAATTGCTTCTTGTGGGTAGATGCCGAATTTGAGCCTGCCTTTTACAAAGTTCACAAACTTTATCAGAAGTCTGAAGAATTGACCAGGCATACAAAAAGGGCACAATAACAGGAGCATTAGAATTTTATATAAAATAAAGAGAATCTTGTGTTTTACAATAAGCTTTGCAATCTAATACACAAACTTGGGAGTCTCTATTCTGTTATGTGTTTCTCGTAAGTGATCTTAGGACATTTCTAGTTACTGGGGCCTTTCTGTCAAAAATATTTAAGTATATTCAGACATATTCCAGACTTCTAAGGTTTCAGAGGCAGAAAATTGAGCTGAAAAATAGAGTTGTTCTTAAGCATTGCAGGGAGCCTGGGATTAAATCAGTTGTTCTGCAACATTATTCTGTATTTTTGTGTCTATCAGCAAAAAAGTTATTTTACAGGAGTCTTGATTTTGTTTTTTAGATAGATGTGAACAAGGTTTTCCCAATGTCCAATGGAAATGGTAATCACTCCTCTGCATTTAAACCTATAAAGCCGAATTTCAAGTCCCATACATGAATATGTGGGTGTATACTAGACTTGTCAGCTCAATACAACACTGTAGATTCTTTGTTTTTGCACTATTTCTAATATGTTAAACTTTTAAAATATTTCATTTGTTTTCATAACTGAGCCGGAAGTGTACTATACGGTTCAGGTTTGGGTTGGGTTGTTTTAGTGGGTTTTTTTGTGGTGGTGGTGTTGGTTGGTTGGGTTTGGCTTGGTCTGGGTTTTTTTTCCCCACCAGTGAAAACTGTGATCCATCATAGTGAGGCCATATTGTAAGTGTGTCTGCAACTTTAAATCCTGTGGCTATGAAGTTAAAGTTGAGGAGATATTAGGATTTTGTTATTAGCAACAGTAGATGGGCAAGCAGAGGGAAAGCAGAACTGGCTTGTTAGTAAGTCATAATAGGGCTGCATATTGGACTGTGTGTATATCCTCGCTGTCCTGATGCTGAAAAGAGTAAGTGTTACTTATTTTGAATGTAGATAACCATGCAGAGACTGAAGGAGGAATCATGTAAATGTTGGAAGAGGGTAGCAAGTTATGCCAAAAAAAGATTTTTATTCCTGTTCAGTAAATTCAGCTGGCTACATTTCTGAGGAAGATAAAAGGCTATAAGGAGGAGGGGTGAGTATATGAGCAAGTGTGAGTGATTTTGTGAAGTGAGGTAAAGAAATCTGTGTTAAAGATGAGAGAACTGAGGAAGGGGGACACTTTAGCTTCTCCTTTAAGTATATCTCCCTTCTGAGTACATTTACTTCCATCACAATGAGCTAGAAGAGATCTTTGTTTAGTCGTGCAGTACCCCTGAGATCTAATTTAGCTTTTATAGCAAATTCAAAAAGAGGCAGAGTGAGCAAGAGCGACCAGAACAAAGCTATGAGTTTGTACCGTGAATATTGATACTTTTGGGTTGCTTCTGTAAATCTTTTAAAAGAAATTCCCCTAGAAATGCTGACTTAGACTTTCTGCTAAAGGAAGACTGAATTTTAGAGATGCACATTGTTTCATTATTCAGTTGTGATAATGAAGAGATAGTATAAATGCATGTTGTAGGGCAGCGGTGGCTTTGTTACTTCTAAAAAACAAGTAGAAAGCCATTAAAGTCAAGCAGAAATGCATCAAAAATCATTTTGCTTCTAAAATGCATTTTTTTAATTAAGTCATACTGTTAGAAGTGTACATCTGATCTATTCATAGTTCTTTGAACATTACAAAAACATTCTCAGGAGTCTCAAAACTTAATGTATGACATTTCTTACTCCTTTTGTTATAGAAGTTTCTTTTCCCTAGGTTTCCCATAGCAGAGACTAGGGCATGGATTCCAGAAATTCTTCTAAAATAAATAATTTATTGGCAAGTTACAGGGTAGAGCAGCTCGAGCTGGGTGCTTCCTGGAAAAGAACCCTCACGAGAAAAATATTTGGACAATTACACCCCCACAGACAAATCCCTCACCCGCCTGCATGTTGCTCTGGGCCAACTGCAAAATCAGAGTCTGGAGTCTCACTGTTCTTCATTGGATCTCTTAATTTTTTTCAGGTGGGCTGTCAATCAAACTCCTAACCTTCAGTTGCTATTTTGCATCTGCAGCTGAAGAAAAATAAGTTCCTGGCAATATCCAAAACATTATTTCTTGCTTTCTGTTAGGTGCAGTTCTGTTCCTTTACTTATCTAAAGGGATACAGCTCCCTTTCTGTAGCTTGAAGACTCTGAGGCCTTTTTTGCTTAAGGAAGTAGAAAGTTCAAAGGTTCAAAGCTTGCAGGAGTTATGCTAAGCAAACTTACTTCTTCTAAGCAAATTCTATATTAGCAGTTTTTAAACAACTTCTCTAAGAAGCAGTATACCAAATAACTCAATAACCTAAGGTCTTAAGGTTTTGTTCAAGTGACTCTTTGTTTGAGAATTCGGAATGGTTTTGCTTCTACCACATAATTTTGCAAAGGTCATCTTTGGCCCCTGGATTTAGGGCCACCATGATGTTTTTGGGTAGCTTTTTCCTGTGTTTTGCAGGTCTATGTTTTCATGATACATGGGTTTGCATTGTGTGTTCATATAACCATGAATCTTACTCAGTAGGACCCAGCTCCACTGAGTCTTGACGTCAGAGCTCCACTTTGCCACATTACAGATGTGCCTTGTGAGTATCACTGTTTTAAAAGTAAAACATGAAACACATTCAGATGTGAGGTAAATTTGCTATGGAGTAATATACTATTTTGTTATCAACGCACAAATGTTTTTTTGACGTCTAGTGTAATGGGCAGCTGCGGAAATATATTTCTGGTTAAGATCTGAAAAGATTAAATGAATCACCCATTAGCTGATTTAACTTGAGGTTTTATTGGTACTTTTATGGCTGATCCAGTTGTCCTGCAGGTTCATATTACCTTAACATTTCCTTCAAAGAGTACTTGATAAATGAAACACAGGCTTGTCAACAACATATGGAAAGCTGATTTGAGTTGGCTCAGAAGTATGCATTTAAAAGTACATACTCTTAAGGAAGTCATATTTATTTATCCTCTAATTTTGTCTGGCTTCCTGTTCCTTCTCCAAAGAGCACTCGCTAGTAAATATCCTACTTCCACAAACTGGTGCCCGCAGAGGCAGTGTCTAGTTTGTCACATCGCTTGCTGCTGTTGCTAGGCAGCCCAATTGGCGCCAGCCAATAGCAGGGTATAATTCCCCTCAACAGCAGATTTCAATTAAAGGTCTGGACATATAGATGGTTTCTTCAGCTGGTCAGCCCCAGTAGTGAAAGGAAAGGCTTCAAGAGCCGTGTTGCACAGCAGCTTGATTCTCTAAGGTTTTCTGTAATAAATTCAGGCTGGATATCTTGGAAAAATATTTAAACAAATAATTGACCGGTTTCTGTTTTCTCTTGTATAAATCAATTTGGACAGGAAGCCAGTGTTTGCAGTGATGTTTGTTCCCTTCATTTTCCAAATAGATTTTATCCACTCTGCGGTGTGTCGGAGGGAAAAGCCACTGAACATGAACCAAGAGAAAATCATCTTTTAATCTATGGTGTGATTATGAATCCCTCAAAAAGATCCTGTGCTAATGTTCTCTTCTGCCAAAAAAAAGATGCATGCGAGAAATTTTCAGATACATTTTGGGATTTGCATGGAGATATTATATCTTAAGCAAAAGTATCTGAGATTAAGCAAGGAGATTTGGGATCAACACATTACCTTGCCATTTTTAAAAAGGCTATTTTAGTATGTTGAGGAGTTAGCTGAAAACACAAGAAATCTAGGAGAAAGAAATGTTTGGAGGACTATGTCTTGATGTGAGTCATGACTTGAAAAATGGAACTGGCAAAAGTAGATTTTGGAGATGGTGTAATTTGTTAAAATTTAAGTCAATTCGGCTAACTTGGATTACAGCAGAAATTGAAGAAGCATTATAGACATGGGGCTATTTTGCCTCACCAAAATGTAAATACTTAATTTTTGCCCATCATGTTTGTGGGAAGGAAATATAGAATTTAACCTTATAATTAATGTTTTAAAATATTTTTCTGGTATCCTCAGCACTCTCCTAACATCTTTCTACCAAAGATAATGCAGAACTTGCTTCTCAAAATTACGATGACCTCAATTTTGCTGTTGCTGCTCTAGTATTTTCATCCAAATTCTGATAATAAATAGGACTAATCTGTTATTTAGGCCTTCTGTGGGGAAGCATTACTGAAGAAAGAAGCAGTTAAGAACATAGAGAGAACAATATATTTTATAAGGTTTTCCACAGCAATGCAGTGAAATTTATTACAATTTGTGTTCTGATATCTGTTGCAAGCATGCAAATCTGTAGTTTCCCTTCATTTGCCGAAGTGTTACCGTAGAGATTTTTTGCCATAGAGATTTTTTGTGAAGTTTTTTTTTGTTTTGTTTTGTTTTTTTTTGTTTGTTTGGTTTTTCTTTGTTTGTTTGTTTTTTTAAAGGTGTTCAGAGATTGGCTTCTTTACCAGGTTCTGTCCAAATGCAATGCTTACTTCTATGCTCTAGAAAGGAAGAGATGTCATGTTTCCATTTTTAGGTAATCGTTTGATTCTAGGGCTGTGTCCAGGTTGTTCCAGGTCTTCTAAATAATTTCTGAGGTTTGTTCCAAGCTTCCAGTGTTCCCAGTTGCCAGAGATGATCTCCAGGGCACCATTAGACGAGTTCTCAGAACATCTCTAGCAAAGTCTTAGTAACTGTTCATAGCCCAAACTGGTGCTCCATACAAACCCCATCATCTACTTTCAGATTTTGTCTTCACTGTCTCATTGAATGCCATTGTCCATGCACTAGGGGGTTCCTCCATCATCTCCTTGGCCACCCCATGTAGACTTCACATCACCTGCTGGAGGTCTGTGTAATTCAGTTAGATCAGGTGCTGTGGCTACAAATCACTAATGGAATTTTTTCTGTATCTGTTTAGCCCAGTGTTTGAATTCCTTTATGTGCTACCTCTGAGTACCTGAGACGAACAAGGCTTTAAAATGCCATGCAAAGTTACTTCTTCCCTGTGAAATAATTCTCTGTATCATCTCTATGCCTGAGCATTCCAGGACGATTTTGATGGTATCCAGCTTTTTTCCATTTTACAAAAGCTAAGAGCTATGCTAAAAAGTTGCAATATTCTTTGCAGGAATGATACAGTGTCTGATGGGGGATGTTTTGTAGCAGTTGCTCTGTGAAGGCGAATAGATACTACTGGCTCGATTTTTGGCCTACAGTAATGATCCTGAAGAGAGGAAATCCTGATGTGAAGTCGCTGTTATGTTTGCCCAGATTTCATCTGTCTCCTGGGTAGACTTTTCAGGCCATGGCTCAAGTCTACCTGAACAATCCTTCTTGGAAATGGTGTTTAATTTTGCAAGGAGCCAGCTGTAGACAGAATCCAGGAAAGGCTTGTCTGTGACAGAAACAGAGGTGTTTCTTGGGATCACTCTGTGGGTGTTACTGTGGAGTGCTGTCTGTGGCAAGCAGTCTGAAGGCTGCTCCTTGGCAGGCTTGGGTAGGCTGAGCAAATGATGTTTTCAGGTATGCCCCAAGGCAAAGACAGGATGGATAGTAAGGAGGTTTTGCCCAAAGGAAGCTGATCGTCTGTGTTCTCACAGGACAGCGTAGATACAGTTTAGAAATATTTGTTACTTGGTGTTTTCATCACACTGCTATACAATATATTAGATTCTTTAAGTTTGCAACCTGAGTGGGGCTTGACAGGATAGTCATGGGACACTGTAGAATATACTGTGGTTCACAGAAGTTTTCTGACCAACTAAAGCCAAGTAGAGAATGGTGAGAGCTCTGCATGTCAGAACCATACTATCAGGTTACTTGTCTAGTGCTGGCCTTCATGTAGCTGCATGGTATAGGTTCTGCTCCTTTTCTTCATGTGAGCAGAAGTTCAATCAAGCATTTCTCAAGTTAAAGTAGCAAAGTCAGGGTTCATACAGAAGGGAACAGGAAGAACAAAGAGATAGGGAGGTAATTCTCCAAGTCTGCTGTCTGTAAGAAATATTCCCTGAATGTTTTTCGGGATTTCACATTCAAGACAGGGTCACTCTGGTAACAATGAGTATCATTAGTAGGCCTATCACTTACCATCACATGATGATTTTGTGATACCCCCTCTAGCAGGAAAAGCTCAAGAAGAACAGATGTGTTAAAAGTTTCTGAAGTGCACACTTAGAAGGCATAGCCTGCAGACATGCAGGAGGTGCTTGTGCCCCATTTGCACCCTCTTTTGTGATTCTTCTGAGGACAACACTATTTCTGCTGAAGTTAAAGAAGTCATTAGCTTGGATGTCTGAGAGCTCCTTCCCAGCCCAGCTGAAAAGGATAAATCAGAGCCAAAATGTTCTCTTGCCCACCTATACCAAGGCATTCCATATTGCAGCCAGTCCCAGTATGGACCACATCATGTTGATCTGACAGCTTTGCCACAGTTGCTTTGAAACTCATTTAGCCAATAAATAACAACAACCTTTCCAGATTTTTTCAACCTCTTATAAGAAAAAATAGATTCTACATTGCAAAGTTCACATTTTTCTTTCTTAATATGTCAGTTATTTCTTTAATTACATGTTTAGCTTTTATTTCCTTTTGGTTTTCCTAATTTTTACCATAGTTAGTATGTTATATATTTTTACACTTGTTCTGCTTCCACTAGTGTCTTTCTTTCATTTCCCTTTTCCACATTTTTCTCTGTTTTCAGTTATTTTTTACTCTTCAATTTCCAAATGTCAGCTTTTCTCACTTAGTATGGATTGTTCCTCATCTATAGTAGTAGCCCTTGAAAATCACAACTATTCCCTAGTCATAGCTTTTAATGGTCAAATTATGTTGTGTAGTACCCTCAATCTCCAAAGGTCATGGATGCAATTCAGTCTTTCCCATAAGATTAAGTTAGTCTCTTCTTAATGTGTTCCCTGTTGAGGGTGTGCCTGCAAAATTTTTCCATACCTATCCTGGACAACTTTACATAGCGCTTTGTTAGGTCTAACACAGCTCATATTGCATCCATCAAAAGTTAAACGTATTATAGAAATTACTGACTTCACTGTAATGTCTTACTGATTTTGAAGATAAGTTTGTGCTGGGGAAAGTAAAGTAGTATTTTTCTGATGGCAGAAGAACTTAGATTATTATCCACCAAATCATTATAAATGCAATTTAGCAGATGTGATTGGTGTTCAGCCACAAAACTGACTCTAAAAGCCTTTTCTTAGCTGCAGAATACTTAATCTCTGTAAGCTTGTTTGCTTTTAACATTTAGGTTCTTCAAAAGTTAAAAGTTTATGTTTTCTCCTGCCTTTGTTTTTATCCACCATCTGTAATCTCTTAAGAGTGCAGAGAGTGTTCCTCTGCCTGTGCTCTTTGGAGGATCAAATCCATAAATACACAAGCAAATACCTAACATAGTAGACTGTATACTGAACACAAGTGGAGTGGGATACGATGGAGGGTTTTTATCCATTAGGGCAGAGTTAGGAGTACTTCCACAGAACCTTAGTAAGTGTGATCATGTTCCAGCTCAGGAGAGTACCATAATGACATTGCTATGGGCGATTTGTAGCAAAAAGGGAGTAGAGATGTTGGTTTTACATCTTGCTTGTTGTTGCTCCTCACTTGCTCTTCTCGGTGACAACCAATGATAGGACAAAGGGCAGTGCGTGGAAACTGTAACACAGGAGGTTCCACTTAAATATGAGGAGAAACTTTTCACAGTGAGGGTAACAGAACACTGGAACAGGCTGCCCAGGGAGGTTGTGGAGATATCTTCTCTGGAGATACTCAAAACCCGCCTGGACAGATTTCTGTGTAGCCTTATCTAGGTGCTCCTGCTCTGGCAAGGGGATTGGACTAGATGATCTTTTGAGGTCCCTCCCAATCCCTAACATTCTGTGATCATTCAATTAAAAGTGAATGATGACTTCTCATTCTGACAGTGATCTACTAATGCACTTCTAATTATAATCTTTAAAGACATTGATACAACTCACCCATTCATGCAAATTATCGACTGGAGGAAATTATCACAACTTCAGCATTTTCAGCAGAATAGTGGTGATTCTGTGATTCTGTGAATATAATGATGATTTTCATCTCAGAGTATCTCTTATTTCTGTCCCTTAGCTCCATCCTGTGTGCACAATAAAAATATTCCTCAGAAAATCAAGGGGTTTTGTTTTGACTTGTCCTAAGCTATTAGATAGCCAATTGAATGATTTGTTCTTTTACACAAGACAAACTTGATCCTCCTGGCTGACAGAGTAAAATCACTCAATCTTTTTCCACTGCTTTTTGTTAAGACAAAGACAGAGGGTCTCCAAAGATACACTGATCATTTGAGCTGTGTGTAGCTGACTTTAACACACAGACAGCCAAAGGTGGTGTGGTGCTTTTTGTTTGTGGTTTGGTTTTATTTTCATTTTTTTTTTAATAATAATAATTCTGTTTCTTGAAGAAATAAGGCCTGGTTCCTAGCAATTAGCTGGTTTTCCATTTTTTTTTTTTCTTTCTTTCTTTCTTTTAATACTCAGAAGAATGTCTGCATGCAAGAGAGAGATATGCAGTGTAGAATTTATGTTTGCATATTCCTTACATGTTCTCTTACTTAACTCTGAATATGTGTCCAAAGACATTTGCTTGTGTTACATTACCATGTTTTCTCAGTGAATCTCACTGTCTCAGGTCCTTTCCTTCAGCAGTCTTTTTGTCTTTTCTGCCTTTACCTGCATGTTTCCAGCTGTTTCTGATGTTTTACTTCCTTGAGGTTTGAAGTAAACTTGGACCAAAGCTTTTTTCCTCTGCCAGTGAAATCTTTCTTATTAAGCATTTGCAGCAGGTGCAGCACATCATGTGTTTAGACAACACTTCTCTGCTATTACTTAGGTGCTGGTTGAGGAAGAGGCTGCTTTTCATTGCTTGTAGACTGTTGCTCAGATTATACATAGCTGTCATAACACTGACGTAACATTTGGAAACCTGGACCTGCATTTTGTGTTACCCCCCCCACTCCTTCAGGGAGGCTACCCTTTCGCTACACCATCCTTCCTCTGATGCCAACCTTTCCTATAAATCTATTCTTTAATTTCTCTTCCTTTGACACACTTCACTTCTCATTTCAAACAATCAGTTTGTTCTTATACCTATACTAAGTACTTTTCAGTGTGTAACACTTTAGTGGCATGTGTCATCCTAGGCCTGTACTCTTATTTCTTACGATCTTTTCTCTAGGTTAGCAATGTATAAATCTGTTTCTTCTCTTATTCCAGAGGTACTTTTGTGATGGACCTGTTGGAAACTGTATCCTAACTGTCTCTCTCCAGATATTATGATATAATTTCTAACAGACTAACATCTCTTTCTGTATGTTAGCAACACTTGCTAATTGAATCACAAGAAGTTTCATAAACTGCATGCCTAGGTAGCTAGGCCCTCTGTTAATTTTCATCAGGTAGGCTGTAATGTTGTTTTCCTCTGGGGGAAATCTAGCTAAGCTATCAAAACAAGGTCAAGCAAAAAAGGTCAAACCACAGACTTTCTGCCTGATTCACAGATGTATGAAATATCTCAAGTTCTTATGTCTCTACATGGAATAACGACATCATGACGTCTCTAGGAACATGACTTATTTGGAAAAAGATAGGTTTCTATTCAGATGCCTTTGGAAGAACTTCAAATATGGAAAACATAATTTTTCTATAGGGTTTTGATAGTTTATTCATACTTTACTGCCTCGTTGTTTCTTGTATTTTTAAACTTTCTGTTGCTATTTCATTTCAATTAATACTTTGCCACTACTTTAGTTTCATTTATTCACTTACATGCCTAAACTGCACTAGGTAAGCCATCACAAGGCTATCTTTTTTGCCAGTTCTCCACAAAGAAAAGTCAGTTTCCCAACACCTTTCAATGTACACGTGCCTCTGATATTTTTTATAATGTGTTATTTAATATTGCTGACTCATATCATGGTCCCATTTCCAATCAATTCTTGTCACATATCAACAAGTGACTTGTAACTCTGAGCTGGTGAGGCAGCTGGGATCAGCAATAAAATGTGAGCCTTTTCCTATATTTTGGCTCACACAGTTACCTGAATTACCACCTTCTCCAATATTTTCTTGTAAAATTAGAGGTGATGGGCAGTATGTTCAGAAAAGGCAACAGAGTCAGCTTTCTAGTGCTCTTTTCCCTACTACATTTCAGCTATATTCCTTTGTAAAGTAGGGATAACAATTGCTACACTCCTGGGACATTTGGATGTTAACTTAATACTTGCTAAGATCTGCATGTTGTTTTATCAATGGCAGGGTAGTTTTTTAAGTTTCTCACACTAGATAGCAGATTTTCCCTTGGGACATTCAAACATCAGTGGCTGAAATTGGATGCAGTCACCAGTTTTCCACCCCTCCGTATTACATGCTGATACAAAGTAAGAATGATTACAAATAGGGGAGGAAACATTGTGGGAAAGAGAGGAAGCTAAACTCCTACTGAAATAAGCAGGGTGGCAACTAGAATTTGCCAAATTAGAAAGCTGTTGTAATATTCCTGAAACAAACCACACAACAAAGTCATCTGGTATCTGATTGCCTTTACTTACTGTTAGTGTATTGCCCTAAATAAACTGTCTGGACTTTTCCCAGAACCACATCTAAAACTTTTGGCTTGTAAGACTTGAAAGGGCCATGTGTTGTACTGGCATATTCATTCTTTTTGCCTTCGGTACAGCACTAAGACCTTTTCACAGGCCATTAGTATTTTAAAAAAGAAACACGTAAGAAAGGTATCAAAAGGTTTGAATTTTCAAGACGATACATTGGGTTTTTAAATTTATTATTATTTTAATTTTAACCAAAATGTGTATAATTGTAATTATTAGAGTTTTAATACTAAAAAGTGCATAGTCATTGTTGTGGTTTAACCCAAGCCAGCAACGAAGCCCCACACAGCTGCTGACTCACTCCCCACCCTAGTGGGACAGAACCAGAAGAGTGAAAAACTTCATGGGTTGAGTTAAACACAGTTTAATAGGTAAAGCAAAAGCTGCTTATCCAAGCAAAGCAAAACAAGGAATTCATTTGCTGCTTCCCATGGGCGGGCAGATGTTCAGCCATCACCAGGACAGCAGGGCTCCATCATGTGTAATGGTTACTTGGGAAGACAAACACCATCACTCCAAACATTCCCCCTCTTCCTTCTTCTTCCCCCAGCTTTATATGCTGAGCATGACACCATATGGTATGGAGTATCCCTTTGGTCAGTTGGGGTCAGCTGTCCCAGCCGTGTCCCCTCCCAACTTCTTGTGCACCCCCAGCCCACTCACTGACAGGGTGGTGTGAGAAGCAGAAGAGGCCTTGACTCTGTCTCAGCCCTGCTCAGCAATAACTGAAATATCCATGTTTCTATCACAAATCCAAACTAGAGCCTCATACTAGCTACTAAAAACCAAGTGAACTCTGTCCCAGCCAAAACCAGTACAGACATTCAGTCTCTCGTACATTTTTGTAAGTATTCTCAATGTCTTTGGGGGATTTTCAGAATTTTAATGGAAATCTGTGTCTCTTGGCTGATTTTAATAGCTTTGGAGTATTTACTGTGGCACAGAAAATCTGCTTTGTGATGAGTGATCATCAAGAGATTTAAGCAGGTACCTTTTATGTTTCTCACTATACCTCTTAGTATTTGACATAAGAAATGTATTTTTTGCAGAATAAGTTCAGGATGGAAAGTCATATATTTCCCCCCCCCACTGTATTTTCTGCCTGTGTATAGCGTTCCTGTTGCAGTGATTTCACTGTGTCAAAATAAAGCTTTAGACTTAAACTATGTTGTAAATGAGTTAATGTTTGTCATTTGTTCTGTTCAGGATGTGGAAATACAGGAAGACTATGCTGTTAGTTGCCACTCAGTGTTACCTAAAATTGTTTTTCTGTATGTAAAATCATTCAAGTTAACTTTTCAGCTAGACAGTGTTCTTCATACTGTGAGGAAGCTTGAATTTTCCATTTTTTATTTCAGCTGCAATATTAGAAATAATTCATAAATTTACTTGTCTCAGGTTAGAAAGCTGGTTGGAAAGTTGAAACCCTAAGTTTCAGGAAGGTACTTAGTATATAGAATATATAATGTAGTTAAGGTCGGAGTTTAGATGCTGTCACGGTTCACTTGTGTTGTACCTAAGTACTTAAGACCGATAATGTAATTTTAAATACACAATAATTATGAATGTTAAACAAGTAATGGATTTCTTTTTTGTAAGTTAAAGGAAAACCTAAGTAATACACTTTTAATTAATTAATCTAGGAAAAATTCTGTAATTTTTGTCATGATTTGTCGTGATTTACATTGTTATGTAATTTTTCTTTGTGCATAACCATTAAATGAGCAGAATGATCAGCTCAGCACATCAGAATTACAGAAAAATCATCATGCAATTTGCATAGTTGGAAAAAATACTGACGAAAATAAGCAAAATAGATATCTGCATTACTGTGTGTTGTTAAAGACTCATTGAAAAAAAAAAGCAGACATTATAAAAACTAGATAGCATATTGATTTTTCATTACAGGATAAAGGTTTGCTTACAATTGAAAAACTGTGGCAGCAAGTAGTAATGGCTCTGAAATCCTTTTGTGGAAGGAACAGAAGAGGCAACAGCTGTCTGCCTTAATTCACCGTTTTGTGTGATGTATACAGATAGTGATGCAAGACTTATTGCTGATGTTAAGAACATGTGGGGGAAATGTCTGGTTATTTTGGCTTGTTTTGTGTGTGTAATTAAATCTTCAGAATACAGGCAAACTATCCTTTTTTTAAGCAATTCTATGTTCTCAAGTAGGCAAAATGAGACTGCACCTTTAGGTGTTGAATATCCTCCCTAAATAGTCTTTGTTCTCTATATTGTCCATGAGCAATTTGTTGGAAATATCTGATATTTAAAATTTCAGGTGTGATCATTCTGTTTGAAAAATATAACGTATGGTACATTTTCTGTTTCTTAATCAATGAAGGCTACTCTAACAAGTGGCTTTCTAGTGTAAGTACCCATAAATACTGAAGTCATTAACATTATTTCATTTATTTAAAATCGGCTTTTTAGGGAAGCTAGTAAGTTTGTTTGCTAATATATTTGTGGAAGATGAGTGTGAAAGGTACACAAATAAAGTGAAATTAAATACATCTTTTTTTTTTCTTGGAAATATTTTCTGAAAATATTTTTAGATATTTGTCCACATTACATCTATGTAAAACTCTCAAACAGCTGCACATGGACAAATAATACAAGAAAGAAAATGAGGTTGTGCAGTGCCTCTGAGAGGGTCGGTCAGCAGCTTTCAGTATTAGACCATATAAACTTAATTTTGGACTAATTACATTTTCTTTACTTGAACTGTTGTTTGCTTAGGTTTTTAATTATGATTGAGGTGACAGTATTAGACTATTTCTGGCACCCACAGTGATTGCTGACTTGCTGCTTTTATAGCAGAACTCAATAAATAATTTAGAACTGTTCTGTTCTGATCCTGATGCACAGACTTCATGTCATTGTCATTTTAAGTACAGTTGAAGCATCTTTTTTTGGGAAACTTGAAGGAAATAGTAGGAAAGGAACCTGGTCATGGTTAAAATCTTGTTTTCCTGGTGGAGATTACTTATTCTAAGTGATCAGGAGACTGGACTCCTAATTTCTGAAGAGGCATAGCCGCACAGGTCCCAAAAGACTTAGTCACCCACTGTGCATATTTATGCATACTTGTATTAACAAAACTTCCTCATCCATACAGATGCCTAATTTTTCAAGTAAAGCAGACAGTTACCAACTTTCCACAGGAAAGTAGCCACACAGGCTACAAAGCCACTGCTGAGGGTGGTAGTCAAAGCTCACAATCCTCATAAAACATCATATGAAAATACATCCTGAAGTTCTCGGGGTTATGAATTCCAGTGTTCAGTTTTTATTACCAGTCTTAATTTTAAACCGGGACTCTTCGGTGCAGAAGTATATCCTGAGACACAAATTGCTTCAGTAGTGCTAGAAATTGAAGTTTGCATTTATTAACACTGAAAAGATATTTTGAACTAAACTGAATATATGGATTGGAAGTAGACATACATTCTCATTACAGGAAGGTCCTAATATCAGATTAAAAAAGCAGGTACTGTTGCAGTGTTAGCCTCAGAAACACTAACAACCTGCTTTGAAAAATGTGGCTATGTGTTGTTATTGCCAGTTTGTAACTCATTTCTTACACTTGCATATTCCTGAGAGCATTTTCTGGTAACTTTATTATCTGAACGAGATTATCATTAAAAATTGAACAAATATTGTTTGACTTCCCTTTGAATAAAAGAACAGGTCTTCTGAGATACTTATTAAACTTTACTCCAGGCATTGTAACTCATGTAACAGGAAATCTGGCAGCTGTGGAAAACAAAAACAAAAACAAAACCATCACAAATACTTTTGATTGATTTACAGGGTGCAGGGACAAATGAAGAAGCAAAAGGGCCTGCTGCTAGTAGGTTAGACCCAGACTATAAAACCTGGAGTTTAGACCTCTCTCTTAGAACAAGAGTGGACATATCTATTTCTGGCCTTACTGCCCCAAACCCCCAAGTTTCCTATCATGAATGAGATGCAGGCATTAAATTTTGTGCAAAAAGGTTTCCCTCAGGTAGTTTATTTATGTTACAGAAGACTTTTAGCCTAAATGCACCCAGCTCTGTCAGCTGGAACCAAGTGGCTGAATTTTGATGGGAAGCATCACTTAGCACATCTGCCTGCTGGTCTTGCATGTGATACAGGGCCTGACTTGTTCTTTTCAGAGTCCAAGCCCATGGCATCACAGTCTTGTGGGTCCTCAAAGACAAGGTAGAAGGGGTACAAGAGCACAATAAGTGGCAAAAGCCACCTTGTGCAAGACTGGACTATCAGAGGTCGCAGAGGGAGCTTGCTGGTTACGTGCAGGAGCTGAAACAAATCCATGAATAAGTAAAATGTCTCTTCCACATGGAGCAATCATCTCATCTTCTGAGCATAGAGGAAAGATAAGGTGTGTATCAGCTAGCTGGTTTTTTTCTCCTCCAGCTGAAAGCTGGTTTTAAGTTTTGTTGAGCTGCTGAGGCAGTGGATGTCAGATGAATTTCAATAAAAAGAAGGGAAAAAAAGCAAAACCCTAAACCTCTCCAGTGACCTTGCTGACAGCTTTACATGCGTTTAGATGTTGTTTCCTATTTAGATGCTCCTCACTGAAGATGACCTTGGATTTTGACCTTTCATTAAGGAGAGGGGGTGTAAGCTCATGCACTGGCTGTATACCTATCATTTCTCAGCCATTCCTGTTTTCAGAAACGTACCTATTCTTCAGGTTACTGAGATTGGTCTTATCCTATAGAATCCAATTCTGTAATTCTGTAGCTGAATTTATCTTGGTGAATAGAGGACAATTTGGTTTTCTCTGGCCCCAGCTGAGTATTGTATTTTGTCCTTCAAAAGTATTGTCAATGACTTGAAAAATGTAGTGTAGCATGTAAACTGTACTATATGCACAGGCCATGTGCAATGCATATTAAAAATTCACAATAAAGATTATATTCTCCCCCTAACATGCAGGGATTTACATATGTAACACTAGGATGAAAAGTTATTATATCCACATAAAAAAGCTACTTTAAAATGCAGAACATGGCCATTTTCCAAAGTGAATATTACAATATTAAATATTTGTAATACCGAATATTATTGTAATACTATATGTGTGCCAATATTTTAACAGTGGCCATGCTCAAATACTTCCCAATTCGCAGTTAGATAAATTGAGTTATTTCAATATTATTTGGTATAGCCATACCTTCCCTATTCTTAATACAGGAAAAATACAGAATAAATAAAGTCATGCTGTATAATTACCTCTGACATTATTAATCAGTAAGACTGCACTGATTTTTGTCATTCTAATGCATGTTTCATGACTGAAATTGCACTAAAATTGTGCCTCTTGATACTTAATTCTACAGTCCAAATTCTTGTAATTTGGTGTTCCCATACAAGTGAAATGATTCTGTGATTCTAAGTATACCTTGAGTGTGAAGGGTCCAGGATGATCCTGCAGTAGGAAGAGGGGAAGTCTGGAAGTGTTTTGACAGCTTGACAGTATTTTGACAGCAAGACCCTCCAGGAAGAGTAAAACTCAAAACAGCAAGTTAAGAATTAATGGGAAACTGTATATGATAAGAATAGTTCAAAAGACGGAAGTTGCTGAAAGAAGGAGAAAAGAAAACAGAACAACAACAAAATAAGTGCTAGAGAGGGAAGAGAAAGATTTAAGAAATCTTTCTGAAAATATGCGGCTCAAAATTATTCATTACAGTGAGGCTACGTGAGAGGCTTAAATGGCTCTGTAACCTTCTCTTGAATACTAACCAAATTATTGCCTTTGTTAGACTGATAGTATTTCACTGATATAAGAAAATGTTTTAGTGATAAATTAATTTTTATTGGTTTCATATTAATTCATGGAACTATGTAAAACTTATGACATCTATCAAAAGTCTGTTTTGCCATGGTAACCCAGGATTTTTCTGTGGGGTCTGTGCTTGCATTTACACACCTGTACCCAAAGTTCATGCAACTTTTCAGGCTGCATTTAAAGTGAATTCTTTGTGAAAATCCCTGTACAGTGCTTTTGTGTCAGGATAGTGCTTCCAGCACTAAAAAAAGAGCCCGGCTACAGAGGAGCCCTGAATAACTTGGTAAAAAGGCAAGACGGCTGATTCACACCACTGATCATCATCAATAGCACCTAGATTAGGTGGCACTGAGAAGCAAGAAACAGGGGGGAGGCGTGGATTTAGATTTGACTAATATTAAAAGTTGGAAAAAGTTTTTCGAAAATCAAAAGGAAAACCATAAATTTCCCTATTGATTGTCTTGAAGGTAAACCAAATAAAGGTGGTTTCTTGTTTAACAGATTGCATGAACACTCTCATTGCTAAATAAGCTTATCTTATTCCTTTCTAGATCGTAATAATGAGATATTTCTAAGCTGTTGTGTAGACTCCAGGTTTCAAATGCACACCTAGCAGAATAAGGCTTGTGTAGTTACATAGATCTGGCACTTTTACGTAGGAGAGGATGAGCCATCGAACTTTGGTGTATAAATCCAGATCCAACCCTGTCCTCCGTCTTGCTCATGCTCAAACACGGATGCATGTGTGTATCGCGCAATACAGAAACTGTTTGCTTCTAAGTCACACTTACACATGGCAGAGCAATAAAAAGCATCACAGGAGCTTATAGTAATAATAATTCTAAACCCTGTTTTAAAACAAGTGGTTGTACTGTCACTTTCTTTTTCTTCTGCTAGAGTGGAGGCAGTGCAATAGCCAGAGACTGAGACACTCCTTGGGAAAAATCTAAGGGAAGGCGTTTTGGCACATTGCTTCTCCACATCTCTTACGATTTCATACAATTAAGGGAATTCTCCAGTTCTTAATTGGTTGAAGAATGTATCAGAAAAAAAGTTTTAGCTGAGAGGCTACTCTACGTTATTATTGTAAATAACTGGATTGTTTCAGGTAGCACATCAGCTATTGTGAATGTGATATGGTTGTTACTTGCTAACGCTGGAATATGTGTTATAAAATGACAGGCAGGTAGTAGATCACAGACCAGAAAACACTGATTAATTTTGATTTTTTTTTTTATTTATTTTTTTTTTAAATAATGGCTGGTGGGGATAGCATGGCATAAGGAAAAAGAGCAAATTTTTCAACTGGGTCCCTTTTTTCAATATCATTATTTCGTTTTTCCTGCATTGTCCATCTGTAGAGAATTTCTAACCTTTCTTTTTCAGAAAGTAAGGTGAGAGGGATTGCGGGAATAAAATATGACTCATTTTATAGGAAGCCTGGTAGTAAACAAGACTTTTAGATGTCAAGTAATACACATTTTTTTTTTTAAAAAAAAAGTATACAAAATTATGTTGAATAAGGGTTTTTAAAAGTAAATAAATAAATCAAAAGTAAAAGGATATTACAGTGTTGCAGTAAAGTGTTTATTTTGTATGGCATGAGGAACTTCGTAGTGGTGAAGTCAGTGGAACTAAAACCCTCTCATAACAGTCCATGAAGGCTTCAAGATTCAACCATTTAAAGAGTGAAACCTTAACATGAATTAGATCAGACATGATGCTGAACCCTCTGCAGGGTGCTGGTACACACAATGGCTATATTGTGAGAAGTCTGACTCATAAAGAGTGTCTTACATAAAGCATATTATATAAAGTAGCTCTTTACCTGCTGGCATGCATTCAGGACTCCAGAAAGTTCTGCAACTCTCCCAAAGTTTGGATTTGTCACCACATTCGAGTCTGCCTGTGCACGTAAGCGACGACTACTGTTAGGTTTTATAAATATGTACATGCTAATCAAACATCCAAGTGCAGTTGTAAAGGTAATCGATAAGGAAAGAGAAGCGTGTCTGTTGGAAAATTTGACAAATATTACCTTTTGCCAAAAGTGTTTCTGCAGTTTTAGTATCTGCACAGAGCAAATAAGAGTTTAGACTGTTCATTAAAATTTTGTGTAGTGAACTGCCTGAAACGGAAGAGGCATCTTCCCTCACATGCTGACATGAAACATCTATAATTCTGTGTATTATGATTAATAGTTGTTGTTATTATTATTATTATTAAAATGCCAATATGCTGAAACGTACAATAGGAATTATATTTTAGCCAACAAGCACATCTCATTCAGCTCAGCTTTGCTTTACAGCTCACAGGCTCTCAGCCCATTAATCACAAGGTGACAGTCCTAAGTGGTAAACCTGATGATATATATTAATATTTATGGTTTTGCTATGCTCTACTCTTCCTTTTGCTATACTGGGAAAGAGCAGTGTTGTCTATCAGTGTGAGCTAACACCTCTTTAAAGCTATAAACTGACAAGCAGCACGCTGGCATTTTTACTAATTATTTTACCAAGTTGATGACAACTAATCAAACTGAACTGCCAGGTGGCCTGCCTATACAGTGACTGGCACTATTTGCTTTCAGTACTTTCTCTGTGGTTTTAGGAATTTTCTTTCTTATAAGCATCTGCTGAATATAACATACCTCTTGAATGTGGATCGGCGTACTAATCTCAAAGGAAAAACAAAGCAGCTGTAAGGTCAGCCCAAAATCTGCCAGCATCCAGATATTCTTTTATTTAATGCAAACAAAAATTTTCAGTGGAAGATACCAGGTCATTTGGAAATCATCCAGATTTTTATATATATATATATATATATATATATATATATATAAATAAAATATGTGTATATATATACACATACAGATATGTATATGTGAAACTTTCAATATAATAGTACTTTTCCATATTATATTTCAGTATATTAGGACTTGCCTACATTTGGGTACTGGTCCTGCCAGCATTTTGAAGATAAACCTTTTCAAATGTGCATGAAGTTATGATTTATTTTGAAATATGGGGGATTTCTGGGTTTCAGTTTTGTTTTTTAACAAATTTTACCTTTGAGGGAATGGTCTGATTATCTCTGGCTACTATAAAAATGAACTGCTAGAAATGACAGACTTTTCACATTAAAAGCTATTGTACCATTTAACCTTTAAATCAGCAATTTTTTTTCAGTAGTCTGAGTATCTCCTGCTGCCCTTATATACACAGTCCTTGAGCCTCAATCTGTGAATTGTAAACATGGATAGAGCCACTTGTGTGGAATATTTCTATTGAAAACATTCTACCTTGAGAATATTGGCTCAGCTGATATTTGGGTTCATGAGTTCAGAGATTTTTGGCAACTCTTAAACTTCTGTAAAGCTAGCACTGCATGAAGAAATGCTGTGATCTTTTTTATCTGAGCTGACATGTTGTCTCTCTAGCTGAAAATAAACTGATCTAGTGTGCTGAAGCCAGATGCCAAGCTGTGTGTTCTGTCAAGGCTACTTTTCCCTAAGCAGCTCTCCCAATCCTTAATCAAATCTTTAAAAAATATATTTACTACAGTAGATAATAATGCATCTACTGGTGTTATTTTGTGAAAATGTTAAAAAATGAATTATGAATATTCTACTCACTGATACATGATACGTTCAGAGACAATCTGACAGCAGGTGCTATAAAAGCATACTTGAAAGCATCACAGCATTTTTGCATGTATGTGTATGTATATATACATTTATATATGTGCATATAGTATTGCATACAATATACATTCCTGTCTGTATGTGTACATGCATAGAGGCACATACGTATTTATATAGCCACATCTCAAGTCATGTTTTAGCCATCTTCCGCAATCTTTTTACTTTCTGTCTGAGCCATTCATTACTGATTCATTCTAGAATATTAAAACCAAAATAGACAAAGTTTTTTATTAAAATACTACAGATTTGATCATGGTACTCTTTCTTAAATTGCATAATCATATATGTGCAATGTTTGTGGAAAGCTCTATCATATTCCCTTAGGGTGCATGTATGTATTTATACACACATTTTTTTGGCAAACATATTATTGCATGTTGACCCAATAGGCTCTGGTTAACTGTGACACTGCATGTTAGTTGTAAAATGCAGGAAAAATAAGTTTCTGTGGCAGCTGTTTCACATGCCAAGGATAGTGTTTAGTTCTGTACAAAAGAAAAGTAACCAAAAATACTGCAACAGCACCAATAGGGTAACTGTGTCTTCTTTGATGTACTAATTTCCTGCCACTTTGATTCATTGTCATACTGCAATACACAGAAAGATTATGCCTGCACTGTATGTGGGGTTTGTCCTTGATGAATCCAGTCATTTCAGCTTTCACAAAGAACAAGCCTGTCTAAAGCCAGGGTGGATTTGTAAAGTGTTTATTAAGCTTTAAAATCCGGCATAACAGGCATGATTAAATAGACAGCAATGACAAACAATTCTGTAAGAAACAGCACAGCACACAACAATAACTGTACCACAAGTTTACTGTTTGTTTGATGCAGGTTTCAGGGAAATTGAAAATGTGCAATATTTTTTCTTTTAGAATTTGTTGGTGTACTCAAAAGAGCTCTGTTTAATGTTTGGTTTGTTTTTTGTGCCAATTGATTATAAAACAATACTCCTTTTCCTTCCAGTGGAACCTTAAATAAAGTGATCCTTTTGAACAATACAATGTTCATAACACTATTGTGCTTCAGGTGTGAAGGCACTGCTGAACAAGCAACCGGTTATTTCACTCCATGGCAACAGCTGCATTGCTTTTCAGCTACACCATAGTGACAAGTGACTGGTCTCTTTCATGGTCTCCCATTCAAGGGACAAACCACCTAGCAAACTAATGGCCAACTTTGTATGCTTACAGCAGTGTCTCTCTTCTGAAGACTAGCAGGGATGTTCATGGAAGGAGAAGCACCGGACTGTGTTGAATGAGCTCTTTCAGACCTAACATAGGCTTCCATGTGGATGATGTGATAAGTGCCTTGCCCAAGGTCATGCTGCAAATCAAAGTCAGGTCTGGTAATATCATTAAGGAACACTGGTTCTTTGTCCCATCATTACAAACTGCTGCATACCAGCAGCTACCTTAATCTATACAAATGAACAGTAATACAGCTACTATTACACTGTGTCAGTGGGGAAAAAAGGTCAAATGCATTCTACTACTATTCCTTTGATAAGTGGTAAGGAATGCAAAATTCCAAGTGGAATCTTCTTTCCATCAGCAGTAAGGCAGCCTTCAAGCAGTGTAATTTAATACACTTGATACAGTTGCTATTATCTTCTTAATGGCTACCTTAGTTTAAAAAATAGTAACTGGGACTATAAATCACCACTGCCAAAAGCAGACCAACAGAAACATTGGACAAGGTGGCATAGACAGTATTGTCTAAAACCCCTGATGATGGGCAGACATTGACCTACGTTTAGGCCAGCAGTCTCAGCTGTGTCTGTAGCATCTAGGAGAACCACAGAGATGGACTGGAAAAAGCTTCTGTAAATCCTGTGTGCCTGACACCTGACTTTGTCAATTTTATGCCAGTGTGACTCTATTGAAATCTCTCTATCTGCTAGATAATTGTAATTTTTATGTGGTTTTTTTTAAAGTAGTTAGATTTACTTTTGAACTTTTAGGTCTAATCTGCCTACTGTCAAGAGTTCTGACAAGGCACTGCATGTTCAGGAAGTTGCGATGGAGATAGAGACTGAGGACTGATGGCAAAAGTGAGAAGAGGGAGGAGACACAGGCAGGAAAAGAGCATTAACTATGCAAACATTCAGCACATTCTTCTTGATACTGCTCATCCCTTTCTTCTTCCACTCCTGTGTATTTTCATTTTTGACTTGGAGTGGATACTACATGTTGCTTTCTGTAGGCAGTCCCCCAAGCCTCCAGTGGATGTGTCACACCTTCTCAGATGAGGAGGGTGGGTTTGCAGACCCAAGAAGGGCTCCTTTCCTTGCAGATCTCATGAGCTCCTGTTTGGAGTGCCAGATGTTTGAGCAGCGATTGTGATTTATTTGCAATCCACCTCCACCTGAGCTCTAAACTGAGATCACAGAATGTTAGGGGTTGGAAGGGACCTCAAAAGATCATCTAGTCCAATCCCCCTGCTGGAGCAGGAACACCTGGATGAGGTTACACAGGAATGTGTCCAGATGGGTTTTGAATGTTCCAGAGAAGGAGACTCCACAACCCCCCTGGGCAGCCTGTTCCAGTGTTCTGTTACCCTCACTGTGAAGAAGTTTCTTCTTAAATTTTAAGTGGAACCTTTTGTGTTCCAGTTTGAACCCATTACCCCTTGTCCTACCACTGGTTGTCACTGAGAAGAGCCTGGCTCCATCCTCCTGACACTCACCCTGTATGTATTTGTAAACATTAATAAGGTCACCCCTCAGTCTCCTCTTCTCCAAGCTAAAGAGACCCAGTTCCCTCAGCCTTTCCTCATAAGGGAGATGCTCCACTCCCTTAATCATCTTTGTTGCCCTGTGCTGGACTCTCTCCAGCAGTTTCCTGTCCTTCTTGAACTGAGGGGCCAAGAACTGTACACAACATTCCAGATGTGGTCTCACCAAGGCAGAGTAGAGGGGGAGGAGAACCTCTCTCGACCTACTAACCACCCCTCTTCTAATACATCGCAGGATGCCATTGGCCTTTTTGGCCACAAGGGCACAGTGCTGGCTCATGGTCATCCTGCTGTCCACCAGGATCCCCAGGTCCCTTTCCCCTACACTGCTCTCTAATAGGTCATTCCCCAACTTATACTGGAACTTGGGGTTGTTCCTGCCCAGATGCAAGACTCTACACTTGCCCTTGTTCTATTTCATTAAACTTTTCCCCGCCCAACTCTCCAGCCTGTCCAGGTCTCACTGGATGGCAGCACAGCCTTCTGGTGTGTCAGCCACTTCTCCCAGCTTGGTGTCATCAGCAAACTTGCTGACAGTGCACTCTAGTCCCTCATCCAAGTCATTGATGAATACATTGAATATACTGGCCCCAATACTGACCCCTGAGGCACTCCACTAGACACAGGCCTCCACCTAGACTCTGCCCCATTGACCATGACTCTCTGGCTTCCTTCCTTCAGCCAGTTTGCAGTCCACCTCACTACCCGATCGTCCAAACCATACACCTAAACTGTATCAGTCCACTGAGTTATGTTGGTACATGGCCATGCTTGCACTAGAGAATTCAGCGTGTTGTCCAGCTACACACTAACATGGCTTCTAGACTGGGGTAGTTTTGAGAATTAGCCTACTGAGGGCCTACCTGTTTGCAACAAGGGCTCCATGGTTTTGAAGCAAGTCTAAAAATACAAGTAGACCATTGTGCACTACAGAAACACTGTATGAGGGCTCTTCTTCTCCCTGCAAGAAGAGAACCTCCTTCTTTATAGTGCTGTGCTACTGTTTTATGGTTTTTTATAGCAACACATTTAGCCATACAAAATATCTTCTTTACTGAGAGCACCAGGAGAGGTAGGTACTTGTGACCACATGCTATGCTGTACTGTGTCATGAGCACACTGCAGTGGCTGGGGAAAGATTATGAAATAACTCCAGGACCACTGTGGGTACCCTGGAAGATGGAGCACAACACCATAGAGGTTATAACAGTGTTTTTTTTTCCTCCACAGTTATTGCATTCCAAAGTGGTTGTGTCAGGACATCACTACTTCTTTTTCCTGTTTTTTCAAACACAAGACTAGGCTCAGAATTTGATTTGGCAGCTGCTGAGCCACCCTAATATAGCAGCAGACGAATCCAGGCAAAGAACAGATCTATCACTGTATCTGACTGATCTCTCTGCTTATGCACAGTGACAAATTCTCACCTCTCCATATAGATCAGCAGGCTCTGTAACCAGTCAGTCACACATAAGTTTTGACAGCGCATCACAAGATTGGCAATTTAGAACCCCAGAGTACAAGGTAAAACATGCCATTTTTTTACATGAAAACAGCAGCTTTTTCCATTCCAATACGTTTTACCACCCTCACCCCCCCATCATCCTTTCACAAGAAAATACAGTGTTCTTCTCTCTATCTTCCAATACATAGAAAAGCATACAAAGCAAAGAGGTAATGAAAACAAACCTTTCAAGATGAATTTTCTGTAACATTTATTTCTTTAACATATTTTCATTCCCTCAGCTCAGGACTGGTTAAGAAAGAAATTCCCATTTGCTACATTACCTTTAAATGTAAAGTTGAAAACCTCAATCTTGAGATAAAAATTTAGATGTGTCAATTTATAGAGGAAGAGAGATTAATGAGAAGAATGGTATAGATATGAGAAGTATTATCAGCTGTCTTTGACTTCAGTGAAAACTGGAAATACGTGGCTTGGTTATAGAAGCTAGTGAAATGGATAAAGGATATTTTAAAGGCAGCTTTACATGTTACATTGCTTGTCTACAGAATGTGATTACTAAAATACTTGGGCATGTCAGAAAACCCATCCCAGGTCAAGGCATCAGCTCTCAGTTAAAGACACTGAGCCAAACATATTAAGATTTTTCAAGGACTTGCTGAAGAACATGCACATTTGGTATGTTTGCAAGTTGAATGAAGCCATTAGTAACCACAGAAATACGGAAATGGAGTTGAAATGTATAAAACTTTAGTTAAAATAAGTAAAACCATTAGGTGGATTTTCAAGTGTTTTTATTGTTAAGAAAAGCTATGGCGCATTAACGAAATGTGCTTATTCCCCCTAAAGTGGAAATATTGATAATATTGAAAATAGTTGTGTCAGTTTTATGGTTTCCTCTGAAATTTTAATTAGAAAAAATAGCTTCCAAGTCAGAAAGCTGAGAGGAGATTTTTAGAAAGACATAATAATAAATAAGGTTACAAAACTTCTAAGTTTAACTTTCATGTCAGACTTGATGTTCTGTGTTCTGTTGTGTGTTGTGAATCTAATGGAGATCTGCCTATTGCATTGCAGCATCGGACTGCCTGTCAAGTAGATGCTATTAATCACATTACATTTAATATGATGGTTCTCAAACTTTTTGTGATCACTGTACCTAATATGCATTCAATTTTTTTTAATGGATCACTATTCAGTCCTAGCATAGAACTTTTCATTTAAAACTCTCTTTAAGACTATATAAATGAAAACAAAACAATAGCTTCTCTGGAGCAGCTGCAGGCTGCTGAGCATGGGCTCACAGACCACCCACTAATCTATAGACCACAATCTGGAAACTGCTTTTTGATGGGCTTATCTGATGATTTTTTATTTTTTTTTTTTTTTACAGTTTGCATATTATTAGCTGGGCTCAGCTTGTTTCCTAGAGTTTTATCCACTTTCTGAAAACCACAGTTTCATTGTTGGTAGAGATCACAAACTCTGAGTAGGACATAAAACGGACCTATCTTCTCAAGAGATAGTCGCTGCTTTCCAAAGTGCCAGCATGCAGGATTTCAGAAAATGCCAGTCTACTGCAGCAGTCTATGTGTGAGAATGACGAATAAAAGAACATCTCAAAGTATGGTCTTGGTCACTGAGACCAGCATGGAAACCTGACAGTCCTTTAGTATTACAAAATTCAGGTGTCAGAATAATAGAAGCTTTGAAACCATCCAATATATTAATTATGCAGGGTGTATTGTTCTGGATCCCTGGTTTCCTAGACCTGAAGTGTCATTGGTTATAATGATGACCAGAGCTACTAGTGTAGCAAGGAGAATATGCACTTAAAACAGCTTATTTTCTTTCATGAGCGGTAAAGCCTCAAAGCTTTCATTTTTTAATGAACATGACAGATAGAAATACCCAGTTCATCAATGTACTTTGGTATATACCTAACTTTGGAGCCTCAGTAGAAATGAAATAATATTTTTAATTTATAGAAGAATAGGATATCCGCTGCGAAATTATTATTGCTTGTTTTTCTATTGTGAGTATCATGTACTTTTGCAACACTGTAAATTCTGGATTGAAATGGCCATGTTCAAGATGTTCCTCATGCCAGTTGTTCTAAGAAGGTATTTGCTGAACAGGGCAGCTTATAAGGGAAAACTCTGAAGGCAGTCAGTTTTATATAGTGGAGTTTCCAGAATACGCAAGTCCTTTGGGATTTGCCTTCACTCCGTAACAGTTTTAAGGAATCACATTCAAAATCTTGTTTTTAATTTAACTGGCAAGATGTTGGTCAATTATTTCATATAGAATGTAGAGAACCTCAGGGACCTCCATTTCAGCCAATGGTGAGAGTAACAGTTAAAAGTAACTAAAAAAATTCCAGCCTCCAGGAGTGTTGTAATGAAAGCAACATGAAAATCACAAAGCTGAGTCAAAGGTACATCCTGTTCTATTATATCACAATGCTAAGGAGAACATAATACACTTTCTCAGTCCCCAAACCTTGCCTTCCAAAACATGGAGGTAATCCATGAGGTAATTTTCCCTCAAAATAGGTTCTGTTTTCAAAAGGCAAATACATATTTGAAGTATTGTTATCTTTAGGTGTTGGAGTGGCTGAAACCCCTTTCTAACCAGCAGAAGGGGAAGGTTTAGCTGCTTCACCCTTAGGTGAAGGATGTTTTAAGTTATTTTAAGTTCCTACAATTCACACTATGTGGTTTTTTATTCATTGGGATTTTTGCTTCTTCATTTGGCTACATATGCAAATTCTGCACCTATTATTTACTTCAGGAAGGGGGAAAACACTATCCCAGTGCTCGCAGTTGTACTGAAGGCAGCACAAAAAGTGAGAAACACAGAATTGTTCCAGCATTTCCAGGGTGTCTGTGGCACATGGGTAATTTAGCATGTGCTGTGTTTGTGACTCACAGCCACTCAGCCAGCCTATGGGAAGGAGCACCAGTTCCACCCAGCATCCATGGGCAGGTGTGCCAAAGGAAGCAAGGTATCACAGCAAATGCAGGAGTCCATGCTGAGGTTCTGATCAGTGTCTAATGGTCCAAAACATGAGCAAGTGCTCTGCAACTATCCAAAAATCCTGCACCCCAAGGAGATGCCTGGGCAAGATCTGAGTCATGAACAGTGTGAAATTTGGGGGAAGGAGACAGTTTTCCTGTTTCCTGTGATCTTTAAGTCATTGTGCAAATCTGTGAGAACATTCTACAAAGAAGATAATCACTACCCTTTATCATCACAGATACACAGTCAAACAGTCATTGGATATGTGCTAGGCAGAAAGTAAATTGATTGGTTTATAAAAGACTTCTTTTTCCATGCGACAGGCAACATCTATTGTCCTTGCTCCCTTGCTAAAGTATCTATTTCTTGGTAAGCTTTTTCAGAGAACAGAAAACTTCTCTTAGGAGAATAGCTTCAGTTCCCTTTCATTTGGCTAGGTCAATGAATAATTGGTAATATAAATCCCTAAGTAAAAAAAAAAAAAAAAAATCAAGTCACTAGTGTGCTTAGAAATGCTGTATGGTTTGTGTTTTCTCAAAAACCTGTTTGCTTTTTTAAAAAATTCACACACGCATAGAGAAAAGCCAGTCTGTATTCTGCTTTTAATTGAATTGTAGCTCCACTGAAACCTCTGATAGAAAAGGATTCAGAAAGGATGCAATTGAAAGTCTGATTTATGCATGTGTTCCTAAAAACATAAAACAGAAAACTGAGCATGTATCCCAAATATCTTTTTCTATATTAAAGAAATTAATTTATACTGGCATAAGGTAAGAGGGAATCAGATCTTCTGTCTTTATTCTTCTGCAATCATACACTTGTTAAATGAAGTCTAGATAACCTTTAATGAGATAGGACCTCTCTTTAGCTCCTTTCTGTCTTGCAGATACATAACAATAATTTGGGGATAAAAGAAGAGGGACTAAGACCTATTATTTTCAAGATTAAATAATAAAGTTCAGGTAGTCATGCCCAACTGATGAACTGATCTACAAATGCCTTTAAGTACATTATATAATGCCAGAAGCTGGGGTATGGTTGCGGAGACAAGCCGCCTGGCATTCATAGATAAAATAGGAGCATCTGCTTAAACCTGTATTAAGATAATAATACCTGATAGCAGACCATTTTGTGTCCAGAAATATTGTCTATAGCTTGTATATATGCATTACAGAAGGTTATTGAAAAAGTTTCTTTTTCCAATATAAACTAGTTAATGCTGGAGTCAGGATGGCATGGTTCGGTTATGCTGTTCAAGCAGGAGGTTGGACCAGATGACTCCAGAGCTCCCTTCCAACATGAATTGTTCTCTGATACTGTTAATTCAACTCTGTAGCTAAGCATGGGCAGAGATGTGTGAAGTTCTGGAGACTTTCACATTTCTACAAAGAATTAGGACTGTCCTATATGGAAGGAGGATATCAAGCTTTTTGGACTCTCTTCTCTGATCTTACATGACATATCCTGCTTTCCTAATTGTAAGGCGGCTTAATTGGTGCCTGCATATCTTCGTTTTTCAGACAATTCCATGTACTTCAACCAATGAAATACGGCTTCAAAAGATTCATCCCTTTTTAAATTTTTTTTTGTAATTGACCATAACGTAGTCTTAGGGAAGGAAGCCTGGATGCAATCAGAGGAAATGAAGTGATATACTATGAAAAGATGTAGGTACTTTGTCTTTTGCAGGTGAATGGCCATCTCTTTAAAGATTTTCCCTTCACACCCATCAATATGCCTGTAAAGAGGAGAGTCCATACTGTAGCATTCAGATGTGTGTCAAGAGGTCATGTATTGTCCTAGCCAGATGAATATGAGGGAAAGAATAGCAGTCTTGCATAATATTCTAGTCAAAATCTGTGTTTAGGCTGTGGACCTGCTTGCCAAAGTTCAGGGCTTTTTGAAACTGATTTCAAGTGTGGTTCATCTTTAACATAAACAGCAAATGTTAATGTTTTGTTTGGGGTTTGGAAATCAACTACTATCCTAAACACTCTAAGCTAAATTTTATACTAGTTTATGCAAAATGTGGTCATGTGTAGATTAAGCATGAACAAAAGCCCAGACTGCTTAGAAGTTGCCATTAACTTTTCAAATGTCACTCTTTTAGAAAATTAATTGAGATATTCAAGTGCCACTTTGACCATGTGGTTATTTGACAGTACAGTAATATATCCATTTCACTCTAGAAGTCATTAATGTGAGCTAGATTCATGCAAAACCTGTAAAAGTTTGCTATGTTTCATGTGAAAATTTTGTGTTTTCCTAAGAATAATCCACATACATTATCTTCATCATCTTCATCATCACTGCTTATTCCTGTACCATGAGAAAGACTATATGGGTCAGATTGTATGCTGGAGGTTTTTTTTTTCTCTTGTCCTATATGCATATAAAGGTATTATTTTTTCTTCTGTTGTTGGTCTTTTTTCTTGAATACTCAGAACTGTGGTCACAGCTTCACCTAGGTGGCATAATTTCGAATCATCCCTCCCCAGCATGTGAGGACACATCACGCTGCTACCTGAGATTTAATTTCTTTGAAAATCGTGTTTGAATATCTTTAAGAAACAAATGGAGGGCCATTATCCCTTTCACAGAATCCTTATCTGATTGAAACTTGAAGATAAGTTCCCTTTTCGTCAAAGAATGGATTAATGCAGATAGTTCCAGAAGAAAGTGGTTGAAATACTAACCTGACGGCTCTGATGATCCAAAAGTACTTAGGCAACACAGATTGGGTGACATTTTCTTCCTTCTTACCCAGACAGTTTGGGTTAAATGGTGTTACACAAAATCTTGTTTGTGGCCTCTCATTGCTACTAATGTTAAAGTGAATAAGTGCCATATAATTGCCCTGGGGAGCATATAAATGGGAAAAAGCTGAAGCTGGAAATATTATATATTATGTAGGACAACAACAAAACCAGGCTGAACCTTACTTTCTTTCCCAGTGCCTCTTTTCCCTATCCCTTTGACTGCTTGATTTCCTGATGTGCTGAAGATATAACCTGGTCTGCCTCTTATGCAAGTCTGAAATCAGAGCTGGCATGTGGTTTCTTTCAGCTTGTCAAAGATGCAGTATGCTATATTCTATTCAACAATGCTGCTCAATACAGCATATGACTGTAAATCTTCTTTTTACATACACTGCAGCAGAGACCTTTGTCCCCTGTGTTTTACCAGGTTTTATTCAGCTGTAAAAGGACTGGTGTTCAAGAGCTTTTTCAGGAGGTACTTAACTAGTCCTGAGAAGGTACAAAAAGAAGGTAAATTCCATTATTAAAACAAACCAAAACCCACCCAAAGCAGAACAAACAAACAAACAAAATCTCCCAAAGAAATAGGCCAACATTTTTATTTACTTCATGATTGCTGCAATGACTCTGAACAGATATTGCTTATAAAATTATAGGTTCAGGAGTTAATAGCTGGAAACATAACTCTGGAATTCTCTGAAGTCAGGAAGGCAGTGTTTTGTTTATCGAGTATTCTTTTTAACTCCTGAAAGTATTTACTGTTTAACTTCATACTACCATATAATCAAGTTAGGACTTGGGTTCAGTTTTTAAAAGTAACTGCAAACAAGAGCTAATAATGATGTGTTTAGCTGCTTCTGAATGTAGATTTGACATGGCAGCTTGTGTGTATCAGAAAGAAAGAAGGAATTAGTATCTGTAAGCCTACCAGAAGTTTCCATAGAAGACATACATCAAGCCAACACTGCTGAACACACAGTTTAGACACTTCTTAAAAATATATATTTAAGCCTTAAAGTCCTGTCAGTTATTATATTTGTATTGCCAAGATTTAACTAGACTCCACTAAAATCATGTATTGTATTGCTACTAAGTGTCAGCTCTTCTGCCCATATGTCATTTCAACCTAGATTTCTGAATAAAGCATTTCTGAAGATTTAAACCATGGAGTTAACCCATTCTACACTGAATTTCTGAGCCATTAAGAAGCTTCATATAGATTAGTTTGAAAACACTGTGCCAAGGTTTTTATCGTTCTTAATGCCAACATCTCCCTGGAAACACAGGGTAGGTTTCTGTACCTCTGCTTAACTGGCCAATGAAACATTGGTCCCTCCTTCCAGCAGGTATCACAGCAAATTCTACGTATGCACAGTTAAGAAACTGCTGATGTTGCTATTGATCCATCACTTCAAACATGCACAGGCCAATCTATCGTTCTGCAGACAGCTATGATAAACATGCAGTCCAGAAAAGCTCACATTTGAAATGAAATAGTCTGAATATGGGTTCAAAGAGGAATATGTATGTGTTTTTTTTTTTTTTTTATTTTGCAGAATTTTAAGAAACAACAAAAAAGCCTTGGTGTGGTTCAGAAGCATATAGTATCCAAGGAGACATAAAGTCTATGACAAAGCCATTGGTACCCTAAACAAGATGCTCCAATAAGCAGAAAAAGCAAATAGATGTGATTAAATAAGAGTGAATGAAGAGGAAACTAAAAAGGGTTTTCTCAGTTGTTTATTAATTGCTCTACAAATATGTGAAAATCCAGTGGGGTTTTTTTTTGGGTATACTTATATATTTATATAGAAGGCAAAGGTTTGTGGTTTTTTGGAATTACACACAAATATAAAGCAAAAAACAGTGGGAAAACTGTAGTCAGTGGGTGAGAGGCTGTGAAAACAGAAAAACAAATTATAGGATAGTTGCAATCAATGTTGTTTGGTCAATAGTTAGGATAAAATATGACCTACTTTATAAATTGCTGAGAAGAGTTTGCACAGGCATAAAAGAAATTATACACTAGAATGCAGCTTTTGGGAGATGTTCAGATTCTTATAACATTTTAGGGTTAATTTCTTTATATAATCATTTGAAGTGAAATTTCAGGTACTCAGTCTACAGTACTTGAAGATATAAAAACTCTGAGCGCTCCCCTGCCTACTCATCTTGTTATTTATGTGGGCATTATACAAAAGACAGGAATTACACTCATACTGGGATGATTGTAGTAAATTTTCCACAGAAAAATTATAAAAATGTGGTCTGTGTTGTGTGGTAGATATTAATGTTACTAATGTTAACTCATGTTAACTCTAAATGTTTTTAAGTTTAGACATAAAAATGCATCTCCAAATAAGAGTTTAAGTGTCCTGGAAAATATAAATTACAAGCTTTATGGTGAATTGTCTTCACTCAATGAACTTAATGTTCCTCTGTTCTGGCCAGACAATGTCTCCATACAGCAGTAGAAATGATCCAACTCTCATGCAAAGCACCACCAAGTAGGGAGATGTTTTCATCGCAGTATTACATAGAACATTGCCCAAGAAGCCCAGAACAGAAAAAAAGCACAGCATGATTTTAGTAGGTATTTAATTTTAAGTAAAACTTTCTAGATAATGTCCACATGATTAATATCATGACATAACTTGCATGTCCAGTTTCTCTTTTTCCTGCAGAAATGGAAATTTATTGCCAGATTATACTTTGCAGAACATATCATTGGATCAAGACTGGAAACAAAACCACACTCCTGTATATGTACATGTGTATGTGTGTGTGTGCACATACATTAATTTAGAGCAGTAGGTATCTGTTTTATTCAACTGTTTTCCTGGTAGTACGGTGATCATGACAGAGTTAGCTGGGTTGCCCATACGATTAGCATCCTTGCAAAACTACTTTCTGTGTAAAATATGCAGGAAATATAAATTGCTTTTGAAATAAGAACAAACATTAAAAAGATAATAACACTAGCAAAACTTCTAATTACTTGATCCTCTTGGAACCAAAATGCCTTTATTTCCCCTCTTTTTTTTTTTTTTCTTTAAAAGGGGTACGTGATGTCCTTTACCTTCTGCTCACCACCTTATTTCTAATCCTCTAAAACCTTTAATGGAGCCCTTGATAATTGTAAGTTATTAAACATTTGTGTAGGTTTATAATTTCTATGTCTTTTTTGGTGATTGTGTAATCAAAGAGTTGTCATATAATTGGGATCAAAAGGTAAAATCCCAAAAACGTTTAGAGCCAGGTAAAATTCACTGAATTTAATTGGAGTGGTTAGAACATTAGGAATGATATTTTACAAGAGTGCTGTGATAAAAAGAGGATTTGAGCTACATGTACACATTTTTATATTTAGGTGAAGTATTAAATGTTTTCAGACTTTTTGATCAAGGAGAAAAATTTATGGTAACACAAAAAAAGGGGGCAGGCAAAAATGCAATACTATTTAGAAGCTCTATATGCAGATCACTGTAAGGCTTATTCTGTGGGTTTCCTGGGAGTATAAGGGGTAAAAAAAAATTTCAAAATTGAGACTGAAACCAAACCTTAGCTAATACCTAGTATGTAGAGTCACTAGCTTTAACTAAATCAAGACATTGAAGACCTTAAGTTTGAAAGCTATTGCTAAAACAATGCACAGTGGAGCACATGCCAGATTTTACGCAATGCCCAAATCACTCTTGATACAGGAATGCAGAAATTGATATTACTTCCTGGTGTGAGAATAAAAGGTGTTCAGAGGAAATGTTTCATTCAGTAACAGGCTCTGAACTCTTAGCAGATCCATCCAAAGATTTATTTTTTCTTTTACAGTTCAGGAACAATTTTTACAATTTATAGAATGCACAAATTTAAAAAGGTGTAATGTACAACAGCCCTCAAAATTGTAGTTTCATGCTTGTTGCTTTTATAAATGTCTATTATAGTGGTTAAGTTTGCCTCGAACGTAAATCTGATGTTTTTAATTAGCTGCTTGGTTATTTGTTTTTGTTGTTGTTTGTTTTTTGTTTTTTACTTTCCTTCATTTGTATCATGTCACATTCTGAGTACCTCTTAAAATATCCTGAAAGCTGAGTGACTCTAGACCATTGGTATTTCTTGCAGAATAGGACCATATTTTGTACCTGAAAAGCAAGGATTTAAAATGCCAAAAAAAAAAACTTCTTGTCTGATCTGTTATAGAGGATATCTGATTATATGTCTGCTGATAAAAGGCTTTTAGAATTTTTTGAACAAGCTATGTTTATTCTGGTTAATCTAAATTTCTGTAGCCATACCATAAATGGTAAATTGGGAACAACATAATGTTTCAGTAGCAAAACATGCTAAGCCTTTTTCATATATGTCAATATTCTCCTTTGTCCTCCTATCCCTACACCCAGAAACACATACCAAAATTCAGCCTGCAGTTATGATATTGAATATGTATGACATGGTAGAATACAAAATTATAATAAAAATAATTCAGCACTGGACAGCACTTTCGGAAAGATGAGTGAATCAGGTTAAAACTGCTTCATTTCTGTGTTTGGCTGCAGCATTTATTTACATTAATTTTCCAGAAATGAAAGTCAATGTGGTGATGATGATGATAATATTTCCTATTTTACCTAGTGATACAGGAAAATGGCAGCATCAGTGTGGCTATAAACAGAACTATAACTTCTTCTCCCCAGAAGAACCAATTAGAACATAACAGATTTCTTTTTATAATAAGTAACCTGTAGCTTTCAATTTTCTATCCATTATAAGAAGAAAAAAAAAAAGAATCAAGTAAATTAGAAGTGCTCTGCCATTTAAAGTACTGGGGCTTTAAAAATACAAATAGAAATAACTGTGAATTTTATCAAGAAAAATAAATATATTGCAACCATTTCTAAGCCTCTGATGTTTTGGAATTCATGCTGTGAACCAAACTATGAAATTCATTAGTCTCAACATTGTATATTCATTTAAAAAAGCAGGAAAAAAAAAACAAATGCTACATGATTATATCCTGTTTATACATGCAAACTGTCACCATCATATACTGAACCCTGTGAAGATGCTTTGCAGTGGATGTTTGAAGGGTGGGGTTAGATGGCAGTCAGAGCCATTTAGAAAAATTGTCCTTTTACAGCCGATATGCTGTGAAAGTGGTACTGCATTAATAAAAATCTAGCCCATTAATATCAAGCTAATAAATTTTTGTACTGGATGATTCTGTGTTCAGGTTATATGTGTTGATTGAATGGCTTAAGTACAGAATTATAAGCTTGTTTCTCATGTCTTGGAAAAACAAAGGCTTGTTTGTGCTTCCTTTGAACTGAATATAATGCAGAGTTCACAAGTGACTAGTTTAACAAGTTACACAACATTTTGGTAACTCCTTCTACACCAGTTAAAAAATAGAAAAAAGTTGATAAATTATATTTTTAATCTTGTCATTCTCAAAGGTGATATCATAAAAGTAAACTAGGCCAGGCTTTCAACTGCAGGAAGTTAGTAGCTCTGTTAAAGTCAGTGTAATATTAATGTGCAACAACTATGAATCTGTGGTCTGGAGGTTTGCTTGGCCTGAATTTTGCAGGTCAGGTATCTGTGGTCAGGTACATGCAGCTGGATTGTGACAGGGCTCACTGTCACAGAAAAGTATTGGATGGTACTACGGGTGCAGCGAAAGTTTACAACAGGTACAATTCATAGTTGAGAAGGCAAAGACCACCACCTTACTTCCCTTACCCACTGCAGTGATTCACAGCTCTTGCAGTTGAACAGCAAAGAATGCACATGTGTAAGAGTATATGTACATACACGTATGTGTTACCTAAATGTAAACACACAGATTTTAATTATCTTACAGATAAAAAGTCTGCTTCTTAAATTGCCATGATCTTTTAATATTACAATACAAGCACAAGTATTAAACTAATGACCTCTAGGAAAAATGTTCTGTTGTTTCCTGCCAATGAGGTGTGCTTGTCACTTGAAATGTATTAGTCTTGATCCACAGAGACCCTGGGTAATTTTTTGCTTTCTCATGGTGTCACAGATTTGGCCAATATTCAGGTGCATTTAGCCAGTTCTTAATGATTTATTGTGTTATGGTCAGATACACAAATTACTGTAAAGGTTGGTAATGTTTTATAAGCAAGTCAAGTGACTTCCACTAGATGGAACCAGATTGGCTCCTGCATACTTCTATGTCAATACAGCGTATTTATGCTACTGTAGGAAACCACATCATGTGAACCCCATTGGACATCTGTCAAGCTACTCATTAATAACATGTGTCCTTTCCTTCTATGCCTTTAGCCTTCTGCAAGAGTAATTGGGGAAAATAACTTGTCTAGTTTTAACTTGCAACCAGACAGATTCATCGATGAAATATGAAATTGCGTAGAAGCAGCACAGCAATAATCACATTGGGCTGTAGTCTTACAGCAGCCGAAGTTTTGTTTTGCCACAATTAGCAATGTCAGTGCTTACACAGAGACAGATCTGAGTTCCCTTCCCATTGTGTAGATGAAGTGGCTGGTATATGCTTCATGTGACAACAGTTGCAAACTTCTCAGTGATCTGTGGAGGCTACAATCTAAAAAAAAAAAAGAGCATCCTATAGCCTCAGATCAGAAAGGCTCCAAAACCAACCAACCAAACCAAAAAAATAAACAAATACAATGCATTTCTATATGGAAAGATAGAAACTTTAAACCAATTTCAGCATTGTTGTAACTAAGTAATGGGCTGGTCCCGCTGAATTAGCCTGTAAATAAACTGATGATCTCCAGCTCTGTTTCTTACACATGATTTTGTAAACTTCATCTTTAAGACTGGGTAAATACCTGTGACATCATATGGCTGATAGCAATAGGTATAGCTTCATCCAGTTGGTGTAATAAATCAATCAGTACCTTAAAACGGGCATATTCTTGATATGACATTATAATTGTTCCCAGTCAGTGAAAAATAAATCTGACTGAGCATTACCATTGTAAATTTATAATTGGAGCCTGATTTTTCTCTTAAATTGGAAAAATAAGAACAGTGTTTGCCCCACCATTTTGCTTGCTTGAGATGTTGATAGATACGGAGTTAATTGTTGTCATGTTGTTATGATATTAAAGCAAAATAGGTTTTCCAGAACATGTGAATGACCCTCCCTGTTCTTAAGGACTGTACTGCATATTAGTTTATTACAGAATTAACAGAATCGCTATCGCCTGAAGAAATCAGAGACATTTTCTGAAATAACTGTGATGTATTATTAATTAAGTAGCTGGATATGCCTGGGCTTGTCTCCAAACTCTGAGACTGCCCAAGGAAAGAGAACTAGTATCACTGCTGGAATTAAGCTGGGACCCACCACAAATGAGTTCTGGTCACCAAAAGAGCTCCTTAGTGTTTGTAGCAGGAAATTAGAGCAAATGGAAAACTGAAAACTGTGTTCTCAACAGCATTTGCCTCTGGTAACTTTGGGGGCTCAGGCAGCACCCCCAGACACTGTGCTAACAAAGACTGCATTGGGAGCCAAAGCTTGTTTGTTTCAGTGGGAAAGTTTAGTTGTAGCACTGAGAAGTGTTGTTATTATTAAAGTGCTGTTAAAGCCAAGTAAAAAAGATAGCTTTAAAGCCTTAGGGGAAAAAAAGAACCTTTGCCTTGGGTTCCTCTAAATTAATTTATTGCAGCTTTAGGTCCTCAGTTTTGCCATATCGTAAAATCATATCTCAGACATGCCGCTGTGAAATGAGGTAGTATTTCAATGAGATAGAATGTACCAAAATGACTTTTTTCTGCACTAGTGCTGATATTGTTGAAATACATTTGACAACTCTGTTATTTTGAAAAGCATTTTATTTGTTCGTCTGAGATTTCTAAATTTTTTAGTTGATTAAAAAAAAAGTCCTATGATTATTTTATTTCTTAGTCTGAAAATGTTCAATATGCAGAATCAGAATTGCCTGTGGGAACAGGTATGCCACATTTACCAGAACAGAATATTTGGATCAAAACCAAAAGTGCTGAAGAGGGAAACAGAGACCTAGCAAAACCTTCTCCTGCTGCAAACAGAGTCTTTGATAGAAGTTAAACCAGCCAGATGGACTGTGGTACAATTCCGTTCAAGTCTTTACTGCAAAAAGTATTTCAGTATTTGTTCAAGGTAACATAACCCTAAGTGGGTGATCATCTTCATTACGAGAGGGCACAGGTTTGTATCTTTAATTGGTAGGAGCAGGACAGGGAATTAAATTTTGGTACATTTGTACAAATTATTTACCTAAGTCCTGAGCTGTGCTAAGGCTAATATAATTCTCTGACATATTTTTCATAGAATACTTCTAAAGACTGCTTGTATTTCCCATTATGTAACGAGAAAACCTGTGAAATACCCAAAATGTTCACAGGGTAGCAAAATACCTTCCCGCTAAATCTGAAACAACTTCAGCAATCCTTTGCAATCAGAGGATTGCAGCAGATGAAGCCAGGTAGCTGGCCAGGCGTGGTTCAGGTCAGATTCTTCTGTGACTTCAGTTGTCAGTTCATTTGACAGTTTCAAGATTTTGTACATGTTTTTGGTTTTCTGTTCCCCTCTTTAGAACAGATACATTTATAGGATGCTTTGCCAGATCTAGAGAGATGAAGCCATATGTTTTTATTTACGTTTTGGGGAATTTTTGAATTTGAGCAGGCATTCCTCTAATTCAATCTGTCGTTGCAGGCTCTTTTCACTGTATTCTTCCTTCAAACCTCACAAGCTATATACCATAGTTTTCAGCTGTGTGAGAGGTGTGTCATGGTGGATCAAACTGGTAGCTACTTGTGAACTACGTTGTGAACAGTTCACCATGTAAGAGGTTTCAGGAATATTTTAAATATAAAGTTGCCTATGCCAAATTTGTTGACACGCAAAATTTGAAGAATGACCAAAGCAATTAAAAATGTAAAACTTCATGTTGCATTTCTCTTGATATTTCTGCACTATTAGGTGAGTAACTATAGGCCTAAGTGTTTTCCATGGTGCTATCTGATCCTTAGCTTTAGGTACAAAAAATACATTTTCAATTACCTGTATATTGACTATACAGTACAGTCCATTAACACTTTCTTGAATATTACTACCATGACTAATATATCACTAGCCTGAAACTACTTACTCTTTGTAAAGAACTGTTGGTTCATTTACTGAAATTGCATATGGTTTTATAGTCATTATCTCAGAAATATCCCTCACAGTTTTAAGGAGCATCATCTCATTGTGAGTAATTACACTTCTGACTTTGTCTCAAGTTTTTGTCAGACATGCTGAAATACTGAAGTCTTATTGAGACTATAACCAAAATGGCTGTGTAAATGCCTTATCTTCCTTAGTTAGGAGTTTTCTGCTGTTCTGGTGCAGTGACCATGTAATGCAAAATCTTTTCAGACTGGGAGAGCTATGTTAAATAGTTCCATTAGGGCCTTTTCATCATTTTCGTTCTTCTGAAAGTAAAGAAAACTTAACTTGCTATCTGTCTCCTTTCTGGCCTTTTAGAGATAGTCAGAGTATGTGTGGTTAGAAAGAACAGAAGAAAAGGAAGTTTATTTTACCTCACACTAGTTTGGAAGCCCTTTCTAATGGAAGAATTCAGGCTCTGTACAATTTTCATCTGTAAATATAATACAAAGTACTTTCTACTTAAAAAATACAGTGCCATGAAAACAGCTGTAATCCTCTAGTTTAAAGATAATCCTATCATTAGGTTTAAAAATCTTAGAAACATCAGAAATCATCAGACCAAAATAAAACAGCAGCCTTGTTTCCAAAAGTTGCTTCATCGTCTTAATCTCTGTGGATCCCGGCATTGCCAAGAGGCTCAAGCAATTGGCAATCAGATTCCCTGGCCAGATACTGGTAAGAGTGGTTCAGAACTTCAACTAGCAAACCTAGATTGTGGAAGTTTGGTTTCCTTTTTGTAATTAGCCATGTCTTATGTAAGCAGTTGGATTTCAGCAGCTTAAAAATGGATATTTTTTGTACTTCATTTGGTTGTTTCTAACTGGAAAGACACAAAGTTGCAGAGTTTAAAAATACATACTAGACAACTGAGACGTTGTCGTCTGGTCTGTTTCTTTTACATAAGGACTAGATTTTTTTCAGAGAATAGTCTAGACGGTGGCAGAATGAAGTGAGGCACAGCCCACACACAATTCAGGGAGCAAATGCTTTAACAGGTTTCTGTGTTCTTCTCTCACCCAGAGATTTTGATAAGGGAAAGACTAAAAAATTCAGAAGCATCTTGAGTCCCTGTGAGCACAGAGTAGGATAGAGACAAAAGTAAAGAAGTGATCAATCCCATTATCCTGACCTTTGATGGTAGGAGCGCTCTTTCATGGAGTCAGGGTTGATCATATGGCAAAGGGAACAAGGGGAGAGCTGGTTATTAGTCTCTGCAAGTCAGTCCTGGAGAAGAGGCACCAATTTGCTGTTAAAACTCTGATAGAGAAGGATGTTCTCATAGACACAGAGTAAGGATCAGTAGCTTTCATGAAAGGAGGAGGGAAATGGCTGGCCTGGGTCAAAACAATCTATAAGCAGCACGGTATCGTCCCTTGTCAAAGGCAGATCATTTCCAGCCTAGCAGGAAGGAAAGAAATTCAGAATCTGATGGACCAGACAGTGATGTGTCCAACAGACAAGTCATTGTACTCATTGTTCAACTCTCAGCCTATCTGGAAGGGGTAGACTTCAAGATTATCAGAGCACATGTCTTAGGCTGATGAAGACTAGTGAGTTCCTAAGATGGCTTGTTTTTCTTCAATAAATAAGATACACAATAACATTTCAGCATCAACAAATAGAAAAAAAAAGATGTGGGGTAGCCCCACAGATTTTGAGTTGCAAGACAGAAAAGCATGCACATCTCTCACGTGTTGTTTGCTTATTTTTTCTGCAATGTGGGGTATGTATATATTCTATTTTGGGCCAGCAGTACTTTAAGACACACCTATACAGTGCAGCTTTTGAACAGACTGCCCTATGACTATCAAAATGTTCCTTAATAGTTCACTGTACTGTTCTTATGACCAAAGCTTTTGAAAATGGGAGGCTCTAATTTGCCAGAGGAAATGATATATAATTCAAAATTATACAGTGTGTTATGGCAGTGAACAATGCAATTTTAGAAAGGAAACTTCAAAAAAACGTTGTGCCTGCAGTGTATATGATAAGCCACTTGCCCTTTCATATGGTAAAGAGATTCAGGGTATCTCCACACTGCATAGGACAGTGCAGGGTTAGAGCTCACCCAAAGCTCACACGTGTATGGTAGCGTGCAGGAGGCCTGTCATACCTGGTCTGTCTCCATGCCTTCACAGAAATCTTTCTATAATCCCTGAAAATATACTCTTGTGATACAAACATTTCCCTGAGATCATTTGGGATTTATTAAATTAATTTTAAGTGGTTTATAAGTATCATTCCGAACACCAGAAGAGAATAAACAGGCAGTTATGAGTGAAAAAGCTGGGTTAATCTGGAATATGAAGTGTTCTTTATTTCACCTCAGTCTTTTGGGATTCAACATAAGTAAATGATACCTTGCTGGTAGGGATATGCAGTAACAGACTGAACAGAATTATTTTCTAGTGGAGCTCCTCATGCATCAGTTTTTGTGCTGATCTGATTTAATATTTCCATTAATGATCATGGCATGATTATTAGGGATGTAGTGGCATCGTAAAATCGGGAGGCTTTATTAATTTGTAGAAGGTTTGGGGTTTACCATAGGGAAAACTGCACAGATGGCCATAAGGACAGGAGTAGAAATGGGGTGAAATTCTGTAACACAAATTTCACAGTTTATACTTGTGGATTAATGACTGAACTCCTGCAATGTGGGAACTTAGCTGTGGAAAATGAGAGGAGAAGGATCAATAGAAAGTGGTCACCAGAAAACTATTGATCATCAGACCTCAGTATTTCCATTGTTTTTTTTTTATTTGGTTTGATTTGTTTGTCTGTTTTAGTTTTCAGGTGAGATTCCAGTGGAGATTTAAAATGCATTCTTAGTATTGACTGATGTCAATAAGGACCCCCCTGCACAACTACTTATCCCGAGTTATCCAGTATTCCAGTTTTTATGGCAGTTTCCTGTGAACTGTGAGACAGAAATTCAAGCACGCTGCTGCTGAGGTATAGAAACCCTGCCACTTTGGTGAGGGGTAGGTTTGTGCCTGTGTGTAAAACACTAAAATAAAAAGATATGATGGAGTATCATGAACCCTAGAGCATCATGAACTTCCCCCTTGAAAGAGAGAAGCAGCTCTGCTTTGTGAAAATAACTACATACTCACTAATTGTAAAAAGGAAAAGTGTGTCTCCTTAGCCTGGTGATGGGCCAAGGAGGAAAATCAGCCAGGACAGTCAGTCCAGTTAATGGTTCTTTACAATCGCAAACAGCACTGTCAGTCTGAATATTTTTGTTCTAGTTTCATTAATCTAAATCAAAATCTAAACAAATTGTGTTCCTAGGAGTTTTGTTTTGTTTTATTACTAGTGGTAGTAGTATTATTTACCCAAAGCCCCCAGGTTAGGTTATTTGAAACAATTTTTTGCTGTTTATCTTTTTGTTTTGGTCAAAGAGAAAAAAAAAAAAATCTATCCTAACTCTACCAGCAAGCTCAATATATAAAAATGAATAATTATCAGTGACATACTTTAAATCCACCTTTCCTTCTGTATTTTTATTCTGTTTATTTGAAAGGAGATTTATACTGAAAAAAAATCCAGTCATTTTCCTAGCACACTTATTCTTTCAAATCTCTATTGGTCTATGGGGTTTTGTGTTTCAAAGAGGATAACTGAGATCAGAAACCCCCAAAACAGCCAACAGCAGCATTTATGCATGTCATTTGAGCTAATGAATTTCTCTATTAATCTTATATTTTAGATGGCAGCTTTGGCACTTTTCTTTATTTCATGTAGCAACTGAAACGCAGAGCCCCTCTGAGTCTGATCTGACAACCTTCACCACAAAGGCAGAACTCCTGTTGTTAAACAACTGGACTTAATGATCACAGCAAGCAGGACTGAAATTTTATTGGTGTGCTTCTGTGTGACAGTGACAATGTTGACACTAAATCAAATTCAATTAGCAAGGGCTTGCTAATGAGTTATACTGCTTTGCAAAGTAGAAAGGACAAAGCATTTTGCAATCTCCAGCCTGCAGACTGGTTACTCTCAGTGTTAACAGAGCAATAGCTTAAGGAACCACTGCAGGATTTTCTCCCTAGATTAATGTTAAAAAATGCTTTGCTAATGAATCCCTGAACAAATGTGTTGTGTGTTACTAGAGAGGGGGGTGGCGGGAGAGAAAATACAAGCAGCTTTTTTGTCCTCAAGTGCTCTTGAAGTGATTTATAAAACCACTGTGGAAAGAGAGCAGTGGAAACTGCATCAGCAGAGGACAACATGGCTGAACAGAGTATCACATCAGGAAATGTGCCATGTCAGCTACCAGGCCCAATGCTGGTGCCCCTGTGCAGTGCTGGTGGGTACTGCACACCCCCAGAACCTGCAGCAGGCAGCTGGCCGTCTGCTCAGTCCTGCAGCAGGCTGCATTGCTGGGTTGCATCGGTGGGCTGCATCGGTAGGCTGCAACGCTGCCGACAGCCAGCACAGCACTTGAGCAGCCCTGAGGGCTGAGGCCATGTGCTATGAAGTCTGGGGACTATCGGCCTTTAAGTGAAAAAGCATGCACAGGTGCTTGGCCAAGGCTGCAGCACTCAGTGTCTCCTAGTGCTGGGCTCTCTGTCAAGTGAGCAGTTAAATAAAAACAGCTTTCCTCACGCAGCACCTACCAGGATGCAGTTCAAGATGTATGCCATGGGTTGATGGACCCCTGACTGCCTTCGTTTGTGTTCCACTTACTGTTCACCTCGCAAACCTGTCTGTGCAATTGAGGGATCTTTGGTGTAAAGAGCATATAAAAATCTATTTTGTAATACATGAATGAGGTGGTTCCCATTTAAATTATGGAATGGCAATAACAATAACAATTTCCCCTTTAAGGTCTGCTGACAAGTTCAATGTTGAATTCTTGAGCAAGTTATATAAGTGTCATTCAAACTCAATTGCTCCTTTATACTCTTCTATCAGTATATCAATATAAACTTACAGTGGTATTTTAATGTTTTGAAATATTTGAATTCCTAGTGGATGTAACATCTTTGGTCAGTTTCCACACACAGTCTTTACATTAATGCATGTGTGTAAAATCAGTGATTATATACTGATATCATATGACTCCAATTTCAACTGTTGATAGCTTCCTAAAATTGAAATAATTTGGACTGATGTTTTCCCTAAAAACTAATGATAGTGTAGCTAGCTGGTCGAGGGAGGTGATTATCCCACTCCACACTGCACTGGTGTGGCCTCAACCTGGAGCACTGTATGCAGCTTTGGGTGCCTCGGTATAAGGACATCAAACTATTAGAGTGAGTCCAGAGGAGAGCAACCAAGATTGTGAAAGGTCTCAAGGGCAAGACTTACAAGGAGCTGCTGAGGTCACTTGGTTTGTTCAGCCTGGAGAAGAGAAGGCTGAGTGGAGCTGTCATCCCAGTCTACAGCTTCCTTTAGGGAGGAAGAGGAGATGCTGATCTCCTCTCTCTGGTGACCAGTGATAGGACACCAGGAAATGGAATGAAGCTCCACCAAGGGAAGTTCAGATTGGACATGAGAAAAAGATTCTTCATTGAGAGGGTGGTCAGTCACTGAAACAGACCCCCAGGGAAGTGGTCACGGCACCAAACCTGTCAGAGTTCAAGGAGTGTCTGGACAATGCACTTAGTCATCTGGTCTGGTTTTAGGAAGTTCTATGAGGAGGAGGCAGTTGAACTCTCATTACTATGGAGCTTCTCCTCAGGGAATTACATTTTACACATGGCTTGACAGAGGGACTCTCATGTGCTTTTGAGCTATATTCCCAGCATCTTCTGTCTATACTGGACCTATGGCAGGCTTGGAGTAAGCAGGGTAGTTTGCTGGAATTGGCCAGGACTGGGGCTGGAGCTGGGATCTGGGAGTCTTGATCCTATGGCGCTTCCTAAAATAATTCACTTCCAACTGTGACCATCCAAGGTGGGATCATCTCAAAGATGATGCGGCCTGAGTCAAAGAAAAGCAGGGGTTCCTTTTCCTCTGTCCTTTCAAGGTCTGGGGGTTTAACTCTAGGGTTTACAGAAACTCCCTTTTTTCTGCATCAGAACAAATCATTTGAGGTCTCTCCAATGTGTACACAGTTGTGTGCAGATATTCATCTGTATGTGTGAAGATGGGGGGTGAAGTCTGAACTGCATGGTGGCTGGTTGCCTGGTGTTTTTGGTGACCAGCCATTGTTGGTGTACTGCTTGCCTGAGATCTGTGAGAGGCTTGAGACAGTCACTTCTTTCCTTGCAGCTGAATGTTTTTCTTATCTGACAGCTAGCTTTTCAATAGCTTTTGGTGGTCAGAAATCAACAAACATCTTAAGAAACCCTTCCTGGGAAAGATATCATCAAAACTATCTTCTTAAACAGCTGACAAATCAACATATTAGAAGATAAACCATCCAATTAATAAAGCTTCTGAACAAGTTTGGTTCTTTTATTTTAGTCTCCCTATTCCTCAGCTTCTGCTTTTTAAAATGGGCATATGCATATCTAGTTAAGATGTTGTAAAAATAAATATAATAATATTTTAAGCATTTAGATACCAATAAACATTTAAAAAGGCTTATGAGGCAATAAAGAATTCTGTTGTCAGAGCAGTGTTGTGTACTGTGTACAGCAAATAAGACCCCAGGCCAAACATTGAACAACCAGCAGAAAACAAGCTATTGACTGGTTACTTTTTCAATAAACACCATCCATCCTATGTATTAAGTGAGATATAATTCTATGGGGAAAACATTATTGAATCTTGAAATTAACAGCTGTATCTTAATGCATACACACCAGAGGGAAAAAATATTTTTCGGTATTTCCTAAGTTTTAAAGACCTTGAACACATTACCTTAACAAGGTTCTTTTAACTTACTGTGTATGTTACGCGCATAGTGGAGCATGAATGATGACACTGTCAGACCTTGAAGTGGTTCGATGTGGTCCAAATATTCAATCAGAAATGCTTGGAAAATACAGTATTTTCCTTCTCTGATGAATCGGATTATATTTGACATTTTCCATTGCTGAAGACCAATATAAGAAAAGCCTTGTCCTCCAAAGCTTTAATTTCTACTTTGTTATTTGAAATTGGTGATTGCCTTTGGGCAAATCACTAAATCAGCCTCTGATCTTGGTTATTCTGGTGAGCCTGAAGTAATTCAATCAAAAACAAAGGAGTTGAACTGAATTCACATGACCACAACAGATCAAAATCTGTCTCTAAAAGTGCAATGTAAGAGCTAGAGGAGCGTATAATTATTATTTATTTAAAACATCCGTTTTTTACTGTCCTCACACAGAGTTTCTGTAATTATTTTTAATTTTTAACCCTTATTTATTCAGGATGTTTCCTATTTCCTCTACTTAATGGCAAAAAATAGTTTTGGGGGAGAAAGAACTATTTTCTTTCCTGTTGCAACAATATTTCAAAGATATGATGCTATTTTAAGTATTGCCTGTTCTGTTGAGGGAATTGTTTGGGGTAAATATGTGGAACTGATGCACTGAAAACAATTAAATCACAGTATCCTGCTATCTTTGAGCATGTTATATTGGAACCTAGGCGGTGCTTTTTTTTTCATATAATGGTTACTTTAGGGTTCTCCTTTAGACTTTGTGAAAAGTTGTGTGTGGCCTGGAAGTTATGCTTTGTATACAGTAAGCCTTCCATCCATGAAAGGGTCGCAATACAAGTAAAGCCTCACAGTTTTCCTGAAGGAAGAAAACACATCTGGTTGATAATTAACACTTAAAATGACATAGCAATTCACGTGGCAGAGCCAGGAACTGAAGCCCTGATTTGGCCCTCACTTTCCAGGTCTAGCCACACCACTGCCTCATGAAGATAAAAGGTCCAGAGAATAGGTTTAATTAAGTCATGAATTATGAGCCGGTTTTAGCCCTCTGCTTAGAACAGCAGCAGGTAAAGACAAAGCAGATGATCCTGCAGAATGTTTTAATTGCAGTAAAAAGACTTTGGGTCAGTCTAAAGCTGTAATAATAAGAGAGAAGGCAAAAAAAGGTGGAGCCATTGATGTGACGGCAAGCAGACCTGTGATTAGGAAATGGAAGCTACTTGTTGGGTAAGCATATTGGAGCCATTTATAGAGGTAAGAGAATTACAGAGGATTTTTCTCAGGGTGAAATCCTCTTGTATTGGAGGATTAAGTTGCTGTAGTTAACCTGATCTTAGGTAGGTAGCAGTGTGAGTACCGTTAATAAAGCCATTTTTTTCCTTATACAAAACTGAAATGGAACTGTGCCACAGTTGGATGGCTAGGTACAAGCCAAGTAATCCATCTTCCTCCTCTGCTTTCCTTCTGTCTACCTAAACTGTTGGTAATATTTAGATACTTACTGTGAAACAAGTTCAAGGTAGTAGATTTCCTCATAATGAGGTAGAAGTGAGAAACCATCTGAGAGAGTGTAATTCCTTGTTTAGCTAAAAATGCTCTCAAAATGTTTATTATGACCAGTCTGTGAGGAACATCACTGATTCAGACTTGGTCCATATTCCAAATGAAATTTTAAATTGCTGACTTCACTGTTAAATATTTTAGGATCTTAATCTGTTCGTGTTAGCTACGTGACCTACTCTTCTGTGGAAAAAAGCCTGCATTTCTACATAAAGCCTTTGTTCTGAGAACGCTTTGACTGGGGAACTGTGGTGGCATTTAAAATTTATTGGTCAATAGATTTATTTTATTAGTACCGCCGCTGATGGCAACTCAAATTTTGGTTTTCATGGTTGCATCCATGCAAGACTGCAACAAAGCAAAGGATGCCTCTCACACCCCACTGAGACTGCAAGCTTCAAGGCCAGTAGAGCATGGGGTCTGGAGGGAAGCTGGGGCAGAAGAACCTCTCCAGCCAGTTAAAGCTGAAGCAGTTGTACTGAGTTGTAGAAAAAATAAGTGGGCAAAGTAGGATTTGACCACAGTTGTTAAAGGGCAGGTACGACAGCAGATCTCCTGGGCTCCTTAATGCATGATGGTTGTGCTAGGCCTGTGGGGTGGGCCAGATTACACCTTGCCTCTCACTTACCAAGCTTTGCCATGTGCTTTAGAGACTCTTATTTTTCTGTATTTAGAATCAATGCTGGAATTATTGAGAAATTTTAGGTGCTGCCTCTTCTACAAATTTGTATATCCACATCAGTTTAGCTGACATTGGGAAGGACACAATGGCTTCAGTGCCTCCACTGGATCTTGAAAGTGTGATACACCCGTTTTCTGAAAAGTTTGCAAAAAAATTGGGAGTTTGCAAGTGCTGCTAGAGCTAGGGATTAAACCAAAGAGTCTTCTTCACCCTGTACATCTCCCTGTTAGGAAAGAGATGTTTTTGCAAACATATCTCTCTAATTCCAATTTACAACCCTTTTCAAATTCAGACTCTTCTTCCTCAGCCAGAAAAAGAGCAAGATGAACAGCATCTTGACATGCATGAAAACTGAATCTGAGAGCTGAAGAAACTGAATGTGATTAAATCTGGAATGGCAGCTTGACCCCATTTGTCTACTAATGTAGGCATGACTGAGCCCACTCTCTGGTAAATAAGTGTTCAGTGACATTGTTTCTCTGGGAGTTATTAAAATTTATCACCAATAAAATATTAATTTTACAAATACTATGAATCCTCAAAGTTCACTCTAACTTAAACAGTGGGTCTGGGTATATTTATTCTCCAGAATGGCAGGAAGCTGTGGATGTTTTGAACTGTTCTTAAATTTATCTGTGTTGGTTACTGAGTTGTTCTTAAATCTTTGTCCCTTCCTCCTGCTGTTTTTTTAAATCTTTTTCTGGATTGGATTATTTCTGTTTGTTTAGCTCTTTGTCTGTAGGTCTGTCCTCAGTGCAGTTAATTTATTAAAATGTTAACTTCAGTTGGCTTACTAGATCAGTTCAGAATAAAGTAGTTTTTTTGTTTGGAGATTTTATTTTATTTGTATCACCTGATAACAACTTGTAGAATTTCTAAAATAAATAGGTGATCCTCTTTTTTTGTGTGTGAAACTTTCCTTCAGAAAGTGAAATGTAGCTAAGGGGCCAAAGATCAGGATGGTATCAAGCAGATGAAGAATCCTTTTGCATCCCACTATCCTTTTATTTGATCTAATAGAAACAAACCTCATTTTTGTGAGATTTCAGTAAAAACTTCTCAGAACTTGGCCAATCAATATACATCTAGTAAACCCATAGGAGTCTACCTAATACATAAAGAAGAATCAGGCCTGCTGCCTAATTTCATTGTATATACTCATTCTGCATGCGAGGTGGCATAAATGAAAGTTATGCTAAGAAATAACCATTGGATGGTTACCAGGTTTGAATATGTGTTCATAGTGATTTACAGACCTATCTGTGTGTATTTACACTTTCATATGTACAAACACACTCTTTGTAAGGGAGGGCACCTGAATACAAGTGGAAGTCAAACACTTTGGATTGCTTTTGCATCCCTGGAGAATGACACTCTGATATTTGTATGAGTAGGTGTCTTGGCTTGGACCTTTTGTCAGTCTTATAATTTTACAGTACCTCTAACTGGTTACAAGAAATAAAAATGCATATGTGTGGTTGTACAGCTGGTACTGTCCTATGTACTTGAATGACTTTTGCTTTTACCATTTAGTTCGCTGTTTTTCTGTGACAGGCATAACAGTTTTTTATCAGGTCATGCCCACCAAGCTGAAGTCTTCTACTATGCACTTCCAGCTTTAGTGACATCTCATCATAGGCCTAGGGACAAGCTGCTAAAAGTGATGACCTAGTGAGGGCTCAGGACATGTAGAAGACACTATTCTAGTTGCCACTGCTGTTGCTGAAATTCAGAACTCCACAGTTTATTGTTGTCACTGTTCAAATGAGAAACATTTTGTTAACATCCAGTGCTGTTGTGGCTGTAGTTTTTAACTAAAAAAAAAAAAAAGAAAAAAAAAAGATTTGTGGACTCAACTTGAGTAGGATTGTTTACCTAGTTGTAGCCACATTTCACCCATCTGAGTGAAAAGTGTGTCATGTTATGCAACTGATGCTTAAAATTTTTTATGTCAAAAAACTTCACTGCACATCAAGACTTCAGCTGCTATCAGGAAAAAATGAGAACTAGATATTGTATGGCTGATTCCAAGAACTGAAGGACAGATATTTGATCTCTGTATGTCACCCACATAAGTTTGAGAATTTAACACTGAGGAAGGGACGGTGTGGGGGCAGGGACAGGACGCATGACATGACTATGACAGAGGATGTCACCAGGGCTTTAAAAGCGCCTGTTTTAGAGGCACTACTCCAGATGATATGATACAGAAATAATGCAATGGTATCCCGTGTTTGAGTTTACAAAGCTATCAGTGACAAACGAACTCTCTTAGAATAGTAATTATTGAGAGAAAAAGCACATGTGGAGCTTCACAATGCTATTTTTAGGGAGCTTTTGCAGAGAAAAGCTGAACTTCAGCAAAGTTTCGTATATTAACACTGGCAAGTGTAGCCAAGGCTACTAAGATTTGTTGTGTACAGAAGATTAAGGATGGCAGGATCTACCCAGTAGCAAGGGAAAGCATGCTAAGTAGTAGAGTATCTGTAGATGACTTCTTATTACAGCACTTGGCACATGTTTATAGGCAGAAGGGAGGAAGAGGCAGCCATAGCCTCACTGTTACCATTGTGCAGAAAAACAAATCCTCCATCTTCCGTGCATCTGTCTTGAAATAGCTGGACCATAGGCAAAAACGATGTCCTTATTTTTTCTCAAAGTGATACATGTATCCAGTGTTATGCAGCCTAAGCCAGTCAGTTGAAGTTCTTTAATAAGGTATTTTAATTATTCCACCAAACTTCAGGTCTCTTAAGTGGTCGCCGCTTAAAAAAATGGCCTAAGATATGGGCAACTTGTAGATGTACAGCACCAGAACTGATGGTCCCTCACTACCCAAAATGAAGGCAGTAATCATTTACTGCATTGGGGAAACAGCAGAATTTCACTGATATAAAGATTAAAAGCAGCTTCAGATTCACACTGTAGTTATAAAGCATTTATTTACATCCTGTGAAGAGGCAGTGATTATTTTCACTGGAAGAAAATATAAAGGTGAAAATGTTACTTAAAATATATGGGAATGACATTTATCCATGAATGAATAATGTAGCTGAGAGTTGAGTTCATAGCAAAGGAACACTGTCGGCAGATCTGCCATGCAGAGCAAAGAAAAAAAACAAAACTTGCAAATCAGGAAAAAAAAAAAAAATCATACTGACAAATGTAGGAGAGCATAATTTTTACATGAAGAAATGACAGTGCCTTGTTGAGCGAAGGACGCATTTCAATCCACATCTGGCAAAAAAAAAATCTGTTTTGGAGTTTCCTAACTCCAAAAGTAAATGTGGTAAAATGATGCATTTTGGTTCTTAAAAAAACAGTTTGTACTTTTTGCAGGGAAAAAAAAAAAATCTGAGGCTGAAACTGGTTTTGGTGATATTCTGGTTCAGCCAGCAAGTCAAAAATATGTTCTTCGTCTTTTTCTGCAAAAGGAGAGACTGAAGAAGTATCTTGCTCCACACCCGCAGGAACATGTACATAAGAGAATTTGGCTATTATTATTACTCTCAGGAAGCTGACTTAGCATTTTTAAGTCTAAAGACTGAGGACTTTCTGTAAAGTATATGAATTTTTATATATATGCATATCTGGGTATTTATATGATTAGATGTTTAGATGCACTTTTTTATCTTTTGTTTTTTCATATAACCTGTTCTAAATTAATGGTTTGTAAATTGCTACTCTACCTTTTGCAGCATGTTAATACTGGCTCTCAGGCAAAGAACAGAATATTTTAAATAAATTTGTTTTATCCTGTGGATGTTTCATTGTCTACCAGTGAGGCATAAAATGTTTCTTAGAGCTCTGCTGCTCTGCCCATTGCTTGTATATTTGGGTTTTGGGAATGCTGGGCAGCCTCGAGAAAGCCCAGAGAGGCTCTCAGTGCAGGCACTGTCTGAGGAATCACCCTGCTCTCAGGCCCTACTTTTCTGTCCCTTCTCCCTGCTTGAAACTTAGTGAAAACAACACACCAAAAATTATCCAGATCAGGTCTCTAAATTCCTAGATTACAAGAGTTATTTCAAAGAAATATATGCTGCAGGGGATGGACATGAAGGTAGTCTTTCAAAAAGTCCTTGATGTGACTTGTATTTGTGTTTAATCTTGCCTACTGCTTAGTTGCTAAAACATTTTGGGGAATGGCAGCTACATGCTGTCTGAAAGGAACTCGTAAAGATCACCTTGAAAGTGACCACAGCGACAGGACAGTGTACATATTATCAAAGTCTGAACGTTAATGAACACAGTACTTTGTACTTTAACAGAGACCAGTTTTGATCAAGACATTCCTGTAAGGTTGTCTAAATCTGTCAATGTGCAAGGCTAGTCAGGAATAAAATTCACTGTTATAATTTAATTTGTGTTTATTGTGTTTCCCTGGGGTTCTGGCACTTTGAAGAAAATTTTTAAATGTGCAAGGCTGTTCAGCCAAGCCCACTTGTGACCTGTGTTTGACTTCCATCATCACTTTGGTCTTGCACTGGGATAAATAAATACCATGGGAAATAAACATGCTCCCAAAACATGCTGTTGTCAGTGGACAAGCTTTTTCTTTGCTATATAGTTTTAAAGATGCCCATGCTTTTTAATATTAATAAACAACAAAATAAGCTAAATACACAGCTTTGACTGAAGTTTAAATCTGAAGGTTTGCTTGTCAGCTGAAGTCTCCGGGGAAGAGTGTATGTACCTGTAAGTTTTACTACTTTTCTCATTTGTAAATATATATCCAACACTAAACCTTGTCTTAGCTATGTATTTATGTTATCACAACCAAGCATTGCCATTGTATTGAAACAGAATTATAGAACATCCAACTGTAATACTAAACCATCGTCCAGATGCTTCTTGAATTCTGACAGGTTTGGTGCCATGACCACTTCCCTGGGGAGGCTGTTCCAGTGACTGACCACCCTCTCAGTGAAGAGCCTTTTCCTGGTGTCCAATCTGAACTTTCCCTGATGCAGCTTCATTCAATTTCCTTGTGTCCTGTTTCTGGTCACTAGAGAGAGGAAATCAGTATCTCCCTCCCTGCTGCCATGCTTGGGGAAGTGTGAACTGTGGTGAGGTCACCCCTCAGCCTTCCCTTCTCCAAGCGGAACAAGCCACGTGACCTCAGCTTTTTATACTGTGGCACCCAGAACTGCACATCATACGTGAGGTGAGGCTACACCAGTGCAGTGCAGAACAGCACAATCACCTCCCTGGACCAGCCAGCGATGCTGTACTTGATGCACCCCAGGATACAGTTGGTCCTTTTGGCTGCCAAGGACACTGTTGACTCATATTCAACTTGCCACCAACCCAGCCCCCCAGATCTCTTTCTGCAGGGCTGCTCTCCAGCCTCTTGTCCCCCAACTTGTTCGTATAACCAGGATTACTCCGTCCCAGTGGGAGAATCCAGCACTTGCGCTTGTTGAATTTTGTGTAGTTGCTGGTTGCCCAGCTCTCTATAGTCTATCCAGATCTCTCTGTAAGGACTCTCTACCCTCGAGGGAGTCCACAGTTCCTCCTAGTTTAGTATTGTTGGCAAACTCACTTAATGTACATTCAATTCCTATGTCCAGACCATTTAAAAAAAACATTGTAGAGCACTGGCCCTAAAACTGAGCCCTGGAAAACACCACTAGTGACTGGCCACCAGCCTCATGTAACCCAATTTACTATAACTCTTTGTGCCCAATCTACCAGCCCGTTGCTTACCCAAAATACCATGGACCTGTCTAGCTGTGTGCTGGACATTTTGTGGAGAAGTATTTGTAAGAGATCGTATCAAAAGCTTTGCTAAAATAAAATAATAAAAAAACCCCACATCTACTGGTTTCTCTTGGTCAACTAGTTGGGTTACCTTGTCATAAAAGGAAATTAAGTTGGTTAAGCAGTCCTTTTCCCTTGTGAACAGTTTATGGCTATGACAAATGACTGCATTGTCTCTGAAGTGTTTTTCAATAACTCCCAGAATGACTTTCTCAATAATTTCACTAGGCACTGGTAATGCATATTCTAATATAAAGCACACAATAAATATGATAAATGCATGTTATAATAAAATATTTCAATTTGTATATTGAAATGTATATTTTTATCTGCTTAATACTGAAATATATCTTCTCTAGGTCTTTGAGAAAGTTTGTGACACATTTTTGTTGTTAAGATTTAATGTAAGTAGGTGCATTTGTTCCTATACAGCATTTTAATAGCAATTTGAAATTTCTGTAAAGGTCCTTTTTTTCACAAGAGTCATTTGGACTAAAAAGTATAAATATATTTGTAGATTATATCAAACTAGAATAAACTGATTGAGCCTTTTTATTAAAATATTTTCTTGAGCCTTTCTGCTTCCCTGAAAGAAGGCTTCTGGTAGTTATAGCTGATTTCCTTCAAACTAAAAGTTCAGAGACCACAGGTATTGTCTTTTAAAAAGGATGGTGTTTTTTCATTCATTTTTGTGCAATTTGCAGGTCATGATTTTTTTTTAAGATTGCTCTTTATCCTATTTATCCCCCACTGTGGATTTTATAGCTTTTCTTCCTCATCTACTGGGTTATTCTTCAAAACCTGCATAACTCTTAAGATTCTTTTCACAAAGGTATTTCTGCATGGAATATATATTTTATTCAAAATAAGATTTGATACAAAAATCAAGGAAAATTAAATTATAGAATAGCAAAGCAATTTATGATAGATTGCTTATGCTGGAGAGGCATCTACTGTCAATTAACTATTCTAAGAGGTTCTTTGAAAAAGACAGTACAAAAACTTAGCATAGGAAAACATTTGACATATTTCCTCTGCTGTTCAGCTGCGATAAATTTTCTGGTTCTTTCAGAGTTTCTAAATAGGGTGCCTAAATACCACCAGATAGGTTTTTCTTGCCATTCTTCTAGCTACAGGGGAAATGAAAAATTAATATATCTCACTTGAGCCTTTTCCTAACACCATATCAACAAACTGTAACCCATGTTTATGTCATCATTTAGATGAATGTGTCAGTCCATCTCTGATCCATAAGCTGATTTTAGGCAGTGATGATTTGAATTACCATTTTTGCCCTATTTGCTCTTTCAGATAAATCTATTTCCCTTTGGGTCAGGTTCTGCTGATGAATATTTTTAAATCTGTGCAGTTATTAGTACTACTCTGTTATAAATATTCTGTGGGATTTTTGTTTTGGTTCGTTTTCTTTTTTATCTTGAAGAACAACATTGTTACTTCTGCCACTTTTCGAGCAAAAAGCAAAGCTAAGTAAAGATGACTGCTTTTGAATACCGGAGACGAAAAAGCAGAATGGCTGTACTCACTAATGATCAAGTTCTGTTGTGGTATCTTACTCAAGTTGAATGGCCCATTACTTCATATATATTCCCTTCAAATCAAGTTTGGGCATTAGTCACTAGCTCTTTGGGAAAAATAATGTATTTCTAAACTCTGTATTAAAGAGTTGAGATTGTAATAAGCCATGCAGGACCAAGTAAGCAGCTGACACTGCAGAAAGCACTGGTGTTTTATCAAACTGCAACCAAACTGATTTCATGCCAGCTGTATTTTTATTGGTAGCTATATATACATGTTTCTAAAACTTTATTTTGCTAGCTTAGTGTAACATCAACTCCAGTTACACAATCCTATTGCAAATAAATGAAGAATATCTCTGTGGATTTGTTCCCTCCGGGTCAATTTTCCATATTAGTCCAATGCCAGATAACTCATTGTAAATGTTGGGCACACAGTCCTTGTGACAAAGCTATTCACTTATACTTTGTCTAAGCATCTTGGTGTTGAACAGACCAGTCCAACTCAAATTCATTTTTTGTTTGCAATTGCCATTAGTATTTCCTTTGCTCTGTTGTTTTGACTACGAAAAATTCAAATAGCTGAAACATTTATAAAATGCTGTGCCTCCTGTATTTGTCTTAGTCACTGGTCACTGCCAAGCTTATGTCACAATATGTACTTCAGAAAAAAAAAATTAATTAGCTGAGATGTAGTTATTTCTTTGCATGGGATGCTTATGTTTATCATCCAGCACCATGTTGGGTGATAAATTTGCCTCATCCCTTAAAAGTATTGATGGCAGGTGATTGTCCAAATGCATTAATGTCTATCTGAAAATGTTCGAAAAAAACATACATACTACTTTGTTCTGATAGATATGAATTTAAGATTGTGGCTATGAACACACTTGTCCTTTGTCTGTTCTCATCTCATGAAAACAATTCTTAAGCTGTCAATATGTCACTTCTGTTCATCCTATCATACAGGGCTAATAAATCTTTAATCAGCAAAGTGGATCGTTCACTTCAGAAGAAATAAATTATGCTAGTATGACATCACAAACTTCAAACAATGTGACCAATATGTGTTTCCAGGTCATACACAATATATGCTTTACATCCATTGCTTGTGTTCCTTTCATGAGTTCTGTCCTCACAAATTACTGTATGTTAAGCTTACTGTTTATGCAATTGAGAATTTTACAGGTGGGATGTCCAGAGAGACATGTAGAGTTAATGTGCATCAGAAGCTGAAATTTCTTTGTGTGCCAAGCTAGCAAGGCATAATTTGTCTAATCTACATAAGTTACCTACACTGCACATTAGTTGAATTACCTCTGCAAAGTTGCCCATACTATATCTCTCAGTGATGATTAACTGCTTATAGATGTGAATGTAAGGCATTCATTTATTTATGGGTCCAAGGTAATTTGGACACTCACAAACCACCATTATGTCTTGGAGTACTGAGTTTTGTATTTGGATCTCCACAATAGATGAAAAATGTATACGATCACATATATGTTGACAGCTGCTTGTTACCAATTTGTTTGAAGAAATATCTACTTTCGATATGTAAATTTGAAGCACACAAGCACAGAAGTGTGGTTTTGAGGAATTATTAGGCAAAAAGAAGAGATGTTGTTAACAATTTGAATTTATATACATACTGTCACATTAGTTGTATGCTAATAGTGTCATAAGCTTAAAATAGACTAACTGTTATATTCCCTATGTAACAGCACTTTAAAATAGCTTTTGGATCTGAAACTCTAGAAACAGGAGAAGAGGAAACAGTAGTGGAAAACTAACCTGCCACAAGGACTGTACAGCCTTGCAAATCATTTATATCTGATCAGCTGATATCAGCTTTCAGTTGTATTGCCCAAAGTGATACTGTGTAAAGTGTTAGCCGGCTTGTATTGCTCAAATGAAGTTTGGGCCTGATACATAATGTGTGATTCAGGAACTTAAACAGATCTTGGATTCTCCTCAAGGGAAAGAGACAACACAATAAAAAACAAAGAATCCAGTGAGTGACTGGCATAAGCCACTAGTGATCGAAATAGCCATCAATAGTATTAAGGGAGGCATATAGTTTAAAAAATAAAGACATTAACCTGGGTTTTGCTACTTCAGAACAATGCATTTAAAAAAAACCAACTTGCTTCTGAAACAGAAAATAAACTTTTAAAATTGTGGTTATAGAAATTATTTCCTAGCCACATCAAGATTAACACAGAAGACTGATTTGCTCAGCAGGCAAATTCTGGAGAAAATTTTCCTTAGGTTCATTGTAGAAAAAAAGAGAATAGCACAGGTTCAGGAAAGTTTGTCTAGATTTATATGTAGCTAGGTAATTTTTTTGAAGTCTGGAGAGATGCCTGTTTGTATTTGGAGTTTTCATTTCTCCTTCTTTTAATAAATTCTTCACTCTTAGTTCTTTTTGTTTGTTTAAAATACCATTTCATTGGAACTTCTTCGATGAAACTTTCAGACTGAAATTTGTTCATTCAAATGTTACAGTAACTTTAGTCAAAAGGGAATATTTAATGTGGTTTATTTTAATCCTTTATACTGTTGCTGCACTTGTAAGATCCAGACAGCTGAGAGGGGGTGAGCTGTATTCTGTTTGGTTTTGTGTATCAGCAGGTAGATTGTTACATTTCAGATAGCTGTAGCCACTCAGGTAAGGAATTTGCTCTTTGTATGTCACTGAAGAATAACTACAAGACAGTAGAGTCAGAAATAAAGGTTATTTTTATAGATAACATGTATTGCCTTATTTATAGCATAAGAAAGAATCTGCTTGATTTTCAGGCCCCATGCTGAGCTTTCAGGACCTGCAATTACAAGAAATGGAAATAAATTCTTTGGGAAAAAAAATTCATTCATTGAATGAGCAAAGATGGAATTTTTAGTGCAGCACTTTTTTTTCCTGCAGTTTTTCAGAGCCCTTTCAATGGATATATAAAGTACCGAGTTCAAATATTCCCAGGACAAGCCATCCTCCTACATTCAATTGGGTAGAACATGGCTTAGAACATTACACTGTTTCTGATTCTTTTTTCCTGTCCCTTTATATTTCACAAATGTCTTGTGTTTCTGAAAACCTCCTCTGTGGAAAAATAAATAGAAATAGCAGCAAAAGACGTATGGAGTTTGCTCCCTGGGCAGGACGTGTACACCTAGGCTGCCATAGATTTGCAGCCACAAATCAGATTGTTCCGCACATCTCACAGGAGTATTTCTCAGGGTTGTTACTACTCGCTGAGCTAAACTTCCTGATTTAGCCATGGCCACCTGGCCAGCAAAGGAGCTCACATAGAGCTATAGCAGCTGATAAACTTATCTGTAAATCAAGAAGCTGAATGATGCTTCTGTTAGTGGAGCATATGTTAAAGGAACAACTGAACCCAAGGCTTCATCTGGAGATTAATGGAAATGTAATCCAGAAGGATTAAATGGAAAAATATGCTTACATAAGATGTTTTCTTGGAAGACATCTAGGATGACATCTTTATTCTTGTGCATCAACATCAGCCCCAAAATAAACATTAGTCCTCCCTCTACCAACTACCATCTTTCTATTCTGTGAGTACTTCATCCCTCTCACCTTTTTTCTGACTACTCATGTCAAACAGAGCTCAAAGCCTCCTCAGCTTTCTCTTAACTCCCTGCTTAATGACAACAGGGACAACTTGGGACAAGAAGTTTTTTATTTGCTTAAATCTCCTAATGAGCTTGTTCTTTGTTGACCCTCAAATGGTTAAACTTAAAAATGTCTTTTTCACAAAAAAGGTTCTTTGGCTAAACATTGGAAACTAGGAAACTCTTGGAAACTCTTCTAAGCTAGAGAGTGGATAGACGAGTAGCTCAGGCACATGACTCCTGAATGGCACATTCCACTGAATGGCTTATAAAGGTGTGCTGCACACAAGGTCAGTAAAATCCATGATACTAGAGTATTTGTGCCTTCTGAAGTGAATTCACCTTATGTAAAATGCAGGCTGCTCAAACCAAGTGATTTTGCTCCTGCACCTAGTGTTTTTGAGCACATGAAATATCTGATGTACAGTAAAATTCTCATGTCCTGGAATAGAAGAAACCTTTTCCAGATACAGAAATTAGACAGCCTGGCCCTGAGTGAGTTGGAAATCCCATTTTAGACTTTGCTGGAGCATGCTGAGTAATTTACAAAAGAGATGTGCCTTCAGATCCCTTAGGCAACAAGAAATACTTACCCTGCAAGTGTGCCACAATTGTTAACCGATCTATCGGGTAAAAGAGCGTGTCAGCACCTCCATTCCCTTGCTGATTCTGCATTCAGATCCATAAACATTTGATCTTTTTCTCAAGAAGGAGTAATTGTTTATGGCCTTAGAACAGATTCCTTGTAGTAAACAAACACCTAGTAAACAAACACCCTGGAGTAGGGGAGATCACTGCATTCTGTTCATTTCACTAAAACACTAATACTAATGCTACTAAAAATATAGTTTTGATTATGTACCAGGCAAAGCCATCTTTCTGACTGCAGACAGTCTTACTGTTTGTGTACACCTCAGTGTCACTTTTGAAAGTGAAGTTCCTAAAATTACTAAGAGGTTTTTAAACATTTAGTCATGCACTGCAGATCTGTTGTTTCATCTGCACACTTAAGTAATTAAAAATTTGATCAGCCTTAGGAATAAGAGTTAATAAAACAAATAGTAGGAATTCAGTGTGTTCTATATTGGTTGGTCTCCAAGGCAAATGTCAAGGCACAAAGAATTATTTGAAAGAATAAAGAGATATCAGTGGCTGGAAAAAAGTATGGACATTTGGTTTGAGTTATGCCCAGCTTAACAATTCTTATTTTCCAGCCATCCGAAGGCTCTTGGTGTGTGTTTGTTTTCCTACAGTCCAAATGTCTTTATCAGAAGAAACATATGCAGGTCTTATATCAACATACTTCAAAACCTCTGGTGACCTAGAGAGTTGAAATACCTTGAGTCATTACATGGCAGTTTCAGCTACTCATCAACCAGGATATTTTTCTTGAATATGTCAGTAACTACTACTTAAATACCACATAACGGTAGTTCTGTTCTAGAAGAATTATTCCGTTGATTGACTCAATCTTAAAGGTCTTTTTCAACTAAATAATTATATGATTCTATGATTTGCATTGTTTCGAGGTTTCTATAAAGAAAAGGCTTAACTAGCATATTAGATTTGAAAAAGAAACCCTTTTAGGTACTTAAGGCCAACAAAAACATAATTAGTAAATGTAATATGATTGTTACTTCAAAATCCCTAGTTAGCTCTTCATTTAAGTCTGTGTAACAGATACTCCCTCCCAGGCGACCGGTGAAAATTGTGTTTCACAACATTTCACATTTGTGTCTTTATTGCTCACTTTATCTGTGATTTTCTTTAATAGTTTTAATGCAAACCAATTATATTTGCAGTCTAAGGAAATTCTGTTATAGAAAGTTGTATCATGGCTACTAAAGTACTGTGGGTGGATGCCAATGGCCTTGCAGTTCTGACCTCTTCCAATAGTCTGTTGTTATTTTTCTCCTAACTGGTCATGGCCTCAATGTCAAAAAATTTCATTTGAAAATCTTTACCAAGGATTGTTTCTGTAACAATTCCACATGCCAAAACCTGAACTGTGACACTGTGTTTACCTACTGTGGGCAACAAATGAACTGCAATTTGTGGAAGTTTTTGAAAAGTTTGGAAAAAAATGCAGGTAAAATCCCAGCATACAACATCATAGCATGTTTGCAGTGGGTGACCAGCGTAGAGGGCAGGTTAAGTGTGAGCCCTTGGCACAGTGGTGAACAGGCAGTAAGAACCTACCAACCACTTTCAAAATTGCAGATGGTATATTGTGTCAGAGGTGGCAGTAACAAAGCAAACTGAGAGAATATCCAGGTTCTTTTTTTTGTTCTAGCTGTAGGGAAGAGAAGAATTTGAAAGAAAGAATTCATGCATTCAACTTCTACTGGAGAAAAAGCAGAGGAAACATATTTTAATGTATGTTTGTATAAAATCCATGAGAACTTTCAGGAAACGCGGTGGCAACTAGGATTTGAGCATGAGTAGTTAAAGCTTTTGGAGGCTAGCAGAAAGGCATCTTAAGCTGGCTTTTGGGAAAGGAGATTGAGCAGCAACAGTGCTGAATTCATTTGTTTTGAAATCAGTAAGAAAGAGGAGAAAGAAAAGGCAAAAGAAGACCCAAACCCTCTAGCTGCCTGTAGGCCTCCTGACAGAAGAAAAGACTGAAATTCGCCATGAACCTAAATTGGAGGAATATGCAATCAACTTATTTTTGGAGGAAGCCCAGCTGTCAAAGGTTATCATCTTTTGAGATACCCAGTACCATACCATAACTTAATTGCATGCACCCTGCTAGGAGTAGCAGTGGAGGCCTATAATAAAAGAAAATCATGATCATAATAGCTGTTCTCAATTCTTGCTTTATCAATTCAGTGTCTGCGATCCTGTTGAGAATATATTTAGGTGCGTTACCTGTGAAAAGGATTCCGAGATCATGTCTTCCCATATGATCAAAATTTGCTTGAATAAATATACCACTGTGGACCAGGATCATCTTCTCTTTCCTATATAAAATGAAGATGAGGGTAATCTTTGCACATGGGACAGTTGAAGGTAAAAGTCTGCAAATGCAAAATACTTAAAGCTAAATTAATAAGTAGTATCTCCTGCAAACCTTACAGTACCACACGATCATCTTGCTTAGAAAAATTACCTGACATCTGGCATTCAGTTCTGGCTTCCTGACAGTTCTTACCCTCTTTTCTAGACACTTTCTCTGATGCTGAGTCTGGTAGGTGAAATCCTACTGAAGCAATGTACATGGCATAAGGACAAGTGATGATGCAAACACACCAGATACAGGAAACCGAGAAGTGCAGAATCGGTGAAGAACAGAGACATGAGCCACCTAAAACTCCCCTTTTCTGTTTGTTTTCAGTGATATACTTTCAGCAAATTGTTAAATATTATGTCAATGAAATATGCAGTTGCATGGTATATATTCTTGAGATTTCAATCAGTCTTTTAACTTTGTGCCTACTTTTTGTGAGGGTCTCTCTCTGAGACAATAGAAATTCTTTCTTCAGAGAGGATTATTTTGGAAGTTGCCCAGTGAAGACTCACACTCTTGTAGCTAGCGACTGACATTTGGATTTTACAAGAGGGAAAGAAAATTTTAAATCGTCACAAACTAACAGTGTTAGCAGCAGCCATATTTGGGAAACCCTTAAGCAAAGAGCCTGCTGTTACATGTAATAGCCCTAACTTCTTATTGGGAAAAGAGCACATGAGTCACTTAAAGTAGGGAGATTCATATTTTCTCCCAGACATGTCTTTTCTTTGCATGCTGTTTAAAGACTGAACTGTATAAAACAGGATTGACATTATGTAATTACTTGCCTCTTACACTGTGCTAACTCAATTTGCTTTTCATTCCCAGGTATTTAAAAGACCATTATTTTCCCATCAGACTTTACTGTCTGCCAATTAAAGCTTTAGATCGATGATGTGGAGAGAGAACTTTGTTATAAAAGGTTTCAGGTACACTTATTGAAGACATCTGCTTTGAATTGCTTTTTTTCCCTTTTTTAAATATCTGTGATTTTTACCAGATATAACAATTTTCCTGACATTTTTAATAATGTTTTTTTCAGCATTCTTCTGCAAACCAAAATATTAGTGTCTGAATGCCAGATTTGCTTAGCAATAATAGTTAAGAGAGCAAAAGGAAAAGCTCCAGATACTGCAGGATTTTATGTTTCTTTTGCCTTCTTGGATCTAACAGCTAAAGGTACAGTGAATAAGAAGATCTTAACATGGGCTTCATTTTTGGCTTATATCCCTGGCATATTGTTTTCCCCTGACTTGGGCAGGTAATTTGTGGTGGGACCAATGTCAAAATTTTGCTCAGATCTGCTCAGTCACATGATCAGAAGTCATTAGCATCCAAGGGAACATGAGGTAGGGCTGGTTAATAATTGAACGTAGAACCACCTGGACTGAAAATACTAATACCATCTGTAGTTATTCACTGTCATCTTAAGTAATAAGACCCATGTTAGTAAGGTCTGTGTCTTGTACAGTAATTTGAATTCAGGTCATTTTCTTTCTCTCTGTGTAGTTATGGGAAATGTCTGCACTTTTGAGGTGCAGAAAATCATAGTAATTGCATTATGCATGAGAACTGTGCAAAGGACCAGAAGATAAAGACTTTTCTCCCCTCAGAAAAAGTATTTGTAGAGAGAAGAAAAATGGATTAAAAGGTCATTATAAGCCGACCTGAGTATACCACACCATTAAAATATTTCTAATAGCAATGCCATTTCTGACAGTTGTAATATGAGTATAGTTCCACATTTAAGAATACACCAGACAGTATCTTAGTACTTAACCTTGATAAATATGGTTGTTCTGTTGCACCCTTCTTTTAACTTTTGAAAGCAAATTAAGTTCTCAGTCTCCGCATATATCTTCTCTAGATAAGTATGAGAGTTAAAAATCTCAAGAATCGTATTTTTGATTCTACTTTTCTTACTGGATTCTCGGATTTCATCAGCTATCTCATCTCATTAGGAGATAACAAATTTGTATCTAATAATTTCAAGGTCTTCATCAAAGGTTATATGTTTTATTGTTTTCAAGAACAATAAAAATAGCAAAGAAGGATTATATTCCATGGCAGAGTGTTCTTTCCATGCATTTTTATGTATTATGAAGCTGATTAACCATGAATCAGGTTTTTGTCCCTGTTTTGTTTATTTTGAGGGGTTCTTTTGAATCTAAGAGGTAGATGATAGAGGTTTATATGTTTCATTTCTCTAAATACATTGGGAGCTCCTAGAAGGGGAAGCCAGAAAAGCGCACCCAACCTAATGACAGACCAGTGTGACAGTGACAAAAAAATTACACTAACGCCACTGTTCTACTGGTGGTCTCATCTCTCCTTACAGCTTGTTCTCATTTCTTTTAAAATGGTCGTATGAAAGGCTTCTGACAAGAAGGCATTATTTCCCTAGCCTAGCAGGAAGATGTACTTGTGATTCATTTGATACCTCTCTTTCCTTTTATCCTGTGGATGGTGATAGGCTTTATCAGTTGCTGAAAGGGGTGAGGGCCCCTTACTGAGGGCTCTCACCATCTCCTGTGGAAGTGTTTTGACACATTGTTCCTAGTGTACCAGGCACATTTGCCTAATTAACTAAATATCCCGCAAAGTTTTGTGTGGCTAGAACATTTTGCATTTTTTGGTCTTTACTGCGGTTTGAGGCTATTTTACTTGGTGTCTGATGTAGTCACATCCCAGATACTAGCTCTTAGGCTTAGACTTACAAATAGGTTCTCTTTTCCCCTGTAACTTTAACAAAGCAAACAAACAAAAACAAACTATCTGTTTTATACAGCTAGGGTGACAACACTATTCCATTTGACCTTAATGAAGTTACAGCTGTCTTCATTAAAGTGTTGTCACAAAAAAAAAACCTTGAGTGCCTTGGGCAGTGTAAGCAGATGTGTACCTCTGGTGTATCTAATGATTATATATGAATAAGTCATTTGCTACTTCCCCTATATTTTTATGCCACTAGTACAGTTTTATTGGTTTGTTGCTCTTGAGAACGAAATTAGGTAGAATTTCAAAATTAAGACCTCCCTTAATAGGTTACCCAAAGCACCTAAGGTACTTTCTTTTCCAGTTTTTGTGTGTGACCAGTCCACAAATGGCCAGATCCAATAGCAAATCACTGGACTGCTTATACCCTGTGGAAGCATTTAGGCACTTCATATAGCTTTACTAATAACACTTTGACTCAAACTGCTCTCAAAAGACATGTGTCTGAGCACCAAAGTCTTAGGAGTCTCTGTTCTTTGTTTTTTTTGATCTGTCCCTAATGTGTCTGAGTGTTAATTAATACCACTTTCATGTCACTAGTCAGAATGAAGCTGTCATACTGACTGCAGTTTCTCTCTACTCCTTCATTCCTTCCTGGAGGACTTTCAAAGATGGTGCCACAAGCTTTGTCATATGCTCGAAGATCGTATCGAACATAATAGCTAATAGAGCAGCCCAGTACATTGGGTGGTTCATGTTCACTCTTAGGTACACGTCTTCTGCCGGCAACAGGCATGATCATTAGTTAATTTTTTCCATTGTTTTTGTTAACCTCTGCATCTATTATTCACACTCTGCACTTGTAAACAGAGGCCTGTGCTAGTGTTTAGAAGAGCCACTTATAAGTACTCTGTCTTTCTGTCAATAGCACAATCTGCATCTTCAGGAGTGCAAAGGAGAAGTGCTGACAGAGGTATTAAAGCAAAGTTCTGGCCTTGTTGTTTTAGAAAGGTTTGGTGTTGTGTTGTGTATTACTAATGAGCATGAGATTCAAGATTACAAAACCAGCAGTGATGCTTTCTCTGTGGCTGGCCTTATAACGTGGCAGGCAGTGTTCTCATTTGTGAAAGCTGATTTGAGTTTAAGGTAAGACACAAAATCTCCGTTCTCCCCTCAGCTGGATGCAGCACAAATTCATGAAAGGTTTAAGATCCCCTCTGAAATAATTCTGCTGTGTTTGTCATTTTACCCCACTGTTTCCAATACTTGGGCTTGGCAGACTGAAGGGATGTGATACAAGCATAGTTCAGAAGCAGCATTTCTACCAGTCAAATACGATTTGCTGATACATATAATGCAGAAGTGCTACAGACTTCTTTTGTTTTCCTTACATTAAAGTGGAAATACAGAGGTCTCAGACTGAACTATGTATAGTTACACTGGCCTCACTAACTTACTGAAGGTGATTGTGGTCATTGGCAGATAAACTGCCGCATCTTATTAGGTTTCCAACTAGACATTACAGTTACGGAGTGTAATCCAGAGTTTAAAGTGGACTACATTATAGGAAGCATAGTGCAGTCACAGTTGTTTATGTGAGTAAAACCAAGAGGTTTCAGTTCATACTTTACTTAAATAATTGAAGACTAAAGCTTGCATTAGATAGTATAAAACTCTTGAAAATATTTCCATTTAACAGGATTTATTTAATTAGCAAACTTGCTTAAATCCTTCTGCTTTGGTTCTTATTTTCAAGATGCAGGGGCTACTCTTCTTAGCAGGTCACTTCAGCAATTACAGAAAAACATGTTGGTTGCTGTTTTATAAAGAACTGTAAAAAGTAATTTATGTATTCTTCAAGATAAAAACAAAACCAACCAACCAAACAGAAAAAAAACAACCTTTAACTTACCTCTGCTTTTCTTTTGAGACACAAGCCAGTGTAAACCACAGATTTCCTTAACAGGTCAGACCAAGTTCTCAGGAGACAATGGTTTTGTTGCTTCAGAAGGCTGAAATTTATTGTGGAGACACAAAGACTTAGGAAACAGAATGAGGTGTCATAAGCTTAGCAGGCCCATGAAGAGACAGTCTTAGATTTATGTCAAGTCTGTTGAACCTCAATAGCAAAGCTACAAAATATGGTAAGATCTGATTTTCCCTCTCCCCATCCCATGTTTGTACGGCAGTTCAACTGACAAGTTCCTGGTGAAGCTTTCGTGTATGTATGGTCAGTGAGACTCCATCAGAGCAAGTTTTTTTCTTACTCTGAGAAGAGTCCTTAAAAGCCCAGACTTTCTCTTTATGATGTCCATCAGCCCCCAGGATCCTGAGGAAGGCTCAGATCAGTCTGATATATCAGTCTAGGGCAAGAAGAGATATGGACAAACAGCTGACAGGCTTATTAGAGTCACAGTGGATGGCAAAGGAGGGGCAATAACATACACACTTAAATACAGAATTATGTATTTGAACTTTGGTTCATGGGAGGAAGCACTGTGAGGCTTTTTATGTAGCAAACATAATCTGTTCTTTTCTGTAAATGGCCAAAATTCTGGGCATGTAACTATTTATCTTATGCAGGCAAATAAATCTACTTTTAAATAGCCAAATTATGTAATTCATATTCAGACTATCAAGCAAAAAGTGAGTAATATAGGTCAATGGGCTCCACCTGAAATCAGCCATCAAAGTATTCCTGCTTCTCAGAAGGTGACTCTCAATTAAGACAACATTTGCTGGCTATTTAATCGTAGCAAAAATATCAATAAATTGGGCAACCAATGAAGATTGGAGCGTAGCATTCTGTTTGAGGCTGTCCATGCTTCAAATCATCAGGAACATGTCTGAACGCAGAGTAAGTCAGCTCCTCGTATGCTAGCGCTGCAAATTATTATATATTGGGTGCAGGGTGGAAGAGAGTGCTCTGTTTATGCCCAACCTAATGTGAATTTTGGTGGTAGTTCTGTTGATCTCCAGATATAACAAAAATATGCCTAATTGCTCTACTGTTAGAGGTAACCCCTCTGCATCCCAAAGAGCCCTGTTAGGTACACACTGGTAGTTGCAGTCACACTAGAAAGAGTGTATGGACCTACAGAAATAATCAGTGGTTGCATAGGCAGTAGCCGATGACAAACAATTTGTGCCAGTGCCAAAATCCAATAGCAAAAGATTGACACAAGACACGTGACACATGAGATATGTGACAAATGAGATGTGACACATGAAACACATGACACATGAGGTTTGAAATCATTAAAACAGTGCTAATTGTTCTGGTACTCTGATTAAGTGGATTGTGAACACCTGGAGTGTATAAGTCTAAACTACCTGACTTGCTTCTGAATGGGTTTAGATCTAAATTTCTCTTTACTTGTGCTAAGAAGCTGCAGCATCCATTTTAGGGAAGAGACTTTTTTATCAAGATGAGTCTGTCACTCTTTAGAATGTGAAATAAGAAGTGGTAAGACAAAAAAGTCACTCAGAACAAGCCACCTGGATGCTGCAAGTTTCCGCAGGGAAGTATAATAATAGACTAGCTAAAATTCTGAGGTCAGCACTTTCAGTTTCGTTCAAAGGTGCTATTTCCTACATGTCCGTGGTTTTCTTCATATTTTCTACAGATAACCATCTAGTCATTGGTTTTCAAAACTCATTCAGGGTTTTTCAAAGTCATTAGAGGTCATACCAACAGAGGAAGTCTGTCACCTTAATGTTGCAAGGCTGTCCAAAGATCCTTCTATTCTGCACATAAAGGTTTAGCCTCTCTTGTCATTTCTGAAGTCTTTGAACTTGAAATGCACTGCACAGTGGACTAATAGACCTTTAGAGCATGCTGCCTCTCATTCGTGGCTCCGCTAAACCCAGTATGGTGGTGCTACCTTTCCCCAGGAGAAAAAAAACAAGATCTGACAGGAAGTCCTGCTACCAATTTCTTGTGCTAATCCTTTTTCTTTTGTTTCCCCATATATAGCAGCCCTGATTAAAGCACCTGGATTCTCAATACATTTGTATTGATTTTTCTTTAAACCGGGAGGTAGCATCACCATTTTTGTATTTTTAGCCTGCAAGTGGAATAGAACTTGATTCACATTGTTGAAATGTCCCCAGGGCTGCAGAGACTTAGATTTACAGATCATAAGATTTCAGGATGCAGCAAGACTTTTCTTTCTGTTCTGTATCCACAAGGGAGGAAGGCCAACATTCAAGAGGACATTTGCAAGGAGGATCAGAGCTTGAATGGCTGAAGAATATACAAAGCAAAAGAGAGCAAGGTTCATCTTGTCACATTCCCCAAGGACAATACCTACTTCCTAAAATGAAAGAATAGAAGCACCTTCTTTGAAATTGTGCAAGGCCACAACCCAGAAGCTGCTGCTCAATTTCCTGTAGTTTTGGCAGTTAAGGCAAGGGAAATGTATCATATGCAGCCTTCAGGAGGAGAGTGACACAGTTACCTATAGCCTCTTTAATAACACTCTTTTTCTTTATTTTTCAACTGTCATGTAATGTAGCAATAAATGAGAAGAGGACCTGACCCACAGTTAATATAATTTGGCACAGCTTCACTGACTTCAGCAGCCCTGCACCAGTTCACACCAAATGAGGGTCAGAACCAGTACAGTCTTGCCTGCGCGCGCGCGCGTGCACACACACGCGCACACACACACACACACACACACACACTTTTTTTTAATTCCCCTTACTCCCCAGACGGCCGGCTGCTTTTTGATAAAAACAGCAAGAACAGCAAGAGAAAAATGTTCCTGTCTATGGATGCATCTGGTGTTTGCTCTTAACAGGAGCAAGGTGTCTGGATGGAAGTGAATCCCACTCTGCCTCCCTTCTAATCTCCACATTTATTGGTCTCTAAAGCAATAGCCAGACTGTCCTTGGTTTAGCCAAATCGTTTTTACCAGAGGTTTTACCACCTACAACAGCTGAAGTCCCTGAGTGCACAGGGTGGCCCCAGAAGACCATGTCCTTGAGTATTTGAAGTTTGTAGAAAAATTGATTACTTTTTTTGAATTTGAATACTTTTTCAGTAGGGTGTTTTTGTGGTCTGGGTTTTTTGGTTCTTGGTTGTGTTTTGTTTTTTAATGATGTTGTTTGTTATTTTTTTGGTTTGGTTTGGTTTGGTTTTTTTATACTGTAGTGTAATATTCCATTGCTGTGCAACAACTTGTAGCATTTCTTTTCTTTCTAGATTACTGGGATAAATTGTTTACATTCCTCCTTTCTGCACTTAATCCTGTGACTGTGCTATAAGATATTATAAACTGCTGAGCAAATTAGACTGATGATAGAAGTAACTGTCAGGACATTAAGGAATAAGGGTATATTCCATAGCATTCATTGGCGTCAAATTCCTCCCTTTCTTGATCTTAAAAATACTTACACTAAAAAAAAAAATCTCTTTTCTGTTGAACATCATCAGGCAGAAGTGAACACAGGTAACATTTTTTCATGAACGTGCAAATAGGACAGTATCATGCTCGTTGCATAGAGGTTGAACTAGATGACCTTCAAAGGTCTCTTTCAACCCAGACTATTCTATGATTCTGTGATTCCATAATTCCTTGTGTTGAAACTATTAAAAAGAAAGTAAAGTGTGTGATGAGTCTTTAATTGAGACTGTTCATTAGTTAAGGCTAGTAAACGAGCTCATAAGACAGCTTCCTTGTCAGAAGGCAGCCAGCAATGCATGGATTTCAGAAGTGGCTTTACTTTGTGCTGTAGATGAGTAGAGTTTCCATTTTATATTTGTTCAGCTTTTGTAATTGTTCTTTAATATACTTTTTTTTTTCAGCTGAGAGTCAGTGGAGTACATTCCTAGAAATTCAAACTTAGAATGGAAAACTATGTCATATCATTATATTTTTGTAAGAGCTTAAATATTGCCATTTTCTTCTGGAACTGAGTTCTCATTACAAAAGGTGAACATTGCCTAAGATGCCTGCATTCAAATTCTGCCAGCCCTCATGCCTATAGGGGTAGAACACACCCGACTGGACATACAGGGTGATTTATTAGGCTGCTACTCAAGTGATCATTCTTGATTTGAAAGCCAGTGCATCTGAAATCATTGCTCAGCACCAGTTTGATACTAATTCCTGCATCAGAAGTGTCTGTAATATTTGGCAACAATCTATTGATTTCTTTCTGACTCATGCAGAACTAATTTTCAGTTACACAAATTAGAGAGGGAGAAAAGGGGAAAAGAACCCTTAAATGTTGTTCATTTCTTTTGGCCATTTCTTTGATCCATGTTTTTTATCTGAGAGGAAAGTGGTGTGTCTAATAGGGAACTGTTATATATTATGAAACAGTGAGACTTAAAAATCTTGTTAGGCAATCACTGCTTCAGCAGAATGAAATACTGTTGCAACAGGAGGAAAATTATACACCAATTATTTATCCAGTCAGGAAAAATTATGCCCCATAACATCAAAGGCTTCCATTTATGAACTAATAGAGAGAGAGCAATTCCTATTATTTTAGCAAGCCAGGGAATTTTTATTCATTTGAAATGCAGCAAGACAAGAGTTTGGGACCTTATTTAAGATTATAATCCCACAGCATCACATATAGCCTACGTGACTGGTTCTAGGAACAGTCATGAAAAAAATAGCTGTGTAATGTTTATGCAGATTTAAATGAGTTATTATAAGTAATTAACTTATCCTGTTTATTATTATCCTTCAAATAATGTTTTCCGTGTTATTGGAAAATATTATTTCAGGCTGCCTATTCCCAGCTCATGTGTTTGTTTGTTTTCTGTACTTCTCCTAATCTTCAGTAATTCTCCTTATTTTTGTAAACTTTGGAACTCTGCCCTAATATTTCCCCTTGCATTTTCTTTTTTTGAAAATTCCTCAACTATTGTAGCTAACCAGAACAAGTATTCAAAGCAAAGTGGCTGAGATGGTGGAAATTTTGAACATCTTTTCTCTTTTTTAAAAGTATGTAGGATTAACAATCTTCTGGATGTATCAGGCTTACTGAATCTTGAAAATGAAGTCTTCTCTGGTTTATCTTTGGCACAAATTCCAAGGGAATGAATATGCAGAGTTAGCAGGACAGAACTGTTCAAATCTAAATCACCTCTTATTCCAACTGGTACTTTATATAAGAAGTTAGGACATGAGAAAATGGTTTAACAAGGAAAGGTTACCTGGAAATGAAGTAACCTTGCAGAGCTCTTCCAGCAAAAAAGCCTGGGAATGTGTAATAGGGAAGTGAGGGGAATTCTTTCCAAGCGCAGAAAACCCACAAAGACTCCCAAGGGAGAACTGAATTAGTGAGGGCAACTGTATATAACATATTAGCTGTCTTGTAAAAGTGCTCTCTTCTTATGTCTTGTTTGGCTTTGTTTTGTTTTTGACAGAAAGCCTGTTTAAAGCCTGCAGTGCTTCGTGTTTGTCTATACCATGTTTGTTGCATGACAGCCACTGCATGCCCTTGCCAGTATAACCTGTGAACCAGGATGCAATCCTAGCCAATGTGGGAGCCTAGGAGAAAAAAAAAAAAAAAAGGAGAGAAAAAAAAAAAAAAATTAGTTCCAGAATCTGAGCAACTCTGTTAGAGATTCATACCTAGAGCTCAGTCCTAAATTCCCCTGGCCATAAAAACTAAGAGCAACTGGGACATTCCTTCAATGTAATGAGTGTCCAACAGAGACAGTTCAGTCAGGTCTAAAAATGCTGGAGTCTAAAAAACACTGTAAGGAAATTAATTTTTTAGCTCTGGGTGCAGGTAGGTAGGATATAGGTGTTATTTCACAAGATGGGGTTTTTGTCTGTAATAATTTGGCATCTTACATCTGCCAATCTAATCCTCCGTTTCTTACCTATATCTGAATCAAAAACAGCTGATGGTAAAGGGGAGCTGAGATTTATTTTCAGAATTTCCAGGAAATAAATATTATTTTTAAATTATTGTGGTGAAAAAAGAAATTTATTCTACTTGAAGATAGTATCCAAAGAAAATGTTGTTTCATTACTTAGTTCCTCCAGCAGTATTCCTCCCTTCCTTAATGAAATGGAACAGCCTATGCCTTTATCACTTCTTCCATTTAATCTTGTTAATGCAGTCTTGCAGTCTGTTAAGACTCCACTTTTGCAACAGCACAGGTGTAACAGTGGATAAGTAGGGTAGTAGGAAGAATACTGCTCTGCTCCTAGGAGTCTTATTTATTTACGACAAAATGTGTGATATTCAACCCAGAATAAAAACCGATGCAACTGGTGAGTTGAAACATTTTTGTTCTTCAATTCCTTAACAATACGAGGTATTCCAATGAAGAATTAATAGGGAAATATTAATCATGCTGTACCAAATCTGTGATTGAGACAACTGCACTTGGAGTTTTACTAAAGATTAATTCTTCCTACTGAGTTAAAAGATGGCAGATTAAATTGGTAAGTAGACAGTTGGGTAGTATAACATTTTTCATACAGCAACAGATGCAAATCCAAGAATATCTCCAGCTGATTTGATTGCTTTTCAAAAGATAGGGCAAAGATTTTAAATAAAAATGTGCAAAAGTGAAAATCCATAGTGATGATCAAAAATATGAACAAATTCAAAAAGCTCTAAGAAGGGAACATCAGAAGGATTTCAGAGACATTTCAGACTGAAATAAATTTTATTATTTGTTTGTAGTTGCCTGTGTCTCTTGTAATTTTGCCTTGTAGGAGTTACATTGTGCCTAAGATGCAGGGGAAGGTATTGTAAGGAAAGTGATCCAGGAAAGTGGATGAGAAATTATTCCATTGCCTGTGATGGCAGTTACATAAAGTCCCAGACAATGCAAGTTAGATCTCTTTTTTGCTGCACTGCTATAATTCTAATTGAGTGTGTTGAATTACTCTAAATTTACTTAGTGAACTCAGAACCAAAATCTGTACAGCAGAAATACATTTTGCCATCCTTTCTTTCCCTTGGGCAGACAGCTTGATGATTTTCTGTCTTAAAAGGAAAAAGAAGAAAAAAGAAGCCAAAAAAAAAGAAAAAAAACCTCCCATTTTTAAGAAGGCCTTTGCTACTGAATCATGCTCATTAACAAAAATAAAGGCAAAAATTATGCTTATGTATTCTTCCCGCTCAACTTTTCCTTGAGCATCACAGTTAGTTGCTTTGGCAAGAAGCTTTAAGCTGTAAAGCATTTAACATTAAGAGCTGCATTAATTAGTGGTTTATCAAGACTGCAAATATACAGTATATTTAGCTTACTAAAATGCTTTGGGTTTTTAAGTTGCATCATGCTTCATGGTTCACTGAAGTATTGTTAATCAATCGAAATATATGATTGCACTACTCAAATCACCTAAAATTTTCGTGAAGATACCTTACATAAAGCAGTCAGAAAACAATACAATTAAGCATTTTTAATTGTAATGCACAAATAGATTCTGAGAATGAGAAACATTCAGTGAAATAGGAGTGTTGAGGGTCAGAAGAGGGAAAAACCAGGAATGTTGACAAAAATTTTACTTATGAATGTGCAAAATAACACTTTCTGATCTCCTGTTGTGCCATTCCCACACCTTTGTTCATGGTACACACTCTGTAGTGCTTGATATTCTGTGTTCAGGACTGCCTGAAAGTCCTTTGGTGTTTCGTAATTAAATGTACATGTTCAGATGATGCACTGTATATTGCTGGGCTACCTTTCAGTTTTAGATAAAACAAAATTCCCAGGACTAAATTTCCAGCAATGTAACTGTTGTGACCATTTCCTTGCTACAAGTGATAAGACTATAAAAATTAATACTGAGGATGCATTATTTGGGGAAAATTGAGGATATGATAAATTAATGTAATTAAATGTTAATCTTACAGGCATGCATATTCAAGTAAATATAAAAAGGAGTGTTTTGGTAATAAAGTGATGTGGTGTAGACAATCAGTTATGTTAACCTGATAAATAAGGTATTGGGCTAGCGATAAAGCAAAAGAAAAATTATTTTATTTTATATGTGCTTTCCACTGCAGAATACTTACCATATGAAACATAACCTTCTTACACATCATTGTGGATGTGGAAGTTTTTTCTGTATCTTCTGTATAACGTTATGTGTAGGAGAGAGAAAAGTCGGAAAATAGTATTTCTTAAAGTCCACAAAAGCCATCAGTAACCACCGAGTATGCTTTAACATTGTCTTTAAGTCAATTTAAGTCACGTTTACATAACTTGTAAAATGCCATCTGTGGGTACAGTATCCTGAGATGTAATGTTTAAGGTAGCTGTAGCAGTCATTACAAAAGAAAATCAAATTTGTTTTTTAAAGGTGCACAGAGGATACAAAATTATTAGATTTTGAAGTGCTTTTTCCTACTAAGCTGACATTTTAAACATGGCTTTTTCCTATGAAATCTTAAAAATGACACTAGTTATTCCTGTTGGGTGTATATTAGGTTTGGATTTTTTCAAATCTCAATCTCCCTACTTTTCCAATATTTTGTTTATAAAAAGTAGAACATACAGAGACCCCAATAAAAATCATTATAGATTTCCACAACAATATAAGAATATAAAACATAAATATCCAGTAATTTATCCAGTTATTTGAATGCTGAGCTCAGTTACTTGTATGCAGGTAAAATAATTTTTCATTCTAAGTGATTCTTAGTGATTTTTCCATCATATTTTAAATTGTATTTATTTCTAGCACTGTATAACTTACTAACTTTCAGAAATAAAGATTTAGGTGGTTTGATTCTTCTCTGTTATCTTACATGTTTCCTAAAGAAGAAAGCATTTGAAACTAAGTATTTCATAATTTGCAGACAACTTTTGCGTAAAGTATCGGTACTGAAAAATATTAATATTTGAGAGGTGGGACAACAGAAGAAGGTTCTGACCCAGCTGTTACTTTCTCTGAAGCTGCATTCTTTGTGGGTCCAGCAACTCTTAATTTGTACTTATCCACAGAGAGAGCAAGATTCCTAAATCCTTAATCAGTCACAGCGCATTGTAATATTGCACTACTAACACCTATCCCACATGATGTTGCTGTTCCTTACAGCTGTCCATCCCAGGTTATGGTGCAGCCTTTCTTGTCTTTACCAGAGCAAGTACTTGAGAAGCAGTTCAGAAAATAAACGGTTGTAGAAGAGGAATTAAATAGGATTATACTTGAAGCCTCTGGTTATACAGAGGCTGTGTTCAGGCTCCGCATGGTGGCAACTGAGTCATGAATACTCAGATTGCTGCATGTCAGTTGGTTCTGTGTGGAGATCCGAACTCTGTGACAGTCCTCATTTCCCCTGGTTATTTTTGCATGGCATCAAATTCTGGGTTTAAGTGTTGCTAGAAGTGTAGGAAACTGGGGATGTTCAAGCAAAGCAATGCAGGTGGGGGGAGAGGATTGTGAGTGTGCTGCATCTGCAGTCTGGTAGCAAAGAGCTGGAGAAGAGGGTACAGCCACAGACAGAGCTCAGATTAAGCACTACACCTTCCTTCCACTGCAAGATGAAGTAAGTTTTAAGTTCGTTTCCACCCCACTCCCACAAGCAGTAGCACTGGCTGGGTGTGTGGAAAGATATGGTTGTGTCACCCCACAGCCTTGAAAACAAGGTCTTCAGAGCCTGGTCCTGCAACATCTCAGCGTTAATAGGCTTTGTAACTGTACAGCAGTGATATATGCAGATCTCACTTAAAGGATTCCCACTTAGGTGCTAAGTACTATGTGAAAATTTCAGCCAGCTCTCAACAGGAAAAATGGACTATAAATATTTATCATACCATCTGGGCTCTTCACTTGCAGAGTTCATTAGTGCATTTATCCAGAAGAGGGAAAAGGAAAAAAAAAACTAGCAATGGACTGAAATCAGGAAACTAATTCAGAAACACTGGGCGCACTCTGAGTAGCTTTCTGAGTAAAGCCAAGTAAGGACAGAAAATCATTTGTCCTGCTAAATACCTGCTATATTATTTAAGTGAAACATCTACAAATTACATCAAATGGGTTGGCAGACTAAATATTAAGTGTACTTGTCACAACAAGAAACACTGCATGTGCAATGTATTTTCTGAATAGGCTGCTATTTTTTGAACAAGCACACTTTTACCGTGTAGAGAGAAAACATGGTCATCACTGCTTAAATAGCCATCGTGGCCAGCTTATATAAACACTAGCTAAAGCTGCTAGAGATTATTTGCAGAACATTGGATCTGATGAGCTCAAATATAAGATAGCTTGGGTAGTATAATATTTGGGATTACCTTAATAATCTCTTTAGGCAAAGTGTGCAGTATCAGCAGAACCATTGCTTGAGTCTTTGAGGGAAGTAGAAACTGTACAGTAATAATTCTGCATTTATTATGCACTTCAGTCTTTCCCTGTGAATAAGGCAAGTTTCTGAGCTCTATATAGGGCCCAGGCTAATGCTTTGAGAATTTAATTAAATATCTGATTTCAACTCACCTGTGGAGCCCAAATTATCATTTTGGCAACCTGGTTTTGTTGTGTGGTAACTTGTTTTACTGTAGCACCATCCTTTGAAGTTACACATGTAATTTCCATGCATATGAGTTACTAGGGAAAAGAGCTTAATAGATGAATATAGAGAAATCCATGTTGAGAGGCAATGAAAATGCTTCTGTACAGATTTATAGAGTGCTAGGTGAGTTGTCAAAGTTTACTGATAATTCAACCCTTTCTGACCTCTTTGAGCACAGCCTTTCAGGGGTCGACCTTTGAGTCATAGCTTCTAACAAGGGAGCTGATTTTCATATTTTTGGATCTGAACACTGGGCTGTACTTGTCTGTGTTATCCATCACTGTCCTGCAGAGGATACAGGCAGTTCTGCTTCCCTTCTGACGCCTTCCCTGCCTGGGAACAATCTCACAAAAGTCCAGGACAGCCTTAAACACTTGTGCTTCTTGTACACTTCAGCCACTCTTATCCAAAATAAAGAAACAAACAAGCTGCTAGGTAGCAATTTCTGTGCCTTTGGCATTTTACTAACCTTTTGGTGTTCAGTTGAGTGTTAGGATGCCATTCTTGGCAAAAAAAAAAGCTGCACAGCTTTTATTTGGAGTCCAGGAAATGGCATCAGCACCGCTGTCTTGTAATAACCCTATGGCAATCCAAATTTTCTGTTAATTTACAAATGTTTTTAACTAATTAAAATGATCACTTCTGCAGGAAAAAAAAAATAAAACAAAACAAAACAAAAAAACACTGTAATCCAAAATAAGTCTATATCAACTATCTCACAATACAATGTAGCTGCTCTTAAGACTTACAGTTCTCTTGCTCACAACTACCTTTGCTCCACAGAGAATCATCCAACCTTGCAAATCTTGCAGCTTTTCTCATTGATTAGCATAATGAAATTCAGCTCTTGAGCAATTATCCTTAACCTGTTTTAAGCTTGAAGTCCTTTGCTCCTATCTAAGGTGTGATAAAAAGCTGGGAATGGGAAAAGCATTTATTTTTTAGAAGAGTATATCCTTTGGTCTAAGATATTACATCCTTCTGAAGATCTCATCTCATCTATATCCTTGGACCATCATGAGCATAGCAACTTTTTACTTTTCCTAAATTGTTAAATAATACTGCTAGATCCATTGTAGTTACATTCAGAAAAGGAAAGAAAGGGCATTTGAACAAAAACAATTTTTCTTATTTGTTATGATTGTGATGGGAACAGGTTGTTCTACCGTGCTTATTTTTATTTTTCCTATAATTTTGCCTTCTTTGCTGAATGTAATGGCAAGTAATCTGTGCAGATCATTATTTCTAGACCTGTTACAAAATCAGTATGTAACAATAAGATACAAAAAGATCAGATGATATGAGCAGTTTGGAGAATACCTTTAGCTCTGCAGCAGCCATAGTCATTTGAACTCCTATTATTTCATCTGTCTGTTTCAAAGCATTTGATGATGGTCTGTAAACGTTATTATGGCCATGAAGCAGATATAAAAAGTCTTCCAAAGTATATATCTACAGTGCAGGCATAAACATATTTCCTACATATGCAAAACCCGCAAAAAGGCTAATGTTGAAGCATGTAATTTTGAAACTTTGAATCTCTCTACAGATATTGTCATGTGTATCTCAAATGTTTGATCTTACCTTTTAAGAAATAAGTTTTAAATGCACACAATAAGCATGCACAGAGTAACTACATGAAGATTTTTTTTCCATTGAAAAGACTTGAGGTTTTAAAAGGCTCTTTTCCAATATTCTTTAGAATAAGTACGGAACTGATCTGTTAGAAGAGCTGATGTGCAGCTCTGTGCTTTTTCTTCTTATTTTTTCCACTGGAAAATCATAAAAGAGGAAGGGGGAAAGAAAACATGTCACCAAAGAACTTTCCAAGTGGCATTGATAATAAGCTAAAAATCCTTGGGCTAAGAGACTGAGAGGTGACCTTATTAATGTTTATAAATATATAAAGGGTGAGTGCCGTGAGGATGGAGCCAGGCTCTTCTCAGTGGCAAACAATGATAGGACAAGGGGTAACAGGATCAAGCTGGAACACAAGAGGTTCCACTTAAATTTGAGAAAAAACTTCTTCTCAGTGAGGGTGACGGAGCACTGGAACAGGCTGCCCAGGGGGCTTGTGGAGTCTCCTTCTCTGGAGACATTCAAAACCCGTCTGGACATGTTCCTGTGTGACCTCACCTAGGCGTTCCTGCTCCAGCAGGGGGATTGGACTAGATGATCTTTTGAGGTCCCTTCCAATCCCAAACATTCTGTGATACTGAGTGAAGAGTGTGAGACTATGAAAGAATTCTGACCTGACAATTGTGTGGATTTATGGGGAAAAAAAAAAATCTTCTTAGTAGTAATCTATTTCAGGCAATGATAGATCAGATTTCTTAATGTCCAGTTTCCAGGACTACCACTTACCTTGAAATTCATGACAAGTTTTTACAGGTCATGTACAGATCAAATCTGCTGTGTGTGTGCCCAGTGGGACATATAGATACACAAGAACTGCTGCTTCTGGGGAGTTTGTATGTCTCTGTACATTAGCTGTAGGACTGGCGTATTTGGGAATCATCAGCCTTGCTGCACATACAGAGAGGACCCTGGACAGAGTGGACCTGACAGTCTTCATAGCTTTAACAAAGTCGAGGGTCCAGACTCAGAGTTGTGTGCATCACTGTGTGAAAATGCCAAAAAAAACACTATTTTCCTGGGTGAATCCCATCATACCTGCTTACTCTAATGGCTCATTTGGGGTAGGGCTGACAGCAAATGTATCTACAGACACATTAATTAACATTAGCTGGCATTAATCGTCTTGCTGAGGTATTGCTAACTATGTAGCTCTGACTGCATGAGGTATATCAGAGGCTGAAAACGTAACTAGTATCCTCAGCTGTGTATTTTCAGATTATTAAATACAAATGCAAAGCACCCAAGTTCTTGCTGTGAAGCCACAGAATATCTAATCCAGTGGCAAAAGGAAAACCAAGGCCTAGCTGTCAGCATAACTTACAGTGGAAACTTCTATTGATGGTAACATGCAAGGAAAAAAGTCTGTCTTACAGGGGTCAGGATAAAGAAAAGCAGAGTTGGCAACTAGATAAAAATGCTGAATATGTTTAATTTAAAATAACTTAGGGATGCGACATGAAAGTGAACGGGGCCAATTTACTAGCATTTTTCAAAGAACTTCAGCTTGAGGATGATGGGTTTTTTGCTCTTGGTTCTCTGATTAGCCTTGATGTTTCCAAGTCCAATCCCTCCTGAATCAACAAGTCAGAGAGAGGACTTCCTCGTCAAAGTTTATGTCCAGCATGCTTTAGTAGCCTCTTTTGATAAAGAACTAAATATTGAAATCTCAAGTATTTTTCCCTCTTGGAACTAAAGCTGTGGGGCTGAGAGATTGTAGCCCTGTCTCTCCCGAATGACGTTCCTGAGATGTTAAACTGAGATTATATAAAACGTGAGCTTTGCTTTTTGCTTTTTTCTTGTTAGACAACATATGCATGTGAGTGGCAGTCTTCACAAATACACAATAGACACATTAGCTGCCTTATTGACTCCTATCTTTGTTTCAAGAGGAATTCAGTAAATTGTGTGCCTATTTTCAGATTTATTCCTAATTTCAGCATTATAACAATTCTTGAAACCTGATTATTATCCTGCTTTTAGGATAATGAATGTTGTGCCCGTGGGTAAATTTTTTGCTGATTAGAAAAAAAAAAAGGCCCAGCTCAGTGTTCTTTTCTGTTTCTCATGGGACAACATTTGAGAAAACAGCTAATGCTTGGTTTGAAGATGGTTTTAAGTACATATTTGTTTTTATCCAAGTGTTCATTTCAAATATGTGAAATTATTTTGTGTTTTCTTCCTTAGTAGAATTCAGCTCTTCTTACTTTTGTCCTGAGAGAATGAATTAGGTTCCAGGTGGTAAACTGTAGATCATTGTTAACAATAATCTGTAGATTATTGTTAATAGTCATGTAGAATTAGTTAATTTCAGTTGTGATATTCTAATTTATAGGGTGCCATGTAAAACTAGAGGTAGTTGCTAGTCTCAAAGAACTTTAAAATTATTTTAAAAATAAGGGATGAATACCACAGAGAGATGGGATTGACCCTGTGGTACTGATGAGGGAAGATTGAGTTGGTGATAAGAGGCAATCACAATGCAGCATGTATCCAAACATCATAAATGTTTTGTTAGACATCAGGGTGACGGTGATTTTGCAGGCTTTTATCGAGTGATAAGTCTCAAGACAGGATGAAAACTGAATGCACTTGTTGAAAAATTGGACAAATGAAGAGTTGAGACCTGTGTTGTTGCTTGAAAAGAAGCAGGAGCTGTTATTCACATTATTGAAGATGATGGGTAAGAAGGCAAGTGGACGGACTTTAAAAGTGAAGATAAGTAGTTTTGCTTCCTCTTATTTACTACACTGGGAGAAAATAAGTTCTACCCCTGTGCTGCTGAAAGTTATCATTGTGGCAACTCCACTATTATTAGATCATTCTATTTTAGCTTCAATATTCAGGAAACTACTGAATCAATGCATTTTACACTTTTAAGGCATTCAAAAGTGAGCTGCTTATTTTGTAATAGCTGTAAAGAGAGGTAGGACATACACAACCCTAAACTGTTTGTTGGTCTAAAGAGGAGAATGGAAGAAGAAAAACAGCATAAAATTATAGGCAGTTGAACAAAGATCCAATGTGAAAAAGGTGTAGTAGCCTCTGACAATCATTAAATCTGCAAAAGAAACCTGGTACACTGGGTGTTAATTACAGTAATTCAAGATGTTTCTGGGAATACAGTGGCTTCTTTTTCATCTGGCTTGTACAATTAATGACTCAAGTTTTCTTATGAATCCTTAAATTGTTCTGCTGTCTTATGAACAAAAAGTAATGCCTAGGAGACAGTAGCAGAGTCTTCTATTCCAAACTTCTTTGAATGCCTTCTGTGTCCTAAAGTTGCTGCTTCTTCTATGAGCTCTCTAAAGAGCCATGGTAGCAATTTCCTAGTCATCCTGTATTTACTAATTTATAGAGTGGTTAGTTTTGAATAAGGGTTTGAATTAAGTGAAGAGTCACAAGTCTAAAGTAGTTATTTCATATTTGTTGAAACCCCAAGCCTTAACATCTAGTGACCCTGGTCCACAAATATTTACCGTGAACATAGTGCTTGTAATTGCAAATCATGCATGGAATTATTGATTGCTCACAGTAACGAGTACTGTGCTAAATGCAACAAGTGTCAGAGGATCAGTTCTTCCATCTTTGTTCCCATTGCAGTTACAAACTTTATATGCAAGTCATATTAAAAGCACTTTCGTATTGTTTGGAGGGTTTTTTTTCTTCTTTTGTCTTGTCTTTTCTTAAAGATTTCCTCATATTCACACTGTAGTTCCTGCCACTGACATTGACTTATGTCTTTGAGGCTTGTCAACATGACACGGCATGTGGTCCCAGAGCTGAGCCTTCCTCCTTCCATATGACTGTAAAGCAGAAACCTATGAGCAATTACTCAAACTAGCCTCTCAAACAGCTGTACCTGGAGGTGCATCTTTAAATGTTCTACTTATCTCAGTGGGCATAAAGCACAGGAATTTTTGAGCAGGATCAACCTGGCAAAATTGCCAATGAACTGCAGATGCTTTTCTGTAAGGAATTGCCTTTTTTCTTGTGCATCCATCATGCCAAGATGGCTAATGCATGTTAGTTTCTCAAGAATGGAAAAATACTACACCACTTGGTTCATGAAAACACAGTGGGATACAGAAACTAACCCAAAAATTTGGGATTACATAGGAAATCGTATTTCTAGATGTAAACTTTATTAATTACACAGACAGACTCGTTTTAGGATAAGCATCTGGCAATTATCTTGGTTCCCTGCCTTCAAGACCATTTTGGAGTTGAATGTGTCCAGCTGAAGTACTTGCCAGCACAAGTACAAGCCTTGTGCTTGGGGTAACCCTGCTACACAAGCTCTCAGCTTTGCCACCCAAAGATCTGATAAGTGATTTGTGTTGCAGAGAATTGCTGCTGTTGTAGCCTGAGCATGGAGGAAAGATACCTTATCTGCTAGGAGTACTGATCCTTACCAAGTATGATGCTTCTTCCAAGGTGGCAGGAGAACTGCAGGGAGGCATGCATCCCACATAGGAAAATAAATGAACAGGAAAGAAAACACGTTTTTCCATTTCTTCTCAACATATCTGACTAGAATAAAGGCACAAGAATGGTAACAAAATTAATGAGTAAAAAAAAAAAAAAATGAGTATATGAGGAAAAACTTGCTAATCATGAGATATCTTAAATTGTTGAAGAGTTTTGTGTGCTATGGTAGAAACTATGGAATGTGAAGCAATTAAAATTCACCAAATCAAAACATTCAGAAACACACCGTACAATGTAAAGCAGTTGTATATTGTCAAGGGGGTGAACACATTGTCTGCTGTTTAGGTCTAGTGTTTAAAATCTTCATTTGAGAAAGAAGGAAATTAAATAGAATTAAATACTCAAAATGGTTGTCTTGTTTTCTTTTTTCAGCGCAAATTGAAGTGATACCATGCAAAATTTGTGGTGATAAGTCCTCTGGAATACACTATGGAGTCATCACTTGTGAAGGCTGCAAGGTATGAGATTTTAATACAGCATAGTCATCAGCACTGCATTAGCCTCAGGCATCTGTGTATAATAATACACTCTTACACGCTTTCAAGCAAGTGGTGCCAAAGGCTCTAAAGTCTGCTGCTGATATAGATGTGTTTCATGCCTAATATTACTAGTAGCTTTCCTTTTCATCAAATAGTCTTCAGAGTTACCTCCTCATTTGAAACATGAATTCATCACATTTAATGCAGTATGAGTGCTGATACAGAGGCCTGCAACTCTAGGTCACACCTGTTCTACCTTAAGTAAGCTTGAGAGTTGCATTTCTTGTCTTGTTTCCTATACAATCCATGTAGTACTAAAAGTTGGTGCAGTATCCCAGTTTATCATGTTAAAAGTTTACAGGTGTCAATTTGGTCCTATTTTATGCCCCTTGTATTCTCTGCAGGCCAGATAATAATCTCCAAAAGAAAATATGCCTTACATTATGCGTAGCATAAAAGGACCCTTTGTCTTCCTTATAGGCTCCAGCCTGGGGCAGTTGCTGAGCACTGGAGGCCTGGGGGCTTTTGTGTTTGTTGGGGGTTTTGTTTTGTTTTGTGTGTTCTGTTTAGTTTTGTTTGTTTGTTTGTTTGTTTGTTTAAGGCAAAAAAACCTTCCATGCTGCTTAGTTGTATTAACATATTATCCATGACATTAGTTCAAATAACACAAATCAGTCTCCCAGCAAGAGAAGAAAGGCTTCAGTTTTCAACTTTAAAAATACTCTATGATGTTATTATCTAAGGAATTATACCATTACTCATGGAAAACCAGATTTTCATACTACGTGTTAGTATTTCAGCTTTGACTGTAAATGTGAAGTTGCAAAGATGGACTGGTAGCATCTTTGTTTTTTTCTATGTGGAAACATGCAAAATGGTATATTTCAAAGTAGGTGCATATTTACAGACTGAAATGGCAAGTCTGTATTTACCTAATTCTTTACAGAATTTTAGTATATCTGAAAAATCTGAAAATTTGGGTGCACCCATTCCCAAAAGAAGGCTTTTAATGTCGACACATTGATGAGCAATTTCTTGTCAAAGATCAGATTTATTTCAGAACACCTAGTAATTGTAAACAGAAGAACCCGCAGTGTGTCACTGTCTTTTTTTGACACTGGACTAGAAATAAGCATATTCTTATGACCACATGAAACAGGATTAGGTTAATTGATGTGACACTTAAAATTTGGCACAAAAGCTACAGGAGAAAAATGCTTTAAGCAGAAAAACAGCATCTTGTCTCAGTACTCAGTGCTCACAGAGCAGTTAGGACTAGAGTCTCCTGTAGACACGATTAAAGTTAATGCTGGCCCTTGTGTGTGCCTCAGGAGGAGATGATACCCCTCAGCTCTGTGTGTAGACTGCTTTTTGAGATAAAGAGCTTCTCTTCCACTTACGACAGTTTTAACCCCATTGTTTTTGTGCCAGTTTTGCAGTATCAGATCAATTAGTCTAATCTTGTTTTGTGAGCCTGTTGTGAAAAAAAGCTGTCAGCCTCCACATCAGGTCCGATGGGAGCTGTCTCAGTCTGTCAGAGCTCTCTTAAGGTAAGCACTGTCTCAGACAGTGCAACTCTGCTCTTCATTGCCGAGCAATTAAATAACTATTTGCTCTGACTGTGTAGTAATAACTGGTCATTTCTGGCCCCTTTTGTGTGAATGCATTAGAAGTCTGAATTAATTAAGAGGGCCATCACGTGTGGAAGAGAGAGGTAAGAACCGCTGCAGAAGCATGCACGCATGTTGAGCCAGGCACCAGACAGCTGCAGCATTTCAGGACGCAGCATCCGAGGATTGTACTGCCCGTGGTGGTGCTACAAACTTCAAGGGACAGGAAATCCTCTTGTCTCCCTACATTAGCTGTGCCACTGCAAATGCATATTATAAGTGCTCAAGGGGCATCATAAATATTACTGCTGTTTCATGTGCTGTTTCATGCTTGAATACACTGAATAACGTGCTGGACCCGTTGAAGAAAATGGTGGCTCTGCCACTGTCGTCACTGAAAGGGTGAAACTTGAAGACAGGTTTCCGTCCCGTCCGTGTCTCCTTTTGCGAGCAGCCTTTTATCATCCCTCCTGCCTACCCCCAGGGCAAAGTATTTGCTACCACTCTTTTGTCATGGCTTAGACAGTAGCTGTTGTGACCATTTCCTTTCTCTCAGTGATGGATAAAGTGACTTGTTTGAGATGCAGAAAGACTTGTTGTCAGTGTTGAGAATATTGGGAAACCTGTCTTTAAGGCTGTAGCTCCTCAGTAATAAACTTCATCTTCCTTCCTCCAAATAGAATTATTCTCATTAAATATAGCAAATATTGTAAAAAACAAACAAACAAACAAACAAAAAGCAACTAGAAATGAAGGGATTGTCTGTACTTTGTAAGATAATAGTTAGATCTTATGCAGGAGAGAGTACAAAATCTCCTCAGAAAAATACATTACCTGCTGTAGGTTAATTTTATTATGTAACCCTTGATTTTTTCCTAAGAGGGGCAAAGAAGGAACAAACAAATTCTTCTGAGATGAGATCAGTCTTAATGGGAAAAAAACAGCACTCCAGGATAAGGCACAGTCAATGCTAGATGCTTGTGTGGGTTTTTTAAATGTTGTTTAATACATTTGTTCTCTCAAATCTCTATCCACATAGGAGCTTCTAAAACCTAAACCTTTAAAGCAGAAAATCTTTCGGACGTCAGAACCGAAATTGGCTGTGAAGTTCAAGTAGAGTAGAAATATCTGCAATTAGCATCCATGTAGCCTTAAATTAAACTCACCTCCACAGTTTCAGGAAAAGTTTTAGTCAGCCAGGATCAGATAAGTCCCCACCAGAGTTTTTCTGAGAGTTCCCTTAGAGGTCATCCATATTCTTAAAAGTGCAAATCATAAAACTTAATTTAGTTTTTAGATATACTATAATCACTGATAAAACCAGCATGGGCCAGATGAAGTGATTCTCTCTATGTTCTACCTCAGGAACTATCTCTGCTGGTGTACTTGATGGGGCTCTCCACCTGTTGCCTGTTATTACTGGCACCCCACATCATCCTCACTGAGTTCACCAGGACTGGAGCTAGAATTCAGGCGCTACCTGTAGCAAGTGAAGTGAGCCCTGTGACACTATCACCTTATTGTTTTCCTACTCCCATTCCCCCAAAACAAACATCTGCTGTGATTGCCATGGCTCGGTACTACAGTCTGTCAGCCTTTGCAGAGTTAACACTGGCTTTGCCTGATAAATGAAGTCAGCTCTTGCTTAGTCAAGCTCCATTCAGAGCTTGTTTGCAAACCAGCCCAGAAAGGCACAACCACTTTTACGCTACTTCTGATGACCGGTGTAACTGCAGTAATGATGCTTTCTGCCCTTTTTCTTCTCATGGCTTTCTGTCGTGGCTAGGCTATTCTTTGGCTCTGCCACCACACAACGCTGCAGCTGTGTGCGTCTGAAGATGCTGAATTGGCCAAGAAAATTATTTGGTTTTTTTTTTCTCTCTGCACTTCTTGTTCCACCTGTCCTTTATTTTACAGGAAAGAAAAGAATAGCATAAAATGCCTTCTCCCTCTCTCCTCCTCTCTCTAATCCTCACCCCCTGGTTTCATTCCTCTTGTAATCTCTGCCATTTTGTGTCACTTCTACCATGATGGTACCTCTTAGTGTCATCCTTAGCAGCTGGGAGCAAGTGTGGCCTTAGATATGGGTTAATACTCTCCTTCTAGCCCTCTAATCTGTAGCCAAGTAGCCCACAGCTGGCCAAAAAAACCTTCTAGGAGATAGAATAGCTACAAATTTTTACATAGATAAAATCAATAATGTTATATTCCATTGAAATGGAAAAAGTCATTACTTTCTCATGCTACTGTCTAGAGGTGTTGCTTTCTCCTTTGTATGTTGGCTTTACTTGATACAGTCATTAAATCCTAGTGCTTTTGTGATGCTTGAATTTGAATTACTTCTCACTCCTGAAGTGTATGGTCCCTCCAGATCAGATCAACATTTGCCAGGTTAAACTGAACCAGCAGACTTCAGCTCCTAGTGCTACACGTAGCCAGTGCCGGTTATTACCAGTCTCTTTCATTAAAGGAAGAAAATTGTCAGACAAAGTCCTTTTAAGTCATCTGTTTACAAATGTTGACAAGCTTTTCCTTTACTAGCAGCAAGCGTTAGATGTTATATGGTCGTTATTGCACAATAAGAATGCATTCTGTAACATTATTGTTTGTGTTTTAACAAAGTAGAAGTATGTTATTTACAGAATAAAGCAAGATTCTCCTTGTTATAAGGAAATGTTATTTAATTTCACTATACAGGGAAAGCACATCTGCAAAGCCACAGTGTAAGTAGCATTGCACTAAATAGGTGTTTATTTTAGTCATTTTACACGGTTCTGTGTGTGTGTGTACGCACACACATATATGCACATGGTAATACTCCGTCTCTCTGTCTCTCTTGCCTCTAGGGATTCTTTCGGAGGAGTCAGCAGAACAATGCCTCCTACTCCTGCCCAAGGCAGAGAAACTGTTTAATTGACAGAACCAACAGAAATCGTTGCCAACACTGCCGACTGCAGAAATGTCTTGCCCTGGGAATGTCTCGAGATGGTAAGGAGTCAGATTCCTGCTTCACGCCTAAACCCTTTGAAACTCTTCTTCACTGCTGACTTACTTAAACTCCCTGTAGATTTCTGGGGGGAAAAAAAAAGGCAGGAGAAGCTCCTTGCTTTGTAATGCACGCACTGTGAGACACGGGATCTTTGCCATTCAGTTAACAAAGGAGGCTATTTTAACGGAGGGGGTGGGGAAAGCACAAAATGGAGAGCACTATTAGTTTGGAACAGTTGGAGTCAGAACTTAAATGTGTTGTTCTGACCGAAAGCACAAAAAGGTCACCTCTGGAGAGGTGGATTTATATTCCAGTTTGAATAACCTCTTATATTAAACATTAACGTTTATCTTCACATTAAATATTGATGAGTGAAAGCATCCCTTTCCTTGGGATCTCTAGAGGTATGTGACACTAAATAGGCAGTTAAGAAGAAACTTACACCTTGATAGAATTAGGGTTTTCTGGTTTGTTTGATTTGGTTTGGTTGTTGTTTTTTTTTTTATTCAGAGCTTTTGACTAAAAATTTTAAATTATTAAAAAAACCACAAACAACATTTCTTTTACCTGTACATTATCCCCTGTCCCTGTCTGGGTATCTGGAAGAAGCATTTCATAGTTTAGCACTGAAAATGGACACTACACCAGACGAAAGCTCCACAGCGTATCTGGTAGCAGGATCCTTTGGTGCTTGCAGAGCTCTGATCCACTTCCCAAGCTGTGGTGTGACAAGCCATGATAGGCAGGCTCCAAACACGCACCAGCCACACCAGAGCTGCAGAGCAAGGCTGCCCACAGCTGACCTGCCCCTGCCACCACTGCTAGTGTGGGGGGTCTCCAGTTCACAGATATGTTTTAAATAGTCAGGAAGTACAAGAAGAAAACGTTACATTTTTGAAGGCAGGTTATATTAATTTTGATTGCCTGCCAGCAGTTTTCTGTCTTAGGAAGTTTACACAAAATGTGCCTTTTGAAATTAACAACCACTGATGGAGGAGTTTCTTTAGATGGCCCACAGGTTCTAAACTTATTCTAAATTTGGACTGTAATATGTTGTCTTACCTCTCTGTGTCCCATGTCTCACTGAAGCAACTTACTCACCACTTTCACCAGTCTGGGAGGAGCGTTGCAGTCTAGCCTTTAATCTGTGAACTCTTTTTGGTCCTAGCATGCAGCTTACTTGATGCCTTAGCTCCCGATTCTTCCCGGAGGAGATTAAAGTAGTAACATTTCAGTAATTTAACAGCACGTGCTTTCCTTCTGAAAGTAATATTTCAATTATTTGACGTATCACAGGGATATTTTACTGTGACTAACAGCACTGTCTTCCCAATCTATAATTCAGGGACCACTATGTACAGACAAAAGGAGTGATTCTTCAGACATCACTTTCTTCTCTCACTGTTTACATAAGGGTGTTTATACTTAACGATATTAAGAGATCTTACCAGTTTAAAATAGGCTGTATGGATTTTTTTAACAGAGAAACTGAATGTGTTTTTTACCTCTCAGCCATGTAACAGATTCATTTTTATCTTGCGGAGGCAGGATGCTAATTGACAGCAGCTGGAGAATCCAATTAATGAATATATAATGAGAATAAACAGTGGGTGTTTGTTTTTATTACTGAGGCCCTAAATTTGAAGAAAATACACAGTTATATTTTTCAAAATACGGTCATTGCATATTGTCCATAAAGGTGCGCAGTGCACAATGGACTGATTCCAGGGGCAGGCTGTGTTCATGTGAGGTTGCTTGCAGCCTGTGTGAAGGGCTGCAAGTAAGCTGAGGTTGACAACAGGAAAAAAAACACTCTTAGTGTAAAAAAAGTGCAAATAAATTGAAGAGGCTGCCATCTCCTTGGTGTTCTGGCATGACTTTTTCATATTACGCACTTCCTTTTTTTTTCTTTCCTGGCTCAAGATTTTCACATTCATCCACATGTGTAGGCTCAGACTGCTCTCGAGGACTATAGTGGAACTACGGGGTGGCAAAAATGAGAGCCAAGCCCATCCTGTGCTAATAAGTAATGATTCTGAATTTATCCCAATTGCAGATGTAGGGGAAATACTCGACATTGGAAAATACGCCTCACAATATCTAGAAATTAGTGTTTTCAGAGCAATGTCCTCTTATAAATTCTGCTCTGATAAATTCTGCTGAATGTATCCCTCGTTAGTTTTAGAACACAATTAACAACTACCTTTGTTCTGAGATCCCAAGATCTAGCCCAGTAGAAAGCCAGAATTTTTAGCGAGATGGGGTGTTGTGGTGGGGGAAGATAATCAACTATGACCCACTGTGTATTGAGGCTGTGGATTTACTCCTTCTAGTTCCACAGCAATCAGCCTGTCATTTCTGAAAATTTCAATCTCAGTGTAATGAACCCTGTTCCTGGGGAGAGTGGTTTGCACTCTGATGTTTTCCTCCCTTTCTCATCAGAAGGAATGCATGGGTTTGTGCATGGAGATTATGTAAATTGCTTGTGTAAATCCCTGAGACTTTCCTCTGTGGAAAAGATGACATTCATTTGTGCTGTTTACCTTCAAATCTGTTATTTTCCTTTAGGTTCTAACTGTAACCTGTAAATTTTTATTTTTTTTTTAAGTGTGAAGATAACACCCCATTGAAAGGATGCAATAATAAGGCTTTAGGGCTTGTTTTCATCCCGAGTACTAATCCTGTTAGTGCACTGTTTAAAGGTTTGTGGAAAGTTGGTAAATCGCATGGGATACGAATCTACAGACTGTACATTTCATACACAGCTCTGGATTGTTGTTCAGTGAACATGGAGATATAAAAGGATGCATGGTCTTTTTAACATTCACAGTGGGAAGTGAGTTGCTTGACTGAGGCCTTCCTGTCAAATAGGAGTCATTGTTGTCACCTTGTAAATCCAAGCACACAATACTTTTTCCTTTGTGAGACACACATGGTATAAAGCTTTGCATCCTCTCTCATTTCCACAGAAAAAGACAAGTTTCGACAGGAAAAAAAAACAAAAACAAAAACAAAAGAACAACGCTGAAAGTAAATATCAGAAGAGTGGTGGGGTTGAGGGGAATCACGGAAAAAAAAAAAAAAAGATAACAATGGTTCACATTATGCGTTGCTTTTCAGCTGTGAAGTTTGGAAGAATGTCCAAAAAGCAGAGGGATAGCTTGTACGCTGAAGTGCAGAAGCACCAGCAGCGACTGCAGGAGCAGCGGCAGCAGCAGAGTGGTGAGGCAGAAGCGCTCGCCAGGGTTTACAGCAACAGCATCAGCAACGGCTTGAGCAACCTGAATAACGACACTGGCAGCACCTACTCAAACGGGCATGTCATTGACCTGCCGAAGTCTGAGGGTTATTACAATGTGGATTCTGCCCAGCCTTCCCCAGACCAGTCTGGGTTAGACATGACTGGAATCAAACAGATAAAGCAGGAACCTATCTATGACCTCACCTCTGTACCAAACTTGTTTACCTATAGCTCATTCAACAATGGGCAATTAGCTCCGGGGATATCCATGACTGAAATAGGTAAGGAAAGTTCTTATTCCTCTAATATAGTGTGTATATATAAAAGCTAGATTGCAATACCGTCTTTATTAAATATTATGTAGGCATTCCTATAGTTACACCTTCACGCATGTGTGTATGTACTCACACGTACAGGGAGTAAAGGAAAGAAAATCACTCTGGCAGTAATTGACACAATATCGAGACAATTCTGTTTTTACCAAAATCTGCAAATTACACAGTATCTTAAACTCAGCAGTTCATGCCCAGTTTATGAAACAGGAGCAGTAAAGCAGGTGATGAATCAATCAGAACCAAGTGATAATTAGTAGCAGGGAGCTTGTTTCAAATAAGCTCATTACTAGCAGGGTTAAACGATCTCTTCAGCCAGCCATCCGTATTCTTGTCAACACCCAGAATCCCCATGACAGCTAATTCTAGGGTATTTATTGTCAAAAAGCACCAGGTTGCTATTTTTGGTGTGTGGATATACATGCAGAGCAAGTTTACTGAACTTGTGAGATGCACAATTTCTGAATGAAGTTGTATGGATAACCATGCTCCTCTGCTTGAATGCCTGGGACAACATGTCTCTTGATTTCTTCTTTGAAAAGTAGCAAAGAGACCTCTCTGTGAAATGAGGTGGTTTGAAAGACAATAACTAACAGTGATTCTTCTCTAAGGAGTATTTCTGTTCATCTAATGCCTCTAGTCTTACATCTCCAATGCATCTGGTAGTACTGCTTCTATTATAAAGAAATAACATGAAAGAAGATTGGCATCCTAATTAGGTACTTCCCACCTCAACAAGTGAAGTATGCTGAGTCAGTTGTGGTTGAGAATATGGTAACACTTGTTAATGGAGTTTAATTTTAAAGCCAGAAGATGGGAAAAAAAATATGGTATTCAAGAGGACCCGTAACAAATGAATTAATATCACATCATAAACCCCCTCTATAGTTCTGACCTCGACTTGCTGCCTTGTGGATGTACACTGGAATGTGTAGATTTCTGTTTGTAGTGGCCCTGCTGAGGGCCCTAGAGATGTGGCATGCACTCGATAGATATTGCAGAAAGGGTATATGTAGTAGATACCATCTGATAAAAAAACGAAGCTGCAGCTAGAATCCATAGCATGTTTTCTACCCATGGATGTTCATATACAGGAAAGTGTGTAAAAAATTGTGTGCTTTAGTTGCAAATTGCATAGGGGAAAGTAAGGCTTTTCTGTCACACCGTTTAGTGGGACATGTTTTGCCATCACATTTGGCCTAGGCTGCTGTCCAGTGACATCCTACACTCACAACGTAGCAATAGAGAGGATTAGTGAGGAACATCTGCTCCAACTTCCCTCTCAGCACTTGAGGTCATGTGAATATTACATGTGGCTTTTGGACATCCCAGTCCTGCAACAGGGCTTCACAGTACTCCAGATCATCTGAGACAATGTAAATAGTCAAGAGTTGCTTCTCTGCAGCACCCTGTACCAAAAGAAAATGTTAGCAGAAAGACTCAGAGGAGGTACCAGAAATGTGACAGTTCTGACAGTCCATGAATTAGGGTTTGTGCTCAGTTGCAGAAGTGACCCCCAAAGAGAGAATATGGCCACAAGACTACATCAGAGATTAACAGAATGGTTTGGGTTGGAAGGGACCTTAAATGGTCAACTAGTCCAACCCCCTGCAATGAGCAGGGACATCTTCCCCCCTCAGATCAGGTTGTTCAGAGCCCCGTCCAGCCTGGCCTTGAATGTCTCCAGGGATGGGGCATCTACCACCGCTCCAGGCAACCTGTACCAGGGTTCTGGCACCCTCATTGTGAAAAGTTTCTTCGTCATGTCTAGCCTGAGTCTCCCCTCTCACATACTTAGTGGTTAAAGGATCCCACTGATGTCAATGGGATCTTTTAACTTATGAAGATGTAGGGAATTGTTTAAATTCTGTCTCAGAATCACTTAAAAATAATGCATCGTTCTTTAATGTTCACCCATTTTTTTTCTCTCCTAGCCCTAAACTAGCCAGCCCTAAACCCAGCCCACATTTGCAAGTGTTTCATCCTCTGTGTCATGCGGCAAGTGTTTCTCCTTCTGGAGCATAAACAGTAGGGAAAACTCCAGAGTGCAGTGAACAAGACGTATCAAAGGACTTGTCACTGAGCTGACAAAATTCGGGTGCTGGGATTTACCTCTCTTCTTTTTGAAGCTGGAACTGAGGCTCCTAAATTGCTAGGATTTTACCTGAGTACTGCTCTATGTCTTTTGTGGCTCCTACAGCAGAGGGGTAAGGGTGTTAGTGAGAGATAATGTAGTATAATGGATCACCTGACACAACTGAAAAAATTGGAGAGATGTACCATAAAATAATGGGATTAGTGCACAGGCAAATGATTTTCAGTCGTTAAAAACAAGCAGAAAATGCCTCTTAATGCTGCAGTGGATTGTTGGACCATCTGTAAAGCTGCAGTCTTGTAGTCAAAGCAGAGAAACTCTAAGGAATGGGATGCATTGATTTCATATTACATTATGCATAAATTTCACTGCAGCATTGTATTTCACTCTAGTGAGATCTAGGAATAAACTCAGGTCATGTTAAATAGAAATCACTGCTATAAATGTTAGATTAAATCACAGACAATATATAGGAGATGGAAAAGCTATACTGCATTCGTCTTTGTACCTGGCCGAAATTTCTTCATACTTCCTTGTCTAGTGATACACTAAACCGTTGTTTAAGTATCCCAGATCATGTTAGTTCTTTTCCTCACTGACAACTTTCTACCAGATTCAAATATCCAGTCTTGGTTTTCTTCTGCTCTTTATGTTTTTCAAATAACATGTATTTTTTTAAGCACGACCTCACTTCCAGCTTGCCCGATCTTGAGTGCAATGCTTTTAATTTTTTCCTCATAAATGAATGTGTGAGACTCCTTCCATCCTTCAACTCCTAAAAGTTTCTGTAAGCTCTCCAAGGAACAGACTTCTTCACAGCAGCCCAGAATCAAAGTAGTCTTTGTAGCTTCTGCATCACGTGCCGACCAATATCCAGTTCACGTATTCCTTCAATGTTATTGCTTTGCTTGTTTCTCACTCCTATCCTGCATAGGGCAATTTTTATTAAGATACCTCTGACTGCACGTTTCCTAGTTTGAATCTCATTTTCTTATTTTTCTAACCTTTTCAATCCTGTTACTTTATGTCTTAGTCTGCATTGATGCTTTGTGACTTCTTTGAGTTTAGAATTATCTCTTCATTTAATTATCATGTTGTGAACCCTCTCAGATTATTAAAGAAAATGTTAAATGCTTATAAAACAAAATCTAATAATGGTCTCTGCTGCACCTAACTAAACAACTTGCAGTTGCTTAAGTCACTTCATTTATTTTTGCTTGCTATACAACAGTAAGGTTCTCTGAAAAATCTGAATAACAAGTCTTAATTTCCCTGTCAGTTTGGTTCAGTTACAAAAGTAATATTTTCTAGGATACTATATGACATAATTTACACATAATTTACATTCTTTTCTTCACGTGTTAATTTTCTAATTCCATCAAAAAGGAATAAAAATATTCAGGCATACTTTGATCTTTAACAGTGGTATGCTTTAATTTCAATGTTAAAATGCCCTTTTTCCTGAGCATACCTTCATCTACAATAGACTTTGTAGTGGAAATTGAAATTGTTCAACCTCACAGTTTTGAAATTCAGAATTTTTATACAGCAAATATTTCAACACATAGTATTAGAATGGAACAGCAAACAAAATATAGGTTACCCTGCATGCTTACTAGTATCTCTAAATACTGTACCAGGAAATAGGTGTTGGAGAAAGGGATGCTGACAAAGTCATACAGGGTTACTGTACATACTTAGTACTACTATATGCCTCCAAATGAGTTCAATAGTCCAGGGTACAACTGCACATTATCTGATAACTATGAGAAGGAGGATAGTTAATGGCTCTTACGGAAGAGAGGACCAAGTATAAGAAAGAGCAGTTTCACATACAGACACAAATTTCTCATGTAACTGCCAGAGCTTATGATGGAGAAAAGCTGGATAAAAATCAAGTAGTTTCCCATTAGGCAGAACTGTGCCTTAGTCTCAGCCCCAGTCAGTATCCCAGTTCCTGTTACAAAAAGAAATACAAAACATAAGTCAGTCCAATGCTTGTAAATAAGCATACAAGAGCAGAACCTCAGCTTGGCATCAGTTGTGTTTCCAGGCCTGGTCCTTTTTCATTTAAGGGAGGTATTTTCATCCTTAACTCAAGGCATCTTATTGGAGTCTTTATTTGGATTTGTAGCCAGGTGGGCAGAGCACAAAGTAGGTCAGATGCAGCAACCAGATGAGTTGGGCTGGTTCTTTCTCTACCTGCCATGCTGTCCACGGGTGGCATGACCCAGGTTGGGTCATGCAACCAGTGTGGGGGACACCCAGGGCCTGAGGCACATGATGCCAGGGACCATGCAACACAGTCAATGTTTCTCCTGGGCCATCTTGCCATCTGCCCTGCTGGGAAGGCAGAAATTCTTCATGCTGCAGTGGGAACCCAAGCTGTGGGGTGAAATCTGCTTGTAATGTCAAAAGCAAAAATTGGGTTATTTGCAGAACATCTTTCTCCTCACAATGAGAATTGCAGAGGTCAGCTGGTATGGGGGAAATCCTAAAGGCAGAAAGGAGCTCCGTTTACTGACCTTGATATCCCCACAGGGGGATGGCAATGCTTGCACCCAAGTGTGATTTTAAATTATCAGGTATTAAAGGCTTATTTTTAGACTTGGTCAAATTAAAGACATCTTGTTTAAATATATGTGCATAATATTATCTGTCACTGAGCTGAGCGTTGCATTTTTCTCACAAAATATGTGGCTCAGATCTTGGTCCATAAAAGTTAATGGAAAGGTTACCCTACCTCGCCTGCAGTTGAGATTACCAGACAATGATTTCTTAAAGATGAGAAAAAATTATTAGTAAACTCTGTTGTGGTGAAAACAAATTGTTTAAGGGTTCACTCCAGGTCAAACTGAAGAGTGCCCTATAGCTGCATGTATTTAGGTATTCAATAAGGCACCACTGGAGCATGCAGGAGCATATAGCCCAGCCTCTATAATTACAGAAAGATCTGTTGTTTATGTGTATTTGCATGGCATTTCTTCACCATCAGGGCTATTTGAAGGTAGAACTCACATTTCTACCAAAATTAAAGGCAAATAGTAAGTAAGACTGGTAGGCTCGTCTTGATATTCCCTCTCCCCAGCCCCTCTGACCCTGCTCTCATGTGCATATCGTAAGTTCGGCAATAGCTCACTAGGGCAGCCACATCGTGAGAACTGGAGAAGACATCACCTGCTCTATTAACCAAATCCACCATAACGCTCAGCTCTTTTGACCCTGACCCATTGACTGGAAAATCACAGTAAAACAAAACCTTTTATATGTTTTAAAGTCTGGCTCGGGATGGGTGTGTAAAAGAAAAGCCATCTTGGTAACTGCAAATGACACCTTCTGCATATGTAAGCCCTTGTTTAGCTGGGTTCATATGTTCATCTCAGGACCTACAGTGAACAACTTCATAAATATCTTCAGAAGAATTTGGGTTGTTCCTCCACGCCTATACTGTTTATGAATGTCCACAGTACTGTATGCTGCATATGCAATATACATACCAGCAGTAGACTCATGTCTTAGACAGTATGCTGTGCATTGCTGTAGAAGGTTGCAAAAGCACTTCTCCAGTGTGATAAGTGCTTTTTACTACTATTCTTTAACTACCTTCTCTGTATCTCTAGGATTTGTTCCCTGTGCCAAATCAAGTCTTAATGGACAGCTTACTGAACACGTATTTGTCAGTTAGCTGTTATTTGAAGGGACACTGTAGCGAACAGCACACTCAAAATGCAATGAACTCCCCAAAAAAACATACCTAAGATGACTTTGACGTCTATGTTGATGTTCGCTTTGCAAGGCCACCATCCACCACACAGTGAAGCAGAAATGATGGTTCTGTGACTGTAGTGCTGCATAATGTTTCTTCACCTCTTTTTCTAAGCCATAGCTTAATGTTTAATATACTGCTAAGGTGACAGTCAAATCGTGCAGGACAGGTGTCTCAGCCTTACAGCTGTATTTCAGCAGAGCGATGTTGCCACCTAGTGAGCAATTAAAAATGTGCAGCATGTGCATTTCTGCACAGATACCCTTAGGGCACTATATCTTACCGTCATTACCGATTTAAAGGTGACAATCAGAATAAATTAATATTTCAGTTCTGTACTCATTTCAGTTCATGTGACAAAACTTAGAACTTCTTCTGCAGGTTTTTTTTTTAAACTAATTAATTTTCCCCCCTTTCGTACAGTCAATAAGAGAACAGACAATGGCAAGATTTGAAACTAATTTGACAGCTTTGCTCAGATAGGAAAAGCTTCAACTTCATAAAAAAATGGACAGAAAACTGGAGGAATAAATTAGAGCATTATGATGCTGAAGCATACTAGCTGAACTGATAACTCGAGTGAAGGGTGTTTTTTTATATTTGTGGATTCAGGTTTTTTTAAGCATATATTTAGGAATAATTTTAACCAATAAAAGCAATGAATAATTTGGCATAAATGTTGGGAAAATAGAATGTTTTTTATAATTTTTTAAATTTTATAGTTCTGTCTTTTCTGTTTCCAAATTAATAATCTCTCTTTTTTTGTAAATTTAGACCAAAATCAGACTAATTATAGATTTGAACAAAAGCTTCAATGAGTTTATGCTGCCCAGCCTGGTAGTTTAAATGATCCAGATGTTTACAAATAACTGAGTATCTTGTTATCTTCTACTAAGTGCACATTTTAGCAGTTACTAATTTAAGAAGACTGGAGGAGGGCAGAGGTTGTATTCTAACTCTTGATGTAGATTTAGAAAATAAAGACTGTTTTCTAGAAGGTGCTATATTTAAGCACCAGTTTCTTCATCCTATGATTTTCAAATCACTGAGCATCCACTACCTCACAGTAACTGTGAGGATCAGTTGTGTGTTGGTTATGGCAGCCCTGCTTAGCTACATTTAATACAAATTATAGCAATTCAATAAGCACAGTGCAATGTGCATTTTTACTATCTCTAGTTCAAATTTATACAATAAAGCAATTAATCTAAAACTATTTGGAAATGTCGTAGATAGCCCAAAAGTATGCCTCAGATTGAGTTTTACGGCAGATGATAAAGCTTTTTTGGCTACTTCTGAAAGCAATTTGACTTCTCTTTCAGTTAAGTCAATTAAGATATCAAATGTACACCAACTAGTAACATCACAATAGTTTTACCAGTGGCAGCCATTGGTAGCGTTCCTAGCTGGGGTTTGATCATACTACAGGCATGGACTATAGATACTGCAGAAAATGCGATTTTAAATATTGCACTTCAGGTTTCTTGTGGGCATAGGTGTTGGAAGTGGAAATACAATCAAGAATTCTGTTCACAGAGAGGTGACATTTAATTACTTTTGGCATTTGTGCATGTTTTCTAGAAATAAAAATTTTCTACTGACTCTGTTTTTCTGCAGCACCCAAGACAACAAGATCCCATCTTAATTGTGGTTATGACGGTTTGAACAAGATAAGCAGCTGTATTAAGTTATTAAATCAATAAAATCAGGGACATGTCTTAACTGAAACTGAAGATGGGAAACATTTTGTGGTCTTTTGTTCTGTTTTACTTCCTTTTCAGATTGTTTTACAAATGAATTTAAAAAATGCCTTAATCAGTGTTAAAAACAAACTATTTATAGCTTATATTTCTGAAGCATGATAATACAGTTGTTTAAAGTGAATAAATTTCTAATCCATTAAAGCAAGTATATAAAATTCCTCCTCTTCTCAAAACATACGAATATTTTCTTGCATAATCAAACTTCACAAAATATGTTCATTCTACTGAGAATCGAAAAAGCAGTTAGAAAGCAACATTTGTAGCAGTCAAAATATGCAAAATACCATATCATACATCCCATATATTACCATATATCATGACAGTCTTCTAAGGGATAGCACTGTGTTGTGAATATTGTCAGATTAGGAATCACACAAAAAGATCAGTGTAAAGCTAATCGTATTAACAAGTACTGAGGTGTGCTGCTGCTGCCAGTCGTATGAATAGGCTGACTCCCTTTTGTATGGTTCAGAGGAGCAATGTCAATAGCAGAAAAAATGGTAACTGGGTTTCTGCAAGAAACCCTCAAAAAGAGAAGGCTGGAGCAGGTGCCAGAGCCTGGAGTGCCTGGGCCGTGTGAAGGATGTTGTCTTGCAGGTCTGTGAGGGTTGTGTCTCACACACATCCCGTGAGGAGGCAAACGTATCACTGCAGATGTGAACCAAGAGGACAAGGCAGTGATGCTTTATGAATCACTGTAGTTTATGGAAGTGGCATACTATCTGCAAAAATAGGTGTGCTTTGAATGAATGGTGATATGTTGTTTATTTCCTCATGTTAGGAACCCTTTAATCTCAGTGCCAGTGCTCCCTGTCCTTAATGTTTGTGTATGTTGTTTCTGGGCAGTCAGCACCGACAACAGTCACACTTACCTTGTGCTTTCTGAAAGCTTAATCTGGCTCCATACTGTATTTCTTCATCATCTTGGACAACATTGTCCGATCATTCTTTAATCCCCAGGCACGAGGAAGCCAACAGAAGCTTGGTTTTACAATTTTTTTTTTTTCTTTCCCAGTACACATGCAACATCCTAAGTTTGACTTCTCGAGGCCGTAGTTCACTTTTTTCACTGTGTGTCTTCTGTTTGGCAGATTTCATCACTCACTTTATGATTTTCACTGCTTTCCACCTTATTCTTCAGAATAAAGTAGTTCTGCTTGTTATGCAGTTTGTAGTGTTGTTCCCAGCTCTCTAGGTAATGTTGTCTTTCTTCAGTCCATTCAGTTTTGATACTCTATTTCACAGAACAGTGACAATTCTTTTATGCAGGGGAGAAAAGATATGAGAAAAAGTTGGAGTAAAACGCACAGGAGAGGTACATGGATGTGTTTCATGGAAAAATGCAATGCACTGACACAGAGCTCAGACAAATGCTGAAACTGATTATCAGAACACAGTTTTTATAGTGCAATAGTCCTGCAGGGATTAAAGTCACTTGTAAACTGGAAGAGTGAAAGGAAGATATTAAGGCACAGGGCACTGTCTTGTGTTCCTTTTTGTCTGCGTGGACATTTTTTCTCTTGATCAGTGAAATCTCTGGCATTGCTTATGATAACAAAATTGCTTCACTTTCTGACACTAAACACACAACTTTGATCCAACCCTGTTGCCACACTAAAGGAAAATAGAACCATCATTTCTATACCTAGGTTGCTTAAAATATTTATAAAAAGCTAAACGTAAGCCTGTGACAATGAAAGAAGTGCTAAACTGCATGTCTAACCTCTCCTAGCCCTTTGCAGACTATGACAGGGCGAACCCTTCCAATACTAATTTAAAACCCTTAATATTCCAATTGTTCCATGCATATTTCTAGGTTTCATAGTGAACAATGTCCACTCCAAGCATTATTTGCTTAATTGTAATAAATGAAACCACATTCTTGTTTCAGAACAGTCTTAATTTTAATACAAAGATCTTTTTGTGTGAGCTATGCTGGAACAAGTTACAAAACAGCTCATCTCAATAAATTCGTGATAATTATACAGTGCCTGTAGAGTCCATGTCCCGTAAGCTCTTGCTATTTCCTTGGTTAGTGCTTTTGCTGCCAGCTAAATGATTTCTAATTAGTACAAAATATACGTTTTTTACTAAATTGGCTGAGACCCAGGAAAAGTATTATTAAGTGGAGACCTTTAAGCATTTATAAAGATCCTCTAGGATTTAACAGAGTTCTGGGTCTATGCTCCATGTTCCTCCAGATTAGGACTTCATTCAATTGTATTGTCATTTCTTGTAATTTACTAGTATTTTTTTGAAAGGCAAATGAAACACTGATTTATTTTGAAGGGAGAGAGAAGTGCAGAATTCACACACATAATATTGCCTCAGTGTGCAATCTGTTCCTGACAGTAAGCATTCAGTAACTTGAACACAAGGGAGGGTTTTTCCTCAACTAAATTCAAGCACTTCTAGTCTCATATGATTGTTTTAATGTTTCATATCATATTCCTAGGCTGCATATCGTGTAGTGTTACAAATTTATTAAACAAATGTGGATTATAAAACTTGCTAGTCTATCTATAACAGTTTTGAAAGGGAAATCTTTTGTGCATTATGACATTGAGAATGCCAGGGACGATGAAATATGGGATGAGCTTTTTGCAACCATTTTTAGGAAAGTAATGTTCCTGCTTCTCTGTAAAAAAAAGGTTCAGACTTTTCAGCCACTTCAGCTTAAAAAATTGGGACCTATTTTTCATGTTTCACAGCAACATTGAGAAATACTTTTGCTTTTTTCCCTGTGTCACTGCCCCCACTAATGTCTAAGAATTTCTTAAGGTAATCCATATAATGAAACCAGTTTGCAAAACTTTACATTTTGCAGTCCTAATACCCTTGAATTAGAGTACAGAAGACTGTTGATAGCTTGGTATCTATGATTCTGTGATTATTTTGGGGTACTAGAAAAGAGGTTTTATTTTGAATGTCTAGCTGAAGTTTTGATAGTTGTACAACCTGATATGCATGCTTACAGCAGCCAGCCAAAGCTGCGGTGTTATTGCAGCATTAATTCAAAGTGGATCCCTGTGAGAGCTCAACTTAGGATATAAGCTGAGATGAGCTCTTAGCTGCTCAACTGGATCCTAAGGGTAAGTGGCAAATTAAAAATTCATTATTCATTTTAATTGAGGATGATTATCAGTGTTTTAGGAGGCATACATCAAAGTTCTTCAGTTCCCAGTGCAAAAGAAGGGAATGCTGAGAAAAACTGGAGTCTCTCCTGAGAAAAAAGAGACAAATGAAAGAACTAAAGAGCCTGTAGGAAACAGACACTGCTGAGCACTGTGGATAATTTCCACTTAGCAGGCCAAATTCACAGCTGGTAAATGTGTGCAGTCCATGGAGTTACTACACCCATACCCACCAGCATTGTACTTGACCCCAAGTTGGAGCTTTTCCTCAGTATCATAGTTTGAGATCTCTGAATATTGCAAGAAAATGGCTGAAAAAGGCAGGACTGACTCATCAGCTGATGAAAGACCCCTGCAGGTCTGTGCTATGCTGATTTATATTATCTAGGTTGCAATGTTCAGTTTTCTGTGTGCACTTTTAGGATTTAAACAGCTCCTACCCAGTGGTATGATAGATATTTGAGTGATCATAACCTTTGGAGAGTACCTTTTGTGAGGTGTCTCCTGAAATCTAAAATAAGAAATTACAGTAGGTTAAAAAAAAAAAAAAAAAAAGGCGCCCAGCAGGGGAACCAAAACTGAAAAGGTCATTTGCTGTTCTGGAAGTTGTGAGCCATAGACCCAAGTTTATGTGAGAAGTGCATAGCTTCTGCACTGTTGTTCTTCCTGTGCAACATATGCTTTTGGTGTGTTTGGTGGTGGAATAGGGCTTTTGCAGTCTTGCTATTTGCCCAGTCCTTCTGTTAGGACCACCAATACTTCTTTAGCTACTGTCCAGCTTCAGCAAAGTGGAGCAGAGGTCTCAGACACTTGGGTACCCAGCTCTGGAGAAGAGGCTACTCACCAAGGCAGGGAGATAGACAACCTTAGGAGAAGGCAGAAGCTGTGACCTAGGCCCCTGTTCACCCCAAAAGGCAGTGGCTACTGAGCTGGACTGAGCAGACCAGCCCCTTGAGCCAAACTTACCCATGGTGCCTCTTACCCAGCCAAACACAGTGAATGGCAGGTCAGAGGGAATGGAAAGTGATATTTTAAACATCTGAAAGAAACCAGGCTCAGTATGTTGCACTAATTGTGGTATAGTTGACTTCACTAGGCCATCCTCACAGAACTGAGTATTTTTGTTGTTTCTGTAGTTTTAGGTATCACAGTATCACAGTATCACAGTATGTGATATTTTATTTATTTTGCTAAAACAGCATTGATCTCTCAAGGTCCTCCTCATCCTTGTCTTGTTCATGTGCTATGTAGCACATTTCACCCTTTAGATGCTGCTTTTCTGTGGTCGCTTCATTTAATTCTGTTAGGACAAGTGAGATCCCTCACTATGCCTCAGGACAGTTCCCATCAATATTAGCACGTGGCCTCTTTCAGGTATTGGCCTCAACAGTCCAGTTCATAACCGCTGAGCCACAAGCTCAGGAGCACCTTTTGTAGATGTTTATTTGTTCTGTTACCATACTCCCTTGCATGTTGTACAGCCTTCATTTCAGCAATTGTACATATACATCTTTCTTGCTTCATGTAGTCATAAGCATTGAGACCTTTTGTCTGACAAGTTGAATGTCACAGCCATTAAAATTGCATACACACACACACACAGTATTTCTTTCAAGAAATCCACATTTTTTGTCTCTGAATAAGAACAGATCTTTTTGACAGATAATCCTTTCTGCTTCCTGATGCACAATTTTCAGCTTCATCTGGACATCTCCTGCTACACGTCTGACTTATTTTTTTACACTGCCACATTGCAAAATCCCTATTCATTCATTTCCCATCACCAGCTGGCACCTTTCAGGGCCCCACCAACAGTGCCTGAGCTGCTGTGGCAGGAGGGACAGCGCTCCTTCCTGCCCGCTGTGGGACATGGAAGCCAGCTGGACCTCTTGGGTCTCTGTTCTCCAGCAGTGACAACCAGCCATGCATAGGTCTCCCTGTCACCGCTAAGAATGGACAAAACTTTACAGCTAGCATAGTAGGCCTTTATAGAAAGCCAGTCATATACATCTTGTTTGAGTATTTCTGATTTTTTAAGACCTCATATTGGTTACAACTATTGACTATTTGCTGGATTGGAGTATGTTATTTCTGGTTTGTCTCCCTGGAAGTAAATACTTTATTCTAGACTCCTTACATTTTGGTGGTTTTTTTTGTTTTTTTTTTTTTTAATGAAGCATAGCTTTTTTACAAAAGGTGTCTGTTTTCCATTAGAAATCTCAAGGTACCAATTTTAAGAAATCTTCAGATTTAGAACAAAGCTATCTAATTTAAATGATTCCATGTCACAGTGCATTCTGGAGTTCAGATACTGGGAATATGTTATTTTCTGTGGGACATGTTTCCCAGACAGAGTTAATCTGCTAGGGTACGCTATGGTTTTCAGATTCGCCATGGTATCATGTAGTGCAAGGCAATCATGATGCATGGTGAGATACAGCCGTAATATAATAAACACAGTATATAGATGAAGGAGGAGTGAAGCATCTGGTATTCACTTGTGTTTACATACTGTGGCAGATAAGCTTTACAAATCCTTCAGTTTACAGCTGTAGTTGTTATAATGATGGTGGTGAACTATCACGCAGGTTCAGTAATTCTGTCAGCTGGAATTATTAATTTTCACTCAACACTTGCAGCAGCTGGTACTTGTAAAATACAATGTTGCAGACTTTGATTCTCACACCTGAGTATCCAGCATCATCTGTTTTTCCTTTCATAAAGCAAAACTTGCAAACCTGCTGCAACTTATGTAAAATGGATACCCACAACATTTCAATCAGAAATGCAGTTCACATTGAAGTAAAAAAAAAAAGAAAAAGGAGTTATCTTTCATAGTCCTTGCAGCCCACTCGAACAGGATTCCTAGTGCAGGGTACCTTCACAGGACTGAGGCCACAGCCTCTGCATCTAGGTAGCAGTTCTCCTCCCGCTGAATGAAGCTGTTTGCTTTCTTTCCTGATTATTCTTTTCTTTCTAGTTAAGAATTAATCTGTTGAACTCAGTTGCCAGCAGTGATTCAGAGCTGCCAGATCTCACAGAAATGTATCATATATTGTGTACGGCACAGTACTTGTGCCATGTGACAGGACAGGTTTACATTAGATGTCAGCACATTATTCCCAGCAGTTGAGGAAATTCTTTCCACATGGGATTTGCCAAGATGTGTACTGATTCTAGATTAATTAGTGAAAATATGCTATAATAAACACTGATAATGTCAGGGGAAAAAAAAAATAATGGGGCTATGGTCTTTGAAACCATTTACAATTTATATGCTTTGATCTGCCTGCATTGGAACTTCTGTTGCTGGAGCATCTGAGACACCAGGCTTATACTTCTTTTACCTTTTGCATCATGTAAGCTCTGAACACCCAGTGTGCTATATTTGCATAAACCTCCTTCCGGGGACTCTAGCATTGAGTGTCAGCAAGCAGCCTGCTCTGCTGCTTGTGCTGAATGAGCCATCCTTTCCTCCCCAGAGACCCAGCCTACCCTTTCTACCACACAGTCAGCCTTGCCTAGCCTGCAGCACAAGAGTTTCAAGTCTGTCTTGCACCTGATTCCTCTTTGTATGTCAGCTGCTGCTTTCTGCTATTGCCCTAGGCCATCACACATCTAAATGGGTTTTAATGTCAGCTTAACATAAGCACAAGTACATACAGAAATATGTATGGGGGTAAAACACAGGATGCCATCCCTACAAAACTCTCAAGAGTTTGTCAGATCTTCGATCATAAAGTCAATACATAAATGGTAAGAAAAGGAGTTGGGCTGAGGATCTTTGCAGTAGTGTAGAACTGCTAATCAAGAATATTTTGAGGCCAGGGAAATGAAAAGGTCTTATTTTCAGATTGTTGGAATCAGGTCACCTTATCTTCTTCAAAATATTTCCATGCAGTAATATTAAAGTATTTGAGGTATTTCTTGTAAGCTTTTTCATTATGTCAAGAATGTAAATAGTTCCAGCTTTTGTAACAAATGGTGAGGCTCGGAGAGCTGGCTGACGAAGCACAAGAGAGAAAAGACCAGCTAAGGGATGCAGTGAGCAAAATCCTTCACCATTCAGGCTGTAGAAGTTGAAATCGTACTTCTTTCACTGATGTTTTAGATACAAGGCCTAAATGTTGCTTTGACCATATTTGTCTGTCTGGTTAAATCCTTCCAGGAACATAAGTGACAAAACCTATAGCTTGAGTTTAACATCTGCAATCAGATTTACTGCAGCTAATGATGTTTCCAGAAAGATAATGCTGTTAAAACTGTACTTTAAATAGAACAATATGGGGGTAAACATCTGAAATTTGATCTTTCTAAAAAAGGTGTGGTTTACTTGCTTTTCTTGGTTAAAGAAATACAAATAAACCTTTATTAATCCTTTAAGTAACCTGTTTCAATTCATCATCCCTTTTTTTCCAGCATGCCCGTTTGTCTGTAAGATTTTTACTATAAAATGTAACGGCTTACCATCATGGGTTAAGACTTGCATCCAACCTTCCATAAAAGAACAATGGATAGATCCCTCTATTCACTAATATACACTTTTAGTTATCTTCATGCCTGAGTCAATTCTTCCATCAGGAAACCTAAAGATAGTGTTGACCTTTAAAGGGATACCTGTAAAGATTGAATTGAGCAGGTTTTATTGTTCCTACAAAAACCTGGAACTCTTTTGTGTTTTTTTTCAGCGCTTTTCCACTGAGCCTCAGCTTATTAACTGTGACAGCGCAGGCACCTCTCCTTTAAATAACACTCCTATTGCAGTGTTTGCACAGAGAATATGCATGTTTACATTCATTTTTCAGCCTTCCTTCTTGCTGGTGTTTTTAAATTCACTCAACATTTGACCAAAGAAAGTCTTATTTTGGGATTCCAAGCACCAGATCCACCCACTGTATGCAAACTGTTGAGGATGTGAATGAATAAATGATGACATTCCTAGTTTTTTTCTACTTCCTATGCTCAGTTTTGGCTGAGGCTTTGTCAGTGTCCTTTCCTTTTTGACAAATATGTTTTCTGTGAAATGCCAATTCTGCCACAAGGGATGCAGTTCAGTTCTGTGACTTCAACTTTGTTCCGTTGCTTAAAAGTTACTCAGCTTAAGCATTGTCTCCAGGCTGAAGCACTGAGCTTCATTAGATATATAGGTCTCGAAGCTGCAAAATAAGAAATCATCACATTTCTAAAGCATGTTTTATCAAGACATTTCAACTTCCAGTGCTAATGAATTCACACTGAAGGTTTTTGTGAAAACCGTTTTAATCCACTCAAGTGGTTTAAAGGACAAAGATCTACTTTAAAATATTTCCCTGAGAAGTTTACTCAGTTTCAGTGGGATCTCAGGCCAGCATTGAATGTTCCTCTTTCCCCTTGCATCCTGCATTCCATGTTACACAGTGGTTTCTAAGGCTGCAATTTCAAAATAACTTTAGGGTAACTTAATCCTCTGTGTGAGATATATTCCCCCCATCTTTCCTAAAACCCAGGATACTAGTTCTAGCTTCCACCACTTGCTAGCACCAGTCTCTGTGTTTGTGTTCATTGAGCTAAATGGGAAATTGATCCAGCTGAAAACTAACTTGAGAAAAAAATGAGACCTGTTTCCTGTTTGTCTGATATGAGTCAAGCCAAGGTAATGCAAATGACCATGTCAGGATTCAGAAGCCAGAGCTGGGCAGCTGCACAGGCTTGGGGCAGACAGAAATTATCAAGTAACAAGAGTTTCCAAATGACATTTATTTAAACACAGAAAAAAAAGATCACTTCCAGAATGAGAGTCTAAATAGTGTCACAAGATTCATTGTTATTTTCATGTCCAGGTCCCTTATTTATCAAGCATCCTTTGTGTTAGGATTGAATACTGAAATATTTTGCACCAGCCATCTTCAAAAATAAATCTTAAAAAAATATAGAAAGGTAGCATTGGAAAGAAAAGATACTTAAAAAAAAATCTGCATTTTCCAACTTTAATATTTTCAACATTTTCTATTGCAAATCATGGTTCACTGTTTCATGCCAGATACTTTTATTCTCCTATCCGCAGATCGAATTGCACAAAACATCATTAAATCTCATTTGGAGACATGTCAATATACAATGGAGGAGCTGCACCAGCTAGCGTGGCAGACTCACACATATGAAGAAATTAAGGTTTACCAGAGCAAGGTACAATCCTGTAATATGATCTTTCTTTTGCTCCTTATGGTTTGAAATTGTTAACAGTGTAATGTATTTGGAAAGAATATGCTGATGAGTTTCCTGTAGGTCAAAACAGGCTTTTAAATATAGGAGCTGGTTACTGAAAGCAATGGAGTGACACTTCATAAAAAGAAGTAGCAGCTTTCCAGCGTGTTGGAATGTTTGCTATGTCAAAGCTCGGGCATGGTTATGGAATCCAGCTTTCTAAAATCCGTCCAGAAATTCAGTTGACTTTAATGTGATCAGAATTGGATCCTCTGTTGTAAGCATTCTAAGAAAATAAGACACCCTAACTTTGTTCCCTTATCATTTGGAAAACACATCCCCTTTTTTGTGTGAATAACAAATACCTGTCACTTATAGACAATAGATAATGACAAATGGAAAGTACTCCTGAAATTGAAGTTGTTCAAAAGTGGGTGGAAAAAATGATCTTATTACACTACCTTTTTGTTCTTCTTTTGAGATTCTCGTGTCAAGTTCAGACTGGCACCGCTTCAGACGTAGTCTAGTCAACAGAAATCTTTGTGTCTCTTACAACAGCATCACTAGCAATGATTTTTCAATCAGATTTCAGTTGGCACATTAGCTGATAATGGAAGAGAAGGAAGAGACTCCAGCTTGTTCTTTGACAGCTAAGGGGCTATGCAGTACTAGCAAGAATAAAAATACGCCACAGCTTACAGTGCTGTAGCATGCAAACCAAGAGTATCGGTTTACATATGCACACGTGTGTGCGAGGAAGTTGATTATCAAGGAAACAAAAGTTTGTTGCAGTGTTCAGATCTCAATGACAGTTTAATTATATATTGTTTTAAATTTCAAATTAGCAAAAATATTCTGTTGGATAACTTAATAGCACTCTGCCCTAAGACTGCCCTGGCTTGTTTGTGCCACTGTTTGTCTATCTTGCACAAAAGCCGAAATTGCAATTGTGATGCATTCTGGCCCTTTGAAGAGGCAATGCCAGAGTTCAGATCACCGAGGCTTGTGAAAACAGCCTTTTAATGAAAACTCTGGGGTACCTTGAGAAGCAGAGGTGCTGCCACCTCTGCCTGAGGATGGGGTGGGTGACCGAGGAGTGCTCCCTTCTGCAGCACCACCTGAAGAACTTAATGCACTGATGAACCCACTTGCTCACTGCTTTGCATTTCTCTGTGTGTTTTCCCGGAAGACCAGAGAAGCCCTGTGGCAGCAGTGTGCCATTCAGATCACCCACGCTATCCAGTATGTGGTGGAGTTTGCAAAGCGCATAACAGGCTTCATGGAGCTCTGCCAGAACGACCAAATTCTCCTTCTTAAGTCAGGTAGGTAAACGCCGCAGGCTCTAGACTGGTTTAGCACACAGCACATTAGAAATGTGCTCTACTGTTTTGTTCTACAAATAATTTTAATTTTGAAGAAGGCCTCATTACAGTCTGTTTCATTAGCTACATTAAACCTTCTGTATTTTTCCACATCAATCACGTTACTGCCTTCTGATCCCCTTCCTTCTACAGTCAGTTGTGGTTGTTGAGTACACGCATGCACACAATCGTTGCAGAAACTGCAGTCTCCAACCTGACATGTGGTAGAAGGACCCTGCGAATTGAGCTGGTCGAATCAGTCATCTGTCACCCTGTAAAATCCCCACTTGTCATTAGTGAAATGAACACGGGGCTCACCAGGGCCTGCCTCTGTGGTCATCTCTAATCTTTTTAATGAGACTACAGAAATACCCTCCAGCCAGTGCACAGGAGGGAAAATCCCTGCTGGCGCCAGTTGGTTTCAGAATAAATGAGAGCGGATTACGATGGTGTGCTCCAGCCGTGCTCTCTGTGTGTGCCTGGATGTGCACATGTGTGCATCAGGGCAAGGGGGAAAAGGGTTTCATTCCCTGTCGTGGTACTTGGTAATTTCTGTCCTCCAAAAGAATCATGACAAGATTTATTGTGATGATGTAGTAACATCGCCAGACTCAGGAGGGCAAAATGTTATGACCAAGTGAACTGCTACTAGTAATTAAATGCATTTACCCTGTCATATCATTTTCCTGCTCCCTCCACGTGTAAAACGTAGGATGCTGTGTGAGGCGGCTTGTAAAAGTGTAAGAAGTAATTCCTATTTCAATTGAGACCTCTTTATTAAGGATGAAAGCCAGTGTGATTCAGAGCTGTGTACACAGAGGCTGAGACGGTGGGCACAGGTGCAAAGAGAGGGGATACAGAGACCCTGGGAACATGTAGGCAACCTCCTGGAAAAACAGAGCCATAGCATGAGAACTATTTTTTTTAAATTCATACTAATTTTGAAAATTCTGCAGATTCCAGTGCACCCTACGTAACTTCAGTCATTTGGCTGGCAAAGCTAACAACACAACTGCACCTTCAGCAAAAGATATTGCTATATTTGATCATACTGGCAGACAACTCTGTTTAGCTTCAGCATGTGTAAATGTGTCAGGTTTTCTTTTCTGTTTCATTTTTAATGCTGAGCAGGAGTTAGAAAATTAGGACTTTTCACTCAAAAGCATGTCTGTAAAAGAATCCTCAGATTCAGAGTTGCTCCTACAGGACAGTTAAATTTAGTTAAGGGATGCTTAAAATTTTTCCTTCTTTTTCCCAATCTGGATGTTTTTGTAGTTGCGAAAAAGTAAGGAAAGATGAGTCAAAAAAAAGAAGAGTTCTTTGGCTGTTCCCCAACCTGGATGAAAAACAAGGGAAACAAAAGTACAATCCAGTTTAGGGTTTTTTTTGATGGTGCTTTAACTTTTATTTTCTCTCTAATCACACTTTATAATGTTCTCTTCCTCCATCCAAATGAAGCTGGGATTCATATACACATTGAATGAAGCTGCTTTTTTTGTACAAAAAAGGCTTAATTATCCAAAAGAAGCTTCAATAAATGCCTGATTTTCAGGATGAAGTATTTCAAATTGAGAATATTTGCCCATGTCTAAATTAAGATTAAGTCCAGGCTGCTGATTTGCTGCCATGGGGGAAAAAACAACCTGAAGAAAAGGTGGTTAGGCTGGACCAGAAATTACCACTTTCTATACTCAGAGCAAACAGAAATATTTTTTTTCTCTTATTCAGAAACATATCTGCTAGATGCCTTGGAAGAGTGTCTATCCATGATGTTTCTAATGACTAATGTCTTCCAACATGTTTTCTTGATATTTCTTATATTCTGGCACTTTGCAGTAATGTGTGGTACTTATGCTCTTTTTCATGTCTGATAGGCTGTTTGGAAGTGGTTTTGGTGAGAATGTGCCGTGCCTTCAACCCACTCAACAATACTGTTCTGTTTGAAGGAAAGTATGGAGGGATGCAAATGTTTAAAGCCTTGGGTATGTTGATCTTTTTTTTCGCAACCAGTTATATGAAGCCGCATAGTTATGGATTTATCTTTCTGAAAATAGTGACCCACAATGAAAATCTCCAGTAAACAGCGAATCCCCAAACCTCCAAATCTCTGGGCTGGAAGTGAAAAAGAAAAAGGTGACTTCCCTAGCTGCTAGCAGTGATATGTGGTCTTCTCTAAAGAGAAAGTGCATCATGAGGGTTTTTCAGATAGACTTCATATTCTACCATCTGAAGTTTTGATAAAACCTTAGATTATGGTATGATCCAAGAGTTTATCTTCACAGCTCAGTTATGCTTCATATATCAACTCACTCCTACTAATTATGTCCTACATAAAGCAATTTTAGCCCCAGCAATGGGGGGACTAAAATTATAAACCGCAACAAAATGTAGGCAAGAACTTACTGAAAATACTATTTTGCCTAAAAATTTTAAGCTCATTTAGATTCATATATTGAAGCAATTGCTTAATATCTCAACATGATATTGAGTGCTACCTGAAATGTTAATAGGTAAATGGATGTCTTTTGCCCATCCATGAGACTGATACTTTATCAGAAATTTATTCAGGACCAAACTGAAAGAGAGATACTTGCTTCAAATACATGTATTTAGCATATAGGTATCTATTTTTCTCATTTGTATATGGATAAAAATAGCATTACTTTACAAGTTTACAGCATTTTTAAATGTTCTTTAGTTGATTCATTTTGGTCTTTATGATTTTTTCACAAATTCTGTTAATTAAAAATTATGTATGTAAAAGTTGTTTAGGACTGTCCTTATTACCTCTTATATTTAATATCTGTTTAGAAATAGCATTTATTTACACATCAGGAAAAGAAAACTCTCTTTTAAGATCTCTCTGCAATTTTTGTTCAGGTTGTGCCCCTAATTCTTGGTAATTTTTGTGATTCAATGGGTATTTTAGTGATACATTTTTGGGGTTGGTGGAATTTTAATAGCTAATGAAAGGTACTTGTTTTAGAAGTACAGACGTTCTCTCACAACATTTTTGACACCGAAACAATCCACTTTTTATGGCAGGTTAAAGAGCTGATAGATTTCTAGCACTGATTTTGTCCTTCGTGGTCTGCAGGTTCTGATGATCTAGTGAATGAAGCGTTTGAATTTGCAAAAAATTTATGCTCCTTACAGCTGACTGAGGAGGAGATTGCCTTGTTTTCATCTGCTGTTCTGATATCACCAGGTAATTACTCATTCCAAACACTACAATGATTTTTTTTCATCCTTGTCCACTTCTGTTTCTACCTACTTAAACAGCTGTATTAAGCTGTATTAAGTGATAGTAAGTAGTGTATGAAGCAATGGAAGAATACCTGAATTACCCAAATATACCTCACTCTCTTTTTAGTAGACTGCCAGCAATTACACATACTGGAAATAGATCCAAAGTGTGAGGGTACCAGACATGGAGCAGTGCAGGCTGGTGTTCCTCCAGACCAGAGAAGCACGATACTCAAGGAGGTGCATGTTCCTCCTAGCACTTCCTGGAGCACAGACCACACAGCCCAGAGCAGGTTATAGGGTGATGTTTTTTGGTTGATTTTTTTTGTGTGTGTGTGTGGATAAAAACATGAGCAGTAAAAATCTGTATGAGGTCCTGTCTGGTTTTAGCTCCAAGTGAGAGATGCTGATTCCAGGGGCGACAAGCTCTTTCTCATGTATTCATATACCATAACTCTGTACAGGCAAAAGCATTCATTCAGCGAGTGCTGGCTATCTGACCACAGAAAAGAAGTTTTTGTGATTTAATTCACTCAGAAAGTAGATCTAATAGAATTAAGAGTTTAATGTGGGATTTTTAAACATGCCTCAAGGGAGGTTGTGATGGTTTAGCCAGACCAGACACCTTTCAGTGGTGCCCAACAGTAGGATGAGGGGCAACAGTCACAGACTGAAGCAAAGGAGGTTCCATCTGAATATGAGGAAAAACTTCTTTACTTTGAGGGTGACAGAGGCTGCCCAGAGAGGTTGTGGAGTCTCCTTCTCTGGAACATTCAAAACCCACCTGGACACATTCCTGTGCAATCTACTCTAGGTGACCCTGCTTTAGCAGGTGGGTTGGACTAGGTGGTCTCCAGAGGTCCCTTCCAACCCCAACAATTCTGTGATTCTTTAAATATACATTTAAATATACAAAACAAGGGATGCACAGCGCATTTGCTTACTACCTGAGACACTGATAACCCATTCATTCCTGAGCAGCAGTATTTTTCCCCCAGCCAACTCCATTTTATATTCTGAGCATGACATCATATGGTAAGATGACCCCTTTGGTCATCTTATGTCAGCTGTCCTGGCTTTGCTCTTTCAGAAACTTGTGCTGTATTGCCCCACACTGTAGTATCATTAACGTATTGCAAGTATTTGGAGCTTTGCCCTGTTCCAGTGCAATCTGGATCAGTTCATGGCAAATGGTGGAGCTGTGTTTCTCGTCTGGGGCAGTTGATTCCAGGTGTATTAGACACCCCTCCACGTGAAAGCAATCTGTGGCCTGCACTCTGCTGCCAAAGGAATTGAGAAAAATGCATTAGCAGTATTAGTTGCAGCATACCACTTGGCTGCCTTTGACTCCAGTTCGTATTGCAGGTCTAGCATGTCTGGCATGACAGCATTCAGAAGCACTGTGACTTCATTTAGGCCATGATAGCCTATTGTTAGTCTTCACTCTCCATTAGACTTCCACACAGGCCCTATGAGACTGTTAAAGAGTGAGCGAGTCTTGCTGATCACTCCTTGGCTCTCCAGTTGACAAATCAATTTATGGATTGAAATCAGAGTCTTGGTTAGTGTGATACTGCCACCAGTGCGCTGTCATGGTAGCAATCAGCACCTGCTGTTCTTTGACCCTCAGCAATCCTATAGCAGAAGGGCCCTCTGAGAGACTGGATAAGGTAGACAGCTGTTTAATTTGCTTTGTCTCCACAGTGGTTATACCAAAACCCCACCGGTACCCTTTTGAGCGCTTGAAATTCCCTCTCCTGAGGTAGCCTGTACCAAGAATGCACAGAGCCTCTGGGTCAGGCACATTGGGGTGCTTTTGCCACTCATTCGCAGTTTTGCTTACTTCAGCCTCCAGAAGCGTTAGCTGCTGGACTTCCCTTGTCATTACATAAATACAGATGGGTTCTGCCTCAATAGCTTGCTGTCATTAGGGTACACTGTGCACCAGTGTCTGCTAGGGCCTTATACTCCCAGGGTTCTGATGTTCCACGTCATCAAATCCACACAATCCAGTAGACCTGGTTGTCCTTTTCCTCCACCTGGCTGGAGACAGTCCCCTCTAGTCCTGATCATAGTGTTTGTTACTGACAAATGGGTTTGTGTGGCATGCATGGGTTCAGATCTCCTCCTTGTTACTCAGTTCCTGTAAATATGAATCAGAAGTTCCCTCAATAGGATTGAAAGTGAGATCAGCCATTCTACTTTGTCTGGTGAACAGCAGGCTGGAGACTGGAGCAGCAATTTTTCTTTATTTGTGATTGTTTTTCCTTGCAACTTACATACCTGTACCTCTAGGGCTGAGGTAGGTGATCCATCCCACTTCCTCATACCCTCCCTGTTGAGCAGAAAAATGCTTACCCTTAATAGTCAAGATAGTCCATACAGGTGGGGAGTATGACATATCCTCTTTGAACCACTGGAACTCCTGGGACAATTTCTCCACAGCTGAGAAAAGGGATTAAGAGAGATTGTATCTGTATTGCTGGAACTGACCAGCCAGTTCCTCCCCCGTTGGTACCTCTCTGTCTTTCCTGTTCAGTACTGCCAATGAGTTGGCGTATGGCAATGGTGAGCTCCATACAACCTTCTGCCACATGGGTCATATGCACTGGACTTCATCTGAATCTTTGGGTAACTGCCCATTGTCTAGGTCACTATAAATCTCCTCTAGCACAGGGAATTTACACAGGTACTGGATACCTCTTTCCAAGGTAGTCCACTTGCCTGGGTTAGATATAATATCTTCCTTAAAGGGATGTCTTGTCTTTATGCCAGATAGGAATCACCTCCAGAGGCTGAATGCTAATGCCACTTTTCCAGTCACTTCGTCAGTACCTCCTTCCGTAGAAAGGGATTCCAACTGCTTGGCTTCCTTACCATCTAATTCCAGGCTATTGGGCCCTTTATCCCAGACAGTGACAATGTGATTGCATGGACAATGACTGAAATCTTCTTGCATATCTTGCAGCTCACTCAGGGAGAGAGATCAGATGGTTACCATCTCCTCTTCTTCCTCCTCCCCCTCTCATGATGGTCCTGCTGTTTCATTGTCTCTTACTAAACAAGCTGACTATCGCTTCCAAGATTTCTTCTTTTGTATAGGAGCAACTGATACCAGCGCAGGTTGGTTCTCTGGCCCATCTACAGTGCCTAACACCGACTAGTCACAGTACCTGTCACTGGGGTTTGAGTAACTGCAGTGCCTGTCACACTGTCATCAGATCTGGAGACTCTCTCTTCCCTTTGAAGGTACTGAATAGCGTTAAACAGGGCTAAGTAGTCATGGGCCAGGACCCAGCACATTGCAATGATTTGTGTCTCCCTGGAACTGCCAGGGTGACAGCATACTCCTTCCAAATGTTCTACTAGTTTTTCAGGATTCTGCATTTGTTCAGGGGTGAAGTTCCAAAACACCAGAAGTGCCCAACATCCTAGGCATGCTGTTCCACACACCCTGCCACTTACAACTGTCCAGCCTTGGGGCAGATCTCTAGATGATGTTCTTAAACCACTTGCTAGCCTGAGACAAAACTGAAACAATATTTCCAAGACATATCAACAGAAGTATTTTAACTACCTAAAGATGTTGAAGGTACTGACAAAATATTGTAATGAAGGGAGAGATATCACAAAAGAAGATAGCAAAGGTGCCATTCTGTATTTCCTTCATAAAAAACTTCTCAATAGGAGAAGTATAATTACTAATTGTCTCCACGAGATGGTGCCCGAAGTACAGTTATGGCTTCAGTACAAAGCTCAAATACCAGATTAAGCTCAAGGTCAGTGTTCTCGTAACAAATTTCCCCAAGCAAAATGCCACTAATCATGGTAGAGCACAGCAAACTGCAAAAGCCAACACCAATCTTTAACATATAGCACAAAAACAAGAGCATAGTGCACATCAAATAAACTGATTTGAAGAACAGATTAATCAATATTGTGACCCACAACTGCTAACAGATAGAACCCCTTAATAAGCTCTAGCTAATCTATTGTTATCTCAAACCATTCTCACCCCATATTGGGTGCCAAAAAGAATTGTCATGGCTTAACCTCAGCTGGCAACTAGGACCACGCAGCCCCTCACTCAATCCCCCTGCCTAAGTGGTATGTGGGGAGATAATCAGAAAGGAAAGGGTTGAGATAAGAACAGATAAGACACCAAAGGAAGAGAAAAAAATAATAATAGACTATACAAAACAAGTGATGCACAGTGCAGTTGTTCACCATCCGCAACACTGATAGCCTATTTATACCCAAGCAGTGGTATCTGCGCCCCTGGGGAGCTCCGTTTTATATTCTGAGCATGACATCATATGATAAGGAATACTCCTTTGGCCAGCTTGTGTCAACTGTCCTGGCTTTGCTCCTGCTCAGCTTCTTGTGTACCAGGCAGAGCATGGAAAGCCAAAAAGTCCTTGACTACCAGCAACAACTAAAACATCAGCGTATTACCAACATTGTTCTCATACTAAATCCGAAACAAAGCTACTAGCAATGAAATTAACTGTATCCCAGCTGAAACTAGGACAGAGGTAGACTCCCAGTTCCCACTAAGAGTAACCTCTTGAAAGACTTTTACAAAAAATCTCATCGTGAATTATTTTACAGTCTTTTCTGCTAAAGACTTCCTCTAGGTCAGTTTGCCCTTTTGCACATCTGTGGTAGAGATTATGGTAGGCAGAATTAAACTGGCACAGATGGTGTCAACATGTTCATTCTCATCATTAATGACACCAACTGAAAGGATTCTGCTCCTTTTAGTTTCCTTTTGAGCGGTTCTTATGGTCATCTGCTTAGAGGTGAAGTGGTTGAGCCAATGGCTCTTCATGGTGTTAAGCCTGGTTGTTCTAGAGAGGACCCTCCAAACAGCCCCCATTAACACCTCAGAGGTGTCCCAGCCGTGACTTCCTCTGGGACAGGACAGTTGCAGTGTCCTGATGGGTTCCTCCCTGTTAGCCCTCCTTCAGTCTGAAAGGACAATGACAGAGATGTGCAGTCAGCGCTTGCTCCCGGTTATCATTAGTGGCCTGTTCAGCAGACTGACTCAGTGCAAAGCTGAAGATAACCTGGAAATTTGTGTGGCACCTCGGATGTGAAGTTCTCCAGCTGACTTTGCATTATGAAACCGAGAGAATCTGTAAGAGGATGATGGGATCCTTGTGGAGAGGATCTGTGTTTTTCTTTTGTAGCAGCTGCAGTGTTTTTTACTCTTCATTTTACTTTTTTACAGTTATGAACAGGAACATTAGGAGTTAGCTGAACAGACAAAAGCAATAAGGTTATTTCAAAGCTGACTTGAAAGCACTTTAGATCACATGAGGTCACTTCACCTGCAGGGAGAAAGAGGATTCAGTTATGTAATTTCTAGCCAAATTGCAAGGAAGTCGTGTTTCTGTCTCCCAGCTAATCTTGGAAAGGAGAGCAAGTTGTCACCCTATTCAACAAAACCTGGTTGCAGAAAGTTTATAGCATCTCAGAGTGTCCTGTGCTGTAGGCCTGGGCAAAATCTATTTAAGTAATGAAAAATTTCCAATTTATTTTAAGTGGATTTTGGATCAAGCATTTTATGAAATGTGCTTAGCTGCAGGTAGGCATTAGATGGACATCAAAATTTTGATTCAGCTCTGCAGTTCTACATACGTCCTGTTAGTTTGCAAAGCACCAAAAACTCTTGCATTCTGCCTGCAGTTCCTGTTGCCTGAGTATCCGTGCTTTTTTCTACATCTTCCAGCTGTACTAAGTACTTAAAAAGCTAGCAACTCAGCACTGGCTTTGAGCCAGCTGTATTGCAGGCACGTGTTGTAAAAGCTTCTTCATTAATTCTAGTAATGCATTCCAGTCCTGATTTTCATCAGTCCTTATCCAGCCTTTCAGAGCTGGGTGTCTCCTGAATAGCAGCTTCTGTTTCTGCTAAGCAGCACAGACATGTAGAGGCAATTCCAAGATTTTTTTCACTGTAATCAAACCTTAGGGTTGAAGGTGGTAGTATGAGATCAAATATTTCTATAATCCACAGTTCCCCATTTCACATCCAGTTTGGCTTTTCCCTTCTTGCAAGTAAGGCGACACATACAGTGTCTCCTATTCCTTTGATTAAAAAAAGAAAATAAGTTAAAGCACTTGATGCATGCTGACTGTGTTTTTCTGTAGTCTGTAAGCATGTGTATCTGGTCACAGGAGACTCAATAAGAAAGAAATGATGGGCTTCAGCAGCATGTACATGAGTAAAAGCAATCTCTCTTCCCTAAAAGTCTGCAAATTCAAATTGTGCTAAAAATTCGCATTTCAGACGGTCTGCTACGTTTGAGAGTGGGAAAACAGGGAAAATCACTATAGATTGAACTGACATTGAAATTTGCCATTTATTTCCTTACAAAAATGATAACAGTAAACAACAGAGAAATAAATAATTTCCTTCCACACTAGGTGGTTCCAGCTTCTTCAAAATAAAGGGTTTCATCTTGGGAACATATGTAAAAATTTAAAAAATAAAGCACTGTTTCACAAAAGTGCCTGCACGGTCCTTCTGTCCACTAATAGATGTACACAGAGATTCCCTATGGAAAGTACTTACATTCAAGTTCCTTTCCTACAGAAGCCACCATCCTGAAAGGTGATTCTTGTGCCCTTGATGTCAGTGTTTAGCTCATTTACAGGAAACAGAGTGGTCCCATCAGGAGTAAGGGGACCTAAGAACATCCATTAATACAATTGCTAAGGTTGCAAAGCTCTGTGTCAGACTGATTTTCCATCTGATTCAGAGCACAAACCCAGGTTTTCCAAGCACTCTGCTTGGAGGTGATTCTTTCACCTGATTGCTGATTTTAAAGATTAAAACATTGTGGAAGGAGTCCAGTAAAGGTTGCAGGGACATCACCTAGAAACATGCTGGTGGTAGAACACTAACGTGGCTTCCTCCTGGTTGCTAGTGCCTCTTCTGAAATTCCGACTGGGCATGTTACTTTTTTCCATCTTCTTTTTTGCAAAAGGAGGTGTAGTGAGTTGTCCCTTATCTTCTTTCCTATTCTATTCTCTAGCCTAGTGACCTGTGAACTCTTTAAAGTACATAAGTTCGAAACCCAAAAGGAAAAGTGCAGAATTGAACCACTGCTTCTTGTATCATGTATGGGTAGCCATTGATCTGTTTACTCTTTTCTGCAGTTTTGTGAATATGACTGGAGGTACAGCCAAATTTGTAGGTGGCTCTCAGGTGGTATAAACCACACTTTGGGAGGTGAACTTAAAATTGATTGTAAAAATTTCATCTAGCTCTTATCATGAATTGAAGAACTCTTATGTTAAATACAGCATGCTCAATGACAGATAAGTGATTAAACCTGTCCTCCAACAGCCTCAGTCTATTTTTAAGCTTATTCTCCTGACAGAAAAATAAATCTTTAAGGATTGCTCTCTGTGATAAATCTTTTTAGCTCCAGGCAGCCTCAATAAGCATTGTTTTAACACTATTGAAACACGTTTTTGCAATAGCATAGAACTTGCCACCTAACCGATGAAGTCTAAGTATTATTGTGTGCTTGTTTGTGTAGTGCCACACGTACTCTCAGCTAATTCTGTTTCTGTTGCCACTGGTGGCACAGGATCTGTTTGCTTTCCTTCTGGGAGCATAATTCTCTAAGCTTTGCAAAAAGATTATTTTATTTTCCTGATCATCTCTTAAGTAGCTACAGGTTTGTTTTTTTCTCTTTTCACATTACTTAGTGATGGACACTTGTCATACACCCCTCTCCACAGACATTAAGACAAATCACAGAGTGATAAAATTTAGCTCCAGCCTCTGTGGTATGTGTACTCATTGAAATGGTCAACTTATATTATTTCTATGGATTATTGTAGTGACTGGGAGTGGGTGAAAGAGCTCTGAAAGTGAAAGGGATTTTCCTGCACTTTTCAATGTGTACATGAAGATTCATGCCCTTTGATAAAATAGATCTTATATTTCCTGCTTGAAAGCTAAAATCTATACCCAAGAATTGGTCTGGACTGTGGGAGAGAGAGAAGAAGAAACAAGTTTGCAGCATGGGAAAACAGAAGGTTTAATGGTGCTGTAAACACACTGTATTAATGCTTTGGGGATTGTCTTGGGATCTGCTACTACTTTTTGTGCGTTTGTCTCCACAAACCATGACTTTTGAGAATATAGATCTTAAGAAAGTGTTGCTACACTTGAGGTTTGAGTTCAGTAGAAGCCACATAGGTTTCCAAACTGTATCTGTAACTGTTATTCTCCCACATAATCTTTTATTTTGTGTTGTTTAGAAAGAAAACATTTTTAAATAATAAGAAATTTGCACTTCAAAACATTGCAACAACTCATAATTCTTTTGAATTATTAAAGAAATTCTTTTGAAGGAAGCCATTTCTTTTTATTCAGAATATAATATTTGGTCTCAAAATGTTCACCTAGTAAATAATGAGATATACTTGATTTTAATTTTAAAATAATTATATTCTATTATTTTCAAAGAACTGTTTTGATCAATATGTTTATTACTTATGTATCAAGACACTGAGATAACATTACATGTTTTTCACCTAGCCAGTATGAAGTTAAAACAACACTGATTGAACCAACAGAAGATAATATAATGGTTGGGCCTTGTTGCATTTCTGCTCTCCCCTTTATATACTGGTTTACACAGATGTAGAGCCACCATTGTGTTCCTGTACACTTTGCTACTTAAACTGTCAGGTGATCCTTTACTGGATTAAGATACTTTGCCTCTAAAACTATGTCTTATGCAGTCCCTCCTCATGGGAACTATGATTTCTGTGAGTGCTTGCCAGCATGGGACAGCATGTATATCTGTAAGCGTGCCCCACATATAAGCATGCTTGACTTTAGCTCTTGCTTTGCTTTTTCTCAGATCGAGCCTGGTTAATAGAGCCAAGGAAGGTCCAGAAGCTTCAGGAAAAGATTTACTTTGCACTTCAACATGTGATCCAGAAGAACCACCTCGACGATGAGACTTTGACAAAGGTAATTTTTTAAAACTAAGAGCCCAGCACTACTTGATGTGACTCTTTTTTTGTAGTTGTTTTGCCATGTATTGCTGCATTAATATGAGTTAAAAGCAGCATGCTGTGTACCTGCAATGTGCAGGAGAAGTAAGGGTTGTTTTACTCTTGTCCCTGGTTCCCCTTACTCCATTTTTTGTTCAATCCACTAATCCCTTTAATTAGCAGAGTGACACTGCCTTTAAGTAGCAAGAATGAGACTGCCTTAAAAAATAACCCCTGGGAGCAGTTCCTTGTTAAATGTGTTCTTGGCACTTGGCTAAAATTTCCAGGACAATTGTTTTTAGCCTTTTACAGTAAGAATGATGTCTGATCCTTTGGATGAGTTGTTTTGATGGAGTTCAGAGTATTGCACTCAGTTATCCAACAAGATGTTAACATGGTTAATTTTGAAAACTAATTTACACTAAATGTGCTTCCTCCCTCTTCCTTTTTCATTTTAATGTCTCGCAGTTAATAGCCAAGATACCAACCATAACTGCACTTTGCAACTTGCACGGAGAGAAACTACAGGTATTTAAGCAATCTCATCCGGATATAGTGAACACACTGTTTCCTCCATTATACAAGGAGCTTTTCAATCCAGACTCAACCACTGGCTGCAAGTGAAGGGGATAATAGAATTTTCACGTAGTCATGGAATGCATCACTATTAAGACAAAATGAAATGTTTTCATGAAGAACTTATTGAAAATGTCACTACTGCAACACTAGGAATGTCCTGCACTTAATAGAATTATTTTTCACCGCTACAGTTTGAAGAATGTAAATATGCAACTCTGAGTGGGGATGTCTTTTTTCTCTTTTCTTTGTTTACTTTTTTGTTTTAAACTGACAATGAATATACAAATATAGGACACTGGGTGTTACTTTTTTTTTTTTTTTTTTTTTTTAATTTTATTGGGGGTTATTTTGGGAGACAACTGTTCCTAGAATTTTATTGTAGATATACATGAGAATAGAGCAGTACTTTGCAGTATTACTCTTGCTGTTTATTGTTCAAATATAATTTAAGAAAATTCCACTTATTAGACTTGCCTATTTCTATGTTTTTAGATAGTTTAATGCATGTGGAAATTTGTAGCTGTCTTGGAAATTACGGTGCATGTATGGAATACACATATATATGTATATACGCTATATACTTTATATACATATATATATGTAGGTATTATATGCATACATGCTGTAGCTTAAAAATCCCATGCCTACTTTTAAAGGATGCTCAGCCCGGCTGTCATGCATTTCTTACTCTCCAAGTAACATGTTAGATTTACTTTGCCATTCAGAGTTAAATTATCAGCTGCCGATGTGTAATGACAGAATCACTTCTGAGGTATGTGTAATGTAGTGCATGTGTGCAGTCTGTAAATGAAACATCAGGAATGTATCAATGGTGCAAAAGCCTTGTCTGGATGATTTTAGCAGAGAGAACACAAGTTTTTGGAATTTTCTCCATGTTATAGGGATAGGTCACATGAAAAAGTGAGCATTATAGGGCCTAATGGCAGTAAAGTATCCGAAACACAGAGTAAAAATGTAGGCTATCCCACACGTATGCTTTTCTGATTCCACACATGATTTTATTTTATAGATACTATTTTGGAAAGCAGTTGCAAGGCTTGGTTTGGTTTTTGCCAAACTCAGTGAAAAGATGTATATTGAACTCAGCAAAAACCACAGGAAGCCTAAAATGTAGCTCTGAAGAGTAACGGCAGAGGGAGGAAGGGAGGAGGAAAGTCAAAGCAAGCAATGTCCATGGTTACAAAGGCGAATGTAACTATCACTGTTTGTGACATAGCCATCATCTAAATGAGACTGATGGTTTCCAAATCACACATACATATATGTATGTTACATACACATGCATATATGTATGTATATATCAGTATGTATATAACTGTGTATATATACTTACATAGAGTTGATTTTAGATGCACTTCAGGAGGGGAGCAAAGGATCAGAACTTGCTTTTTTTCTATCTCTGCATTGACTTTATGTGCATTTGCTTGCAAAACCAAAGGCAAACACAGAGGTGAGTGGAAGACTGCCATGGACTTAATCTTGTGGATTAATTAAGTTTAATTAGCAGTCATGATTAATGTATTCGAATCCTGCTAGAGATAGAAAATAAAGACTTCTTAGCTATGGCAGAGCAATTCAGTTTCTGCTATAGCTCTGTCCTTACCACCAGATTTACTCTTGTGAGCATTTCAGAGGACTGTCCTCCGGAAACACCAGTGGAGGGAGCAGAGCATAAATAAGAGGAAACAGGCAGCAGAGAAGAAACAAACACAGGATCACAAGCAAATACATTTCTTTATTTCCAGTCACACAGAAGTCAGTGCAATCAGAGGCAAGGTGAGGAGGAGCATGCTGGCAGGAGGCTGCACGGCAGAGCAGTGTCAGAGGGGGGACACAGCTGGGCCCCAGGGTGGGTGCAGAAACTTGTTTTGTTGCTGTAATAACTTAATGCCTCCCACTTTTCCAACATACCGGCACAGATCTGATCTCAATCTTCTGTTCCCTTTTCTGCATGACCAAATAATTTACAGAGTAAAGTACTTTGTGGAGTTTTCCATTGCCCTCATCAGCCAGTTTGCAAGTTTACATACGTTTCATGACAGAATCCCATCTGCACATTATCAATGTTTGTCTACTCTGTTTTAGCAATGCCAAACCATATGCAAGAGCAGTTAAAAACTCTCAGCTAATAAATGTTTCTTTTTATGTGCATTAGAGCTTCAAAAAGAAAAAAAGAACAAATGTGCACAGCAAAGTTAGATGTACTGAGAATTTTGTTGCAAACATGACACACTTCAAAATTACTTAGTCCTATATAACAGCAATTTCTAGAATACCTTTTTTGCTCCAAATTCCGTGCACGTTTCTGATCTCTAGTGATTACATTAAAATGTGTTCAATTAACGTCATAAAGCTTGAGTCTTCTTTATACCACTTAAACAAAAAAAATGGCATTCCCCTTTAAGGTGATTTATCTGTTTGCAACCCCTTTTGCATGGCAAATCCATGAAAAGGACTTCAAACTCCAACTCTTTCTAATAACAAAATACTTAATTAACTATATTTATGTACTGGTTGTGTGAATTTATTTGGGGAAAAAAGTCAATCCGAACCCTAGAAGTGCTCAGTTTTAACTGCAGGGGATTCATATTTTCCTTGTCGTTTCCAGCACAAGAACACACATGTATATATTTGTTTGAAATTCTTTATAAACTTGTTTTCAGTATATCAAAATTAACATGTTTAGCCAACCCACAGAAATCTAGAATATGTGATAAATATTACTGTTCTTAGGAGTTTGTTATGTTTATAAATAGTCCTTCACAGTTACAGATTACATCTTGAAAATATTTTGTTCTTTTCAAATAAGTTAATCACTCCTTGAGATTTTTTACTTATGTCTTAGGCAAGATAACCAAATGGAGATCACCAGTGAAAAAGACATTATTTAATCATTACCAGCAAGGTTTTTAATCCTTAAAGCACTGTTCTTAAATCACTGCAACCTCATGACCTTTTCAGTCAGTAAGGATTACTGCCATGTCTTAAAGACGCAGAAATGGAGGAAAAGAAGTTAAATGACTTGCCGGAGACCACAAAGATCGCAGTTTTTAGCCCTGGTGTAAAAATGGATTCTTGTCTTTTGGTCCTAAAAATATAAAGATTCTGGTATACAAAATCTTCATTTCCATTGATAGGCAATAGCCTCTACAAACAATTACAAATACTGCCAAGCAAATATTTGTCTTCAAGTAATGTTGATTATCAACAGTTTGCTCTATTTTTGTTAGTACTTTTACAGAATTTGAGCAAATAACCTTGTTGTTTATTTGGAAAATAAAAATTCATTCTTATACATTACTTATTTGTGGTAACTAAGGCTGATAAATTTTATTTAATTTTCTGTGATTTGGGATTGGCCATGTAGGTAAAGTAGTACCTCTTTTGCCCTTCGCTGACTGAGTTTAAAACAACAAATAATGATTACATGCTATAGGGTGGATTTTTTATGTAGGTTTTAATACATAGTCATTTATACTTAAAACTTCAAATTATTGATATTGGATTAAATGTGTTCAAGTTATCCATAGACTTTAAATAATAAAATAGCATGAATTCTAGTAAATAACTGCATAATACTCTCACAAAATACATTTCAGATAATATTAGTGCTGCTCTTTATTTCTTCTTGGCTTTCATTAGTTCACAGTAGTGTTTGAAGCCCTTCAGTTAAATCTCTAAAACAAGGATTTGTCACATCTGCTCTCTCTAGTAATTAGTTATGTTTGTTGATTTTTTTAGTGACAAGCTTTTTAAATAAGACACTTTTTTTAAATTATTTATTTACCCAGGATTTTTAACAGAAGGATATTTAAAGCATGTATTGAATCATCTAGCATTGCTCATCTAGCATTGCTTTCGCAATAATTCAAACACATTGATCTAAACAATCCTTGGCATCAAGGAAGCAGATGTAGGCTTTTCATTATACTACCACAGAAACTTAATTTTGCTGTAAATGTCACTCTTGCCAGCTCTTTGTATAAAGAATTAATTCCAAGAGTCGTATTTCCTTCTAATGGAAATACTGCTTTAGTGATTGCTTGGAAAAAAAACAAAAACAAAAAACAAATAACACCACACAAAAAAAAAACCCAGGGTAATAGAATGCCTTCAGTTGACCCAACTCTTTTCCAAAAGCAAGGTATATTTTTTGATTGGTTTGTGTTAGGCAGCATTTAGGAATTGATTTTGCAAGTGGTCAGGCTCCCTTAGCTCCAGCTAGCACCACTGAACATGGAGGCAGCTCAGCACCACATAGAAAATGCTCAGCCCCTCATAAAGTCCAAGGCCCATGGTGTTAAGAGGGCCCCTTTCAGCTTTGTGGAGCACAAGTCAGTTGTTATCTCATACTTGCTTTTTAATGCTTTTACTTCACGGTTTCCATTGTCCATTTCAGCTCTATTTCACAGTTTGTTCCTCCTGTTGCACCTTGGGCTCCAATGCTGTCTCGATGCCTCTGCCAGGTTATGGTGCTCCAGGTGGAGCAGCAACCAGACTTGCCCATGAAGATGAGCTTTACTATGTGATTTTCTTTGTTTGTTTTCATGGTGGCAGGTTGCATAGCTGTACGTTCCTCTTTGGGATAGTTTGCAGGGGTTTCTGACATGACAACTTCTACACAAAGAGGGTTCAAAGCTGCTCTTGTGCTCTGGCCTCTCAGCCTCCAACCACTAGTCCATGAGAGCTGCTCAAAAACTGCAGCAGTCTCACAAAGCACTCAGGCAGCACCATCAGAGATGTGCAGCTGATGGCTCCCTTCCCTGTATTTTTTCACTCCCTCCAAAGAGGTGCTGCAAAGCACATTTGAAAGATGTTCAGGCTCCCCTGTCCTCCTTCCTCCTGGCTCTGTATTATGTGCTGTTTCCAGAAGAGCCAAGGTCCAGGCTGGAAGTTGGTTCCTGTTTTCAGAGTCATTGTCTATTGGACATCCCAGGAATACAGCACTGGGCAATAAAGTCAATCTGAAACATGGAAGAGATATTTTATCCAAGTATGTTATGTCTAACCATATATGAAATAGAAACCTGAGACAGAACAGCTCGCTTTTCCCTGGCAATAACAAAATAGTGTATTTATACCTACCAACCTGTCCCAGCATTTTCTGCCTCCACTCTAGAAGCTAACTCCTATCTCTGACATCCATTAGGAACAGTGTGTTGGAGATCCAGACCTCTTATTTCCTTTTTAAGTTTCATGCTTTGTAAATGACAATCACTGCTTGACGCAGATGTTGCACTGTATGCCACTCAGGGATGTTTCATTACTAAAAATAGCTATATAAATATAACAGTGATAATAAGGAAGAGAATGTTAGAGGCTTTGAAGGGCATGGGGTTGAGCTGCCCAAATGAACGTGACCCAGACAAGGCTTTCAAGCCAGTGATTGTGATTAGGAGTAACATTGGTATAAACTGAATTCACTGTCAGCATTTCCTCAGCTTGATGCAGGACTCACTTGACCCGTTGTTTCACAGTCAGTGGAGCAATACTGACCCATCAGTCTGAGATGTTAAAGTCCTTTTGGAAACAAAACACAGGCAAGCTTTGTACAAGTTACTGAATTTAGACAACTGACTAAAGAAAGTGCAGTTTAAAGGTGCTGAGTTTAGGTACCATTAGTCTGAGTGCATATTCAGAATTGCTGTGGGCATGTAAGAAGAAAGGTTAAGACGTGGAACAAATGATGGTATGTCAGCAATGACAGCAACAGTTACGCCGAGCTACCACATGGAGAAATTACTATAAAGAGCAAGTAGTGTAACATGGCTAACAGCTACCCTTTCCTCTCAGGGATGCTACCCCTAGTCCTCTGTAGCAATGTATCTCCGTGGTATGACCAGTCCTTTTCTCACCTCAGGCAAACATGACATCATTTTATACTGTGCTAGTGAAAAATACTCCTGTTTCCTAGAATTTCAAAATGCGCTTCTGCTTATTCCTAGCTTTACACCATGCTTTTTATAGACCTATCATTACAAGGACACACGCACAAAAAAAAAATTGCCGTGGGTTATATTGCCTGCTATTGAGTTAATTCCAGGTCTCCAGCCAAGAGGTTTACCTCAGCTCTGAGTATGATCATTGCTCCTGTTCCCACAGTGAGGATGTATGCGTTTTTACTCACTCTGTCTTCTGAATTCTCTACACCTAGGAGGTGGGTGGACAACTTGAAGAGGTGAAAAGGAGAGGCAAACATCCTTACACACCAATGTTTTCATAATTGTATTCCTTGCCAACTGTCCTGCTGCAATTTGAATTTCAGTCTTTCAGGTTGCTGGGAGCTGTGTCCAAGTGAGTGAAGTTCTTGTTAGCATGATACCTGCCCATTAAAAAGGGCAGTCTTCTGGCCAGAGGACCTTGCCTCTCTTTCATTTCCTTTTACTCCTAATGAATGAGGCCTGGAGTGGTAAATGATTCATCTTTCTCAAAGCCGATCCTCACCTGCAGCGTGCAATGGAGGCTCCACCCAGGAGGTGGGAAGCAGGCTCCTTCCTCCTCTTCCTCCCAGCCTCCACCCAGCTGCATTGTCCCTGCGTGTGTTGTCCCTGGAAGTAAGGCCATGTGACAATGAGCCCAACACACCAGTAATTCACCATCCCAGAAGTGGCTGGCAGAAGATCACTTAACTATAAAAGCCACTTGTGTATGCAGTCTGTAGACGAATGCCATTGTGAAAAAAAAAAAAAAAAAAAGATCTAAAATTTCTACAGTGGTAGCTCATACTCGGTAACTCTCCTAAAAAACACAGCCTGAACGTCTAGTGACATGGTAGATGTGTCGGTGTCCACCAGACAATTTTTGCATTTCATTTGTGCTGAGAGGATAAGGCAATGCACAAAATGCTCTGGGATAGATATCCTGAGTGTTACTGCAGGCTGCGTGGATAGTACTGCTCACAGTGAGTTCAGTAAAGCATTGTACTACATTTGCACAATTTAATCATCCTCACAATTCCAGAACATCACATAGGGAGAGTGAAAGAAAACATCATTGGATATAGCAGCAATAAATAAATTATAAGTGTTTCTTTGTAACTGCACTTGCAGAAAATGTTTGCTTTGCACGTGGTCTTCTGTACAATAACAAAGAAGAAGCTTCATCTAATGTAGATATCAAAGTGTTTTTGCATATTTGTTGGATTAGTTGGATGGAGCTGCTCATTTGTGATCAAAGATACTGCTGTTGAGAAAAATGTATGTGCTTCAAGAAAAGGCTGAGGCCCTTGTTTATGGCTGTACATTGGCAGCAGTAAAGCATATTCAATATAAAACTCCATCTAGACAGAATTTTTAAAATGTCTGCTAGTTTTCGATATTATGATCACGGTGGTCCCTAATTTGGGCAACAAGAACACAACTGCATTGAAAAACAAGCAGGGCCAGATGGTCAGCCACAAAGAACAGGAAAGAACAGGCTTTATCTTGAAGACTGTTCCAGATAAAACCAGCTTATTTTAAAAAAAAAAAAAAAAAAGAAAAAAAAAGAAAAAAAGCACTTATACTTGTCTTGCTTAGACACACAGCTTAATAAGTCAGAGTAACTACATTAGGCTGTTGACTTTGGGGATTCAGATTCAGATGCACTACATTTGTGGGTTTTTTTATGTGTCACTTCAGTGTCGGAATCAGGCAAAAGAAGGTGTTTTGTTGTTAGTAAGAAAGGCTAATAATTGTTTAACCCTACAGAGTGTGGACCACACATTCATGTGCAGTAGATGGGGATTTATTCATGCACTTACACTCAAAAAGCCACTGAGTAGCATAGCAAGCAAAGTAGCCGTGACAGTCTCTGCCTCTTGCACGACTGCAGTGTGACCTCTGGTAGGCTACAGGGAGCGGCTCCGTGATGGAACTTGTGGCCACAGATAAAGCACAACCGAACCCTAAGCTGTTATCAACACCCAGCTAAATCAAATGCATGGGGTATTTAGATTTATGCTAATTGCTGTGCGATAATTCCCATGTTAAATTAATTACTCTGGTTGTAATGAGTGGGCGATATAAATAAAATAGGAATCAGAATAGCAACAAAATCCCTTATTTTACAGCTGCACTCTCTGCCTCATCTAATTAACACTAAAGAAAGTTACTTAAAAACTAAACAAACAAAACAAGAAGAAAGAAACCTGAGTATGTATTGTAGAAATGTAGAAGACAAATAAAATATTTTTTCAAATGTAATTACTTTTAATATATGCTTGTGGAAGGTCTGATACTATGTATGCTGTCTCTGTAATTTTTGCTGTAAATAACTTGGGACAGTGAATACACTGATTTTTTCTATGTCTCTGTTTAAGCATAAGACTTTGTAACAATTTTTTTTAAAGAGGAAAAACATCAAAGAGCAAATTATGTACTTGCTTCTTGTAAGTGTAATGTACTCTTCAGTTTTTATGGAAACTGATTGTAATAGATAAAGCCTTTTGACCAGCCGTTGGTGTTTAGTGTATACTTCTGTTTGTAATGGGAAAAAAAAAACAGATGGGACTGTCAATGAAACATGATCCCAGTGAGTCTGTACAGTGAGCATTGTATTAATACCTGCAGACTGCATTTGACTAATATAATTTGAAGAAAGGTTGCTTAAGCAAATAATGTTTCCTTACAGCATATGGCTTTTATGAATCCTTCTGGCATGAACTAGAATAGAAACATTTTGTTCTTTCCAATGAGCAAAATATTTTTGTATGTCTTTAATTTCTATTCAAAGTTGAGGTCAGGTCACTCATTAGCTGTAATCTGAAGCCATAACTGACCTTCACCAAATACATGTTTTAAAGATCGTAATAGAAAAATAAATTATGTCCAGTTTACCAACAGCTATAATAACACAGGCAGGAGCATAAATAAGACACAAAGTATTTGGATGCTTTTCTGGCATTCCAATATGACTTTAATGGCTAGTATTTTATGATTACCAATTTATAAAAAAGAAAAAACATAATTAAAATAGATATTTAGATTTAAATAAAACTTTCTAATATTTTTGAAATATCCCTGAAAATGCTTCCTTGCATTTAGGATTATGAGAGAAACAGATTTTTCATATACTTCCCACTTTCAAATATCTAATGTTTTTATCCTATTTCAAGTTCATTTTGTTAGAGTGAAATGAGATTTTAAGACCCAGATCTCCAAGCCCTAAGCTATTTGGTGCTTGGCAGTAGCTATATTGTTGTATATCAATTTGATTTGAATTTTCAGGGTGTGTTGTTAGCTACTTGATAAGCATGCTTACCACTGTTGGTAACACATAAGAGTTGCATTGCCTGTCAAGAAGTGTGACAAAAACAATCAAAGAAAACATGAATGGCACTCAGAATGAATCTTTCTCAAAGATGGAATAAAAATTCCTTTCTAAAATCAAATGTCTCCTAGAGCCAACAGTGATTTTTACTTTTTTGAAGCTTAGTTGTATAATAATTATGATGTATCTTAACTGGCTTGTAGATGCAAAAAAAAAAATTGCAAATGAACCGTGACATATTAGGTAAAAATCTGGTTCCATTGAAAGCAACAGCATAACCCCTCACTGATTTCCATGGAGCCAGGAGTTCATCCAGCATTTTTACATCTGCAATTTTCTTCTGATCTTTCTCCCTTGTTTAATATAACTGACCTAATTTATGTGTATGTGAGTAAAAATACAGCCTGATTCATTTAGAAAGTGACCGTTGAGGGTTTTATTTTTATCATGAATTTTGTAGGACCAGCATCCCTGTCAAATGAAAAGGTTCTATATTACTTTAGAATGTAATAGATTTTGTCTTATTTTATGTCCTGTAAATTATTAGTTCAATACTGTTAGCATTCCATAATAATGCACACATGATTTTTGAATGTTTTCTGTAAATGACAATCAATGTTGATGAAGTTCCTTTCTTTAATGCAAAATTAAAAAAAAAAAAAAACTGTATAAGAAAATAAATTGTGTGATTTTTTTTTTCCCCATCCCATTTCATTACCTGTGTCAGTTGGGAATAGGTACAGTGTATACATTTCCAAAAGAGAAGGGTAAAACCAAAAACCTAAACAACATTTTCAGGTTTTCTCTTAGTGTATTGAATTACGTGTAACACATTGTTCCCCATCAGTGCACCTGAAGTGGAGCAATTTAAATTAGAGCTGCAACTTTCAAGTATACTAATTGTTAGATGTATTAATTTATTTCTCTGTTTTGGGGAAAGCCTCAGCTAGCAGAAAACCAAAACAACACAAGAAACTCTTGCATGAAGGCAAACTGCACAGTAATGTAATGGAGTTTATCTTATTTAGAAGAAGATAACTGTATTTAAAATAAATTATGTCAAATATTCTTTAAGTGTGTGTATGTCTGGTAGTTATTAATACTGAAAGATGGAATAGGAAATGTTAGCTGTCTGAACTGGAGATAGTACCATTCAAAGATACTATGTTTTTATTTTAGGACCCTAACTTTAAAGCAGGAGTAAATTTTAAAAGGCAACATCTGACGACTTCATTTTGCAAACCGTTAAGCATATGTTTATAGCATTACTGACTTCAGCAGGATTAATGCATATACTTAAAGCCAGCTGTATGTTTAAATGCTTCTTGCATCACAATGCAAGCAGGCAAGTTTGGTTTCTGAGTTGCTGGAAGTGCAGCTTGGCATTATTAGAATGTCAAGTCCTAGATATTTAACACTCATTTGCAGATGAGTGTAGTGTCACAGTGTCAGAGGTACTCATTTTAACCTGTATTGTTTCAGTTAAAAAATCAGAAGCAATTATTTTTAAAACAATATCAACAGATTTAGTCTAGCACATGTTTCCCTACTGTTTTGTTGTCGTCGATGTTTTAAGACTGCCTTATCTTTCTAATCTGTCTAGGAAAAAAATACTTTTAGTAAAATATCCACTTTTCCTGAAAGACAGAAACAAACTTTCACAGGTTCTGACTGCCAAATAGCATAGAGATCAACACTTCGTGAGGAGACGAGTAGAACATTATTTTGAAACACAATTATATGACAGTCTTACAGGGCATTGCTCACTACTCTGTTGTGCCAGTTGTTAGTTTAAATGTCAGTGTGCCTAGGCCCACAATAGATATACTCCTACATGTATGAACTATAGTATACATTTTGCATATTACAGTTCCTCAAAGACAGATGGATTAATACAAGCTTTCAAGAGAGGAAGTGGTGAAATGCGTTAGGCAAAACAACATGGAACAACAGTAGCTGTCAGTCCCAGAAGGATTATGGGCTTACAGGTGGTCACTTAATTACAAACCCATGCAAATGCAGCCTTCTGGATCATGATGTATCATGGATGCATTCAACTATAACTTACCATGCACTTTGAGCAATATCTTTGAAACAGGAAAGGTCTCGTGAAATGTATTCAACGTCCTAAAAATAGTCCAGCATTTGCACTGGATAAATCAAAATCTGGCTGAGCAATTTTTTTGCCTATCTCACTTCTTTTGTTCTACTGTTCACCTCACTTCCCACCCTTATCCCCAAGAGAAATCTTCCAAAAAATCCTTGAAACCTGCATTGCAGGTTGCTTTGGAGGACAAAGACTGATTTGTTCTGCTGCAGGTGTGAAATGCCTGTTCATTATGGAAGGCAGCTGTAATTTTGGTTTTACAGGCCATGCTTCTGTTCCTGGAAAATGTTTACTTCTTATTTATGCAGAAGTTTTGTTGTAGCTTTAATGGTCTCTGTATATGAGAGAAGAGATAGTTACAGAAGACTTAAGTGCTTCAATTAGTCCTGATGAAGGGACTCTCATCCCAGAAGGGTTTCATTCCAATTATATTGAACAGACTAATAAAAATATTATCTCCCCCTACAGACATGCATTAAGACTGTGTGTGTAGCTACAATTCTTAAAAAATCTGAGCAAATCTTTCACCTGGGTGTTCTACCTGGAAGGGTTCAATTCACTTGGCCAGAGAGATGTGTTGGTCCTGTTTGCATTGTGCTTGGGTACCTTGCTTGACCTCTACCTGCTGCTCCTCAGGTTCTCACATCTCTCATAGCTCTCCCCAGTACGTGGACATTTTGCATAACCTGGGACAACTCCAGTGCAGCTATGTGCTGTTGTGCAGGTGTCCATAGAAAGTTTAAGCATATAACGTACACACTTCATATGAAAGCCTGGAATTTTTCATATAGGAAAGTGAATAGATTAGGCACCATTAGTGATTTAGAAATAGTTGTGATTTCCCTTCAAAATCCTCACAGAAGTAACTGTAGTCTGGAGGCTAAGAGGCTACTTCCATGATCAGCAGATTCAGCCCAGTCCTAATAAAGTTGGTGAGTAAGATGCTTCCATTTCATCTAATTAACCAATAGTAATTTTGAGCAAATGCTGAGCTTGCCTGGAATTTATTTATTCAAATTAATAAAAGCCTTTATCAGAGGTCTTTAAAACCTGTATGCTCTATCCCCCATGGTTTTGTTGCATTTTGGCATTCAAAAATGCATTCAGTTACAGAGGTGCCGTCACTAAAATTGCAGCAGTTGTTGATAAGATTGTGACACTCCTCTGAATGATTCATTGACTGATGTGGGCAAGGTTTAGCATATCCTTTGCTTTCTTGTGACAGCTGATGATGATGAAACATTGTGAAGTTTTAGCAAATATATGTTGATATTATCTTCTTACCAATAAAAAGTTCCTGTTGGTTTAGAAGTTAGATTTCTCATTTACTGGGCTTGTAATTGCCCCCGCAATTTTTTCTTGAGGCAGTGCACTCAGGAGCACTGTGATTGCAAGTGGGAAGTAAGAGGGCCTGTGAGGAGGTGATGATGCCAGGAGACACTTGATCCTACCTTCATCATTAAAACGCCACACTGTCCTAATCAACATGCCCGTATTCTTGCTATGAAAGAAGAGGAAATTTAGTTTTCTTTTTCCAGGTTACAAAATACTTTTGTGCACCATGCTTCATACTAGATGTTTCTGGAGACACTGCAAGCAGATGTGTAGGGGAATAGATGTGTCTTTTTTGTTCCTCAGGCCATGTATTTGCCTGCTATGAATGCTGAACTGCCATGGCTTGCACTTCAGGGTGATTTAAAAAGCGAAGCACATTTCAGGGGCACTTCTATTGCTGTCTCTTCTAAAGGCCTTTTAGCACCATATAATTAATTTTCTTCTCTACCCTCCCTGCCTTATAGCAGAGGAGAGGTTGAGGGCCATGCTTTTGAGGAGTCCTTGGAGAGTCAGTGGCATTTGCTTGTGTGTGCTTTTTGAGCTCAAGACCCAGTCCAAAGAAATCAATACCTCCTCCGTGAGCTCAAAGCTAGTCTTGTGCTTAAATAGCTGTCTGAATTTAGCTATCCATGCAGCTTTCTGGAAGTGTGGAACATTTTACCAAGCAAAAGCTTTGCAGAAAAATGCTGCTTTAAGAAATTAGTATTTTCTGTCCACAAACTAAATCATAGTACCATTATGCAGTTAATAGCAAGGCCTACTAGAAAATGAGCATGACATCAGGTTTAAACATTATTTTTCGGGGAATGATGGTTCTGATCATTGACTACTGCTGTCATTTTAGATAAGCAGATGATTTGGCATCTGCATATCTATTTATGTATTTCTTGTCATTTTTAAGGTACAAGCACTGTCTTCAACTTTACTGTAACATTTTTGGATGTTTTCAAATAAACCCATACTGTCTTGGTAATGACTACCTCATTCACTTGCTGCCATCTAGGTTATTAATGAAATCCACTCTGCCTCTCTTGGAGGTGAGTTATCGTTCCAGTGTCTCACAGTGACTTCTTCCGTACAAGTTAGCCTGAACGGTCACAACATTTTCATCTTTAAGGGAAAATCCTCCAATCTTGTCATATCACTGAAACAGCATGCTGAGAAGCTGTGGCTGTTTGCAAATCAGTATTTAAAGTTATCACTCCTGATCTTCAGTGCTGCATGCTAAAGGATATCCAGCTCTACTCAAATGCGCGCTGTTTGCACCTTCTCCAAATACTAGCAAAGCATAGGTACTACGACTTTAACACGTCACGGAACCAAACCAATATACTTCAAAATCTTGGTATGAAATAAGAAATCCAAATTAGTTACTTTTCTTTTTACTTTAAAACATTCAGTGAGCACAATGAAAATAAGCTTTGCACTTTCAAAGGTGTTGAACATTTAGCCCCCAGGCAGAGATGTTATCCACCAAAATCTTTTTGAGGGTAACTGTGACTGCTGCTAAGAAAGGCATATACAGTTTAAAGAGTAAAAAAAAAAAAAAAAAAAAAAGCACAATTAGTATTAGACCTACTGTTCTTTCAGTGAAAAACAAAATTTTCCTATGGGCACAGTTTTTCAGTGAGGAATATTGCATTGACAAGTACTAGAAAATTACATAAACCTGATGCATTTTTTCATTAAATTTAAAGGAAAATATGATGTCTTTTTATGGTATTCCATAAAAAGACTAGGAATCAGAACACACACCACAGAAGAATGAAAAGAGAAGTTCCATTTCAACTTCTTCAGTCTTTTAATGCCTTTGTACAACTCATGATTTATTATCAAATGTGACCAAAAATGTGCCCATTAAGTGCTTGCATCAAAAGCACAGAGAATAGCTCTCATTCTTCTATTTTAAATTTACAGACTTGATCCACTTGAGCTAATGTCTGGTGTCTGTTAGCAGAGTTTGGGGCCATATCCCAGGAGCTTCTCTTTCCAATACTGTATTGAACTTGGACCTCTCTTTGAGTTGGTGTAATGTTCTTTCTAATATGGAACAGTGTTGCAACGTAGTCACTGATATATTACCCTGTCTTGGAAAGATCAACTTACCATAAAAATATTTATTTCAGCCTGTCTCCAGCAAAGAGGTATAGGCAGGAGTGTTTCACATTGGATCAATCTTTTTTTCCGTTAGAAAAAGTGTTTTCCAGTCTTAAGTAAACAAAGTACCCATCCAGTCATATGCTTCAATTGCCACCATTGTGTTATTATTAAATAGAGTTTAAAAATAAACTGTTCATAGGGATTCTCTTAGAAAACATTTGTAAGTAAACTGCAGAAAAATAGGAGCATATGAATCAAGGAAGGCTTGACATATTTGACAGTCAAGAGCACTCCTTCTATAGCAGTATTAGCCCACAGTTACTCTGAAATCAGCAGCATTACTTGACAGTGATGGAACTGGAGGCAGAAAATCTTTGTATAAGCATAAAATTTACATTAATAAATGCCTACAGAAATGTAAAATAAAATAATGGCAGGCTAGAATGTTTATATCTGCTGCTAAACACTCTAGATTTTCTGCATAAATTCAGTCTGTTTAAGCTAAAAAAACTCCCACTGATGTCCAGGCTCCAGACACTGGCAACATTAACCCACAGAGTGAACCAAGGAACACCTCTGTCTTATGAAGGTTGTCTGCTGAATTTTGTTTCTCATCTGCCTTTGGCCAAACAGCTCGCAGATTGGTATGACACCAAGGAAACATTCAAAGCAGGTAGGAAACTTCTTATCCCATTGTCTTTCATCATCACATATGCTGGTAGTTTGTCACGGACCTTAGTTATTGAGAATTCTAGCTCAAGCAGGAATTTCCAGCCCATAGGTCACAAGCAAGCCACTTGGTGTGTTGGTCTTTGTTGTTGCCCCTGTGGCAGTGCTTTTTAGCCTTGGAAGGAAGCTGGGTTAAATTCTACTCCTTATGAAATTTAAATGACACCATTAAGTAATTTTCATAGTCACCTACTTCTGACTCCAGCCCTGATAGCCCATAAATACAGGGTTGCATAGCACTGCTCACCTGAAATCAGAAGAAACATTAGAAGAAACATTTTCTCCATCACATTTGGCTGAATACTCCACACACGTGCTGCAGCCCCAGCAGCTAGGGCAGTATGGGTGGATCCACATGGAAATACCTGGGTAAATTCCAAAATTACCACTTTGCCCTTGGAAGACAGCAGTTTGGGTGTGCCATGTAACATGAGTCAGCCCCAGCTCAGCTCACCAGTGCCACTGGGAGACTGTGCAGCCTTCCTGAATAAGTCACTACACCGTTCTTCCTTCCCTGTGTTTTTCTTGTCTTTTTTGGGTAATCACAATGATAACCAACTGAATATGGGTGAAATGAATCAGTGCCAGATACAGATGAGTATTTTCAGACTTGAAGTCCCACTTGTATTATAGAATGGCCTGAAACAAGCATTGCTGATTGGCAAGAGACAGCGGGCTTTTGAGAGCTGTTATTTGTGTATTCCCCACAATGGAGAGAAAGCTGAGAGAAGCAAATTTTCTGTGGAACTTTATTCCCCCTTCTCAACAAAAGCCACCTATTGCCCATTGACTCAATACAACTCTGTGACTCAGTACAGCCCACTGTCAGGAGGACTCCTAGCCAGAGCACATCACTGTGCTAGCAGAGTTACTCATCTTCTGGACTTTAATTGTAGTGTAAGAATAACATCTCTGGTCCTCACCTGCTGGTGAAGACAGCTGCAGAAATTTAAGGTCTCACAGGTCTCCAGCATCCACTCTGCCATGTTGTTGGGTGTTACTGATTGTTGGAATGGCAGCAGTGAATGCATGCTGGTCCCTACACCATACGGTTCACAAGCTGATGGTATTTGCTGGGAAATGTCAGTCAGGGCTTTTAGGTTGCAGTATGACAAGAAAAGCCCTTCCTAGAGCAGATAGGGTCCCTGTAGAGGCCCCAACAAGCACAATAGTTCCTGCCCAATTATCCGGGGAACGTCAGACAGGAGCTTCTGTTGGGCAGAAGAGTACAGCTGCCTCTTCTGACCACAGCATCTGTGGAGGAAGTTGATGCCTCTGTCAAAATCCTTCAGTATGAGAAGAGCCAAGTTATCACAAAGACTGTTAAACTGCAGTTCAGCTTTGTCTTCATCCCATCTCCCAGCTTCTTTCTATGTCAGAGAGTCAGAAGAAGATAACACCATGAGATGGCACTGGAAAGTAACAAGGAAAGAAAGTAGGCAACATCGCTACTGGAAAGCTGAGGACTCTGTAGTATGTCCTCCCTGGTGTAGAACGGAAAGTTTCTTTACCTTCCACTGCTAGAAAATAAAACTCTCACAGCACCTTCATCAGAGAGGAACAGTTGCCTTGATATTTAATGCAGCCCATAATCAAACCAAGCCATCATTGCTCTGCCTGGAGACAGGAAGGTACAAGGGGTTTAGGATGATGTTATTGAGTCTTCAGTAGGTATCAAATAATGTGTCAGGGGGCAGGGGGGGCGGCATGTGGAAAAAAAAAGCTGAGCTCAGCCTTGTTTAGTAATGAACTAACAATTACAAAAATAATAAATACATCTGGGCACTTCCCACCTTCAAAAGCCTTGAAAGAAATGAAGCTGCATTCAAAGTGGTATTAATCATGCTCAATCTATTTCCCCTCTCACTGCAAATCAATGCAGTTTTCAGCTAACAAGAATGGGTGCCCTACTTGAGCCGACAAACCCTATTCCCCCTGGTAGGAGAGGCACTTAGCATGGCATTACTATCATTACATCCCAAGGTTAAAGGCAATGAAACTCCAGGAGTGGCAAAGTCAAATCAGTTCAATTGTCTGATTGTTCATAGTCATGAAGTAGTGAGGCAGGCAGGGGTCCAGAATAAAACTTAGGGCTTTCCAGAGGAGCTCCTTTAAGGTAATTCATTGCCCTCTACAGTAGCGTAAATCAGAAGGGGTAGAATGGTCACAGTAAATGTGGCTCCTGACATTTCTTAAGAGCAATATTAGCAGATAGCCAGCTGCTAGGCCAGATGTCAAAGGTGCATTAAGAGCACTTGGTTTTGATCTAACCCATTCCCGAGAAGTAGAATGGATGTGGCTTTGAGCGATGCAATAGAAAAAGATTGTGATTAATGAAGCAGTACAACTTAATAATGCAAGTTGACTCCCGCTTCCTTCTCTCCGGCATTTTCACTGTCCACAAAGCAGTTCTTTTACTTACCAGCAGGGACATGTAAAATGTTAATCATCAATCTGTGGGCCATTAAAGAAGTTGCTTTTCCTTTTTCAACTTGAAAACCAAGGGGGAAGGATAATAGGTTTGGTTAACAGAGCTGTTCAGATAATGGAGAAGTTCAAAGAAAAGCTTTCATGGAGTCAGCATGGGAGCTCAATGCCTTAATCCATCCTTCTTACTAACCTGAGTTCAACATTTAGGTGGGGACTGAAACTCAGGGTTGAGAGGGAGGAGAAGGGGTCTTTCTCTTTACTGGGATGTTCCAATCCAGCATGGCCTAGAACAGCAAGAGAAGATGAAATGATATTACTCATTGTGCCTTATTGCTTGAGAGGAGGGCACACTGCCTGAAATAGCCAGTTAGTATCAGCATTTTTGGACTTTCCACTAGGTAATGAAGTAAAATGCATACAATTGCAGATTCAAGAGAGAAAATTAAATAGAACACAGCATATAATAAACAGCTGATATTTATAGCAAGAAGTGAGCATACAGACCTCTCTCTGTACTCAGTAGACGGATAGAGAGAGCATCATGCACAGAAAACATTTTTGCATAAGTTTGAGCTTGGAAAATTGAAGTGACTGACAACATTTACAACAGGCTGCCTGCAGTTCTATCAGCCACTTTGCAGCCTGTGGGTGAAGGGAACACCAGTTCTGTTTCCAAGAAGAGGAGAGGATGTAATTATTCCAAATACCAAGAATTACTGGGAGGCAGCTGCTAAGCTATGACAGTTGGAGGGCCCTGGAGATGCTACCAAAATCGAGAAGCATGTCAAAAGCTCAGTCCACCTGGGACCTCAGACTGGATTCAAGCTACATATCTGTCCTCAGAGGGCATCTAAACTTGCCTTAACTACTGTGTCTGAATCCTCAACTTCAAGAGAGCTCTAGTATGAGATGTAGGTCCAGAAAAAAAAAAAAAAAAAAAGAAGAGGAAAAAAGAAGAAAAAAGGCTACCAGATTACCAGATGCTCTCCATAAGCAATTTTGTTTTGTATATTATGGATCACATTTCAGAGCTTGTTAGCCAACCAATAAGCTTCACCTGCTCCATAACACCCTGAAAGGTTCTGCAGTGAATTCATCTGAAAATACAAGTACCTCACTCCTTGCACTGTTACAGTAATTATATCACTGCCTCAGCAGACTTATCTCAGCACAGCCCTGGATGAAATAGCAGGCTTAAAGAATAAGAAGAGTTTGGGTTCAGGCGAAGGTAGCTACCTGCAAGGCTGTGCTTCGTAACTTTGTAAGGCTGGAAAAAAATATCTTTTCCTTTTGCCTTCCCACTCACTTTGCTTTCTTATTATTTACTATTTTATTTCCATATGTTTTTGTCTGCTCCTGAATTGAATAGTAAACATTCATAAAGATTTTTACTTTTGTAGTGGGTTTGAGTCTTGGGGAGGGGTGGTGTTGTTGGGCATTTTGTTTGGGTTTGGTTTGGTTTTTTGTTTGTTTGGGTTTTTTTAGTAACACAGATGCTTGCTAAAGGAAATGGTAGTTTGACGAGATCTGTCAAATTTTACTTGGAAACCTAGCACGAGCACTGTCTAGAATATCTTGCATGTTGTGGACCCTGCACGCTGAAATTAGATGTCATTGCTGTACCCTTGATCTCCATTTCCTGAGGAGCAGAGTGGAGGAGTCTCTTTCTAAGCCCATATTTCCCTTTCCACAGTTGTGCTACAAGTCCTTGCACCACAGACTCCCAAGCTGTGCTCAGGCAGGTGGGTGAACTGATCTGTGAGGAAGGGATTTGTACCCAAAATGAATTCCACAAAACACAGGTGCAGATTGTGTAGTTTATAATCTGATTTCCTAACAACAGGCATGACAGTCTCAAAAAACCCTTGTGACAGGATTTGTCATAGTTTGTTTTTTCTTTTTTTTGTTTGTTTGTTTACTTTTTAAAATTTTCATTTCTTCTTTGGGGAGTGGGTGTGTGTGCCATTGGGTCTTCTTATTTATAAGAGAAGAAAAGCAACAAAAATCCAAACTCATGCTATTGCATTAACTGGTTATGTAAACAGTGCCAAAAAGCTACTGGAAATGAGCTTTGCAAAAACGTAATGCAGGTTACTTCTAGCTCAAGCCCAACCTCACATAAGCAGCAGCATTGCGAAGCAAAATGCAACCGCTGTGCAAATTATGTGCTTGACCCTAAAATAATAGAACAAAAGGGTTTAGTACCCAAATACACACAGAGCAAATCAGAAGGTTAATCATTGCCAGATACTAGCACATTACTGTTTGAAAATGTGCTTTTTGGTTCTGTGTTTTATTTCAAAAAGCAGGTGGCTGCTTAGTTTGCATACCCTTAAAGAACAGAGACACCGATAGAAGAGAATTTCTTCACTTTATACCATTATTAATGTCTGAGCATAGGAATTGCCTTCCCCATCATTGAAATGCAATCTGTGGTGAAGAGCACATTGGCTTTTATTAGTTTTCAGCAAGAAACAAATAACACTATGTATTGTTCCTGCTTTACAGGCATGAAGAGCCCAGCTTGATTCTTAAGTCTTATTTACAACTATTTTAGAATAAGAAAGACGACCAAAAAAAGAGAAAGAAGCACTGAGATATGGCAAACAACCATGTGGGAGGTTTATGAAAAGACTGATGTATGAGTGGTCCACTGTCTTACTAGGGTGTTGGTTAACTAATTAAAGGAGGCTTCCTGGGGAGTGTAGTGTGCTGTTCCTTTCAGGTTTAGGAGATTCAACAAAGAGAGGATCACATAAGCATGCCTACTTGTGGTAAGGACTCTGAGATACAGCATTCCATGAAGGAAACAGAAACGGTACTTGGTATCTGGAAAATTAATGCAGATATGTGTTGTTTAATATTTTGGTCACACTTGGAACATCGAATAGAGGGTTGTTTGGTTTTCCATATAGTGAATGACCCTCTGTTTCACAGGAGCCAGTAGTTCATTCTGCCACTGCCCCTGAGAGAAAGTTAAGGTTCAGTTTGCTCAAGAAAATATTGGAAGTCATGAGCTTGTTGTAATGAGAGTTATAGCGCTTATAGCAGGTATTGACTGGAAGATAGCAATCCTAGTGCAACAGCTGTGAAAAGAAATCTCAGGGATGGCCCAGAATAGACAAAGGAAATCATGCTGCCTGCTAAGATTTCCATTCCTTTTTTTCAGTCCCATTCAACACCTATCTCTGGCTACAAAACTTTTCACCTGACAGAGAGCAGAAGGTGAGGAATGGTAGTATGAACCATGTAAAATGAAGATGATGGATAAGAGTAATAGTCTGAGACTGATGTTGAACTTCTGTGCTTGCTAAGGGAAGCTATAGGATAAGACACTACAAGGGGCTTCAAAAATATATACCACTAACTATGAAGTAGCACAAAAGTAAGCCTTTCATTATGAAGATGCCACACCCTAAGAAAATTAAGGCCTCATGGCCACCTAATAGCAGCAATAGAGAATCTTTAGTTGCTGTCCAGTAATTAAAATTGTGCATCCCTGATGTGCTTGTTTCCAGCTCTTCCTCCTAGCAATCAAACACAGTCGATGGAGAAAAGTGCAAAACTCAACACTATTCTCTTGTTAGTGTCTTCGTTGCTTTCATGGATCTGAACTAACACTGCTACATTTACGGGCCACAAAAAGCACAATTTCATCCTTATTCACACAAATGTGTTATATTAATTAAGTTGAAGCAAGAATGCACGTAGGTGAAAGTAATTCTCTGAAATCTGCTGGCACACAGAGGGTAAACAGCCAGCTGTCTGGCTTCTCTCTTGGGATCCCTATGGTTTCCAATTAGTGTACACATTCATGCAGAGGAAAAAGACAGCAAATCCATTCTGTGCTGGTACTTAGCCTATCCAATTTGTTTCATAATGATCTATTATGTACTTAAAGGATAGTAATATAGATGTGTCTACAGAAATTTAATTTGAACATCAGAGCTCTATGTAGCTCTCCAGAAAGTCTATTAATTTTAGATCAATATCTATTCCATGCTAGAATTTCACTAAATGAAGAAAGCAAGTCTGGTGTAGTTCCAGTCAAACTCCATCACCTTAGATCCAGCCACCAAGGGAATACCAGTCTTCTATCCCAATCCTTACCAAAGTCTCCGCTCCACACACACCAGTACACAGGCTTTTCTGCTTTCCTCTTGCAGTGAGAGTTTTTTGATCTATGCCCTATGGCTGTAACATTCTTGTAGGGGTAAAGTAACTACAAGAGTCCATGACATGTGTGAGGACAGGTAATTGTCTAACTTGGGAAGAGATACGTTTTTCCAATTTTGACTTTCAGTCTCTTCCAGTGGCTATATATTTGTATTTTTTTCAGAGTACACTTGAATCACCTAGGAAACGTTATTGGTGTTCTGTAAGTTCAAAGTTTATTGAAGTAAAGGAAATATTAAACATCCAAGGAGGGATTATCCAAGTACATAAAATAAATGAGAATCTGAATTTCTAATGGGGCTTGAAGTAGCAATTTTTCTTTCTGTATGGGTGAAAACATATCACACAATGCGAGACATCTGTCAAAGTATTGGGTACATTGTGGAATGCACAAAAGAAAAGCATTTCCATTTCTGATAAAAAGCAAGGTAGCAAATACAAGTTAGCATGAAACTGGGGCTGGAATTCTTTGAAATACGGAAGACTTTATAATTTTGTATATTGTGACTGTACTGTTCATGTCCTTTCTGGCTGGTTTCACCTGCCATACTTGTAGCTGGAATGTATACAGGTTCCTTAGACTAATGATGAAGGAGCAGCAAAGGACAATATCTTTACTTGATGCTACCTGAGATTTTCTATGGCTCAGGGTCTGTTACTCTAAGGTCACTTTTACTCATGCAGAATACGCAGTGGTCAGAAAAGTTGTATTAGGTTGAAATCAAAACAATCCAGAGAATCATAGATATCCACACAAGCCAAGAGAGTCAGTTGGAGCTGACAAAAGATGACAACTGACACCTTTGCAGCCTGGATTACAGAGACTAGACCTGCTGTGTAATTAAGTGAGCAAGAAGCAGACAACCTCAGTGATCCTACCAGAAATACTCATGTTGTATATATCTCTGAGCAATCTGCCTGATGGAAAGTAATTCAGTGCTCTAAGCAGAAGGTGCAGAACCTCACAGCAAATTTTTCCATTGTTCAAATATTAAGTTAATTTCATGTCTGGCTTTTTAGGAAACCTAATATGATATTAATTATTAAGATTTATTCTGGATTCTGAAGGGTGTATTAGACACAAACTCTTAGAGGTATTTTAAACACCTGAATAATTCTGTTACTCTTACTTAGGATGGGCAGAATAAGATGTCCTGGTTTGGATATTATTGCATCTTCACTTGGAATTATTTCTTCAGAATGAAAGGCATTTTGCATTTCAGAAGTTCTAATAGTACTAAAAAAATACAGATCCAAGTATGTCAGGAGAGAGGAAAACATCAGGAAAGGTTCAGAGAGAGGTTTAGATGGTGAGGTAGACAGACATTTTAGTTGAAGTCTGGACTGAAATCCTGGCTTCACTGAAGCAAATGGTACAGTTTTGCATTTCCTTTAGGCCTGATTCTTACCCAGAATTGTGTAAAAGTGATGTTTTTAATGGGTGATGTGGAACTCTGAATGACATTTTGAGAGTTCTCAGTTCAGAAGATGTAAATTTTGAGCTGGCAGCTGCAGTGAAACATGAGAATAGAACAGCGAAACTGCATGCCAATCATCAGACAGTCCGACACAGAGCTGATAGGAGGTGACCTCAGGAATTGCAGCTGCCTGGTTCATCTTCCTATTCATGTTCATAAGAAGTCACTTGCAGACTATATGTCCCAGTCAGTTGAAATCTGAGGTTAAGTTCCAACATGCTTTGGTGCTCAAACTCTCCTAAAGTAGCTGCCAGCCTCTATTTGCTGTTCAGATGTAGTTAACGTTCAACACATTGGCCTAATTTACGTCTCAAAATTCCAATGTGAGAGAGGGAGCATTAACTGAGATTATATCCTGCCACCACCTCATGAAATGGAGTCAAGTGATTAACTATGGATGCAGACTAAAGTTGGGTCACTGCACTTTTTTGCTGCTTAGGATGTAACAGGGTTGTCCTCCAGTTTTAAGTAGGCATATGAGTTCAATTACTCTCTCAGTTAATTATTGAGGGACTACTATTCTACATTGAGGGAATACTATTCTACATCCCACATTTGATCTCAGGGTTCATAAGTGCAAAGCTCCATTACTGCCCAACTTGCTACTCAGGAAGCACTGGTAAAAAATCGTAGTTCCATTCAGTTTAACTCAAAAGAACTATAGCTAATCATCTTTACACAGATCACATAAAGTCACATGGACTTTTCTCACTGGACCTTCTGAGGTCATCTGTGGCTGGCACTGAGTAGCTGGAGGTCAATGCCTGCCCTAGTTTAGGACTCAAAGGTCAATGAATATCGATTGCTGACCCAATTCACTGAAGCAGGACATTCAAATGTTAATGATACCCAAGAAATATGTGTAGGGCCCAAACAGGGACAATTGCTGTCCTATTTTCACATGTAGATATACTGTTAAACCCACTGCCCAAATCTTTATAATTAGGTCAGCCTAATCTAACTATTCTTCCAGACTGCTGGTCAGATGTGACAAATATCAATCTATCTACTACATATGCTTCTCAGATATTATTTGAGGTCAACCATTGAGCCACAGTTTGATTGTGGAGGTAAATGAGGTTAAGCAAGTGAAAATTTTCATGCTTAAAGATATATTCACACCCAACACTACCCATCTTCAGCTAAGATCAAACACCAATAAATGCTGTGACCTGAGGTTCTCTGAATTAACATACTGATACAGTTCTCCACACAACCACCAGTGAAGAGTAGATACTGAGAGATATAGCCTACTATTTGAGATTAACAGAGATCAGTTCCTACCGCATCTGTACACAGAGCAGTTAGCTGCAGTCAAGCACAACTGCACTGTCTTGAACTAGAACCACAGAAACTGAAAGACCCCGTCTTTTTGTTTGAAGCTGTTTCCCAAGTTTGAGTGCAGTCTGGGATTCATGCCAAGTGTGAGCTCTCTCTTTCTGTTCTCCTTTTAAATACAATGCACAGAGGAGCTCAAACATTACACCAATTTATCAGTCAGAGGTTCTTTCAGTTTAAGTGCTTCCCATGCTTTGTGGATCAGAGGTCACCTGAAGTAAATACTGTCGTCAGTTGGACTCACTGTAGCCCTTCACAGAAATCAGCTCTCCTTTTGTGCCGCTCAGGAGTTGTTTGAAGTCAGACATAGTTCCGGTTTGCCTCAGATCCACAGGTCCCAGGCTCCGCCACACGGCCTCTGCTTACACTGCTGGGGAAACAAATAAGCTGGGGTGAAGAGCTGTTAGGATGTCTGACAAAAATTAAGTAAAATTACAGATAGATGACAAGTCTGATTGGATAGAGTGTGTTCTTAGCAAGTTAATGTAGGACAACAAATTGTGGTAAGTAGAGGATGCAAGAGCTATTTGGTAGACACAGACAGGGTGGATAACAAGTGGACTGACAGGAACATTGTGAAGTGCGTCCAAAGCAAATGCAAAGTCCTGAAAATGGGGTGGACTAACTTGATGCAGATGTATAGGCTGGAGGTCAGCTGGATGAGAAGCAGCTTTATGGAAAAGGACACAATGTTTTTAGTGATTAAAAAGGATCTATGATTCCGCATTTTCAGTGATCAAAAAAATCTTACAGGAGTTTACAGGGTGCCTTTGTGGCAGAAAGGGTGTCAGGGCCCTGAGTGCCCTGGCTGGCTGTGTGTCCTCCTTCCCTTACTTGTAGCAGTTCAGCAGTTCAGCTCTGACAAAGTGCGGCTGCGACCTGAGATCAGGCCTCTGTGAAAAGAACTATGTGACGAAGTGCCTTTGGGGGACTCTAACTCTTCTCATGGGAGCTGAGGCCCTCAAACTTGATCAAATTATAACTGCTTTGTGCAGAGAGGTGGACTAGATGAACTTCAGAGGACACTCACAAACTGAGCTAATCTATGTTTATATAAGTTGAGGACCATCCTGGCTGTTGTTTGCTCTACAGAGATCATCTGAGATCAATGTGAGATGCAAGTACCTGCACAGAGGTCATTCAAGGTCAGCTGCCTTTCATTGCCTGACCAGGGGTCATCTCAGGTAACCTCAGAGTCAATTACCAATGCAAGGAGTCATGTAAGGTCAATCACATCCCTTATTTCCTCCCTGCAGATCATTTAAAGTCTAATTTAAATCCAATGAATTTCACAGGGATAATCTGATGTCTGCCTTAGTATCAGTTCAAGGTGAAAACAGTTCTTTTGTGTAGGGGTCATCTCAGGTTAACTTGAGATGCAACCAGTTGACAAGGGGATCATTTGAGATCAGCAAGGTCCTATGTGCTGCCTAGGAGTCAACTGAAGTAACCCTGAGGTACATTTAGCTAATCTCAAGCCAAACAGATCTGCTTTTGCAACCTAGGGTCATTAGACATCAACATGAGAACCACTGACCCATTAGGGGTCCCTTAAGGCTACTGATCAGCCCCAGTTTCTTTCTTAGGGGTCATTTGAAATCAACTTCAGGTACAGTTAAAAGGCTTTAAGTGTCACCTAAAGTGAACAGGAGATCCATGAGATCCAAATACCTGCTTGGGGTCATTTGTGCATAACATGAGTCAACCTGCCTGTGATCACTGGAGTTCACCATAGCTACTAAAAAATGTCATATGAGGCCAACTTGAGGGCTAAATCACTGCTAAAGGTCACCTGAAGTCAACCTGGGGCCAATTAACTTTTTTTTCAGGGGAGGTCATTTGACATCATCTTGAGACCCAGGTATATGCAAGGTGTTGTTTGAGGTTAACTAGGCTCTTGTCTGGAAACCAGGGTAATCTGAGGTCAACTTGACATTCAGTTACCTCCACAGGGGTCCTTTAAGGTCAATACTATTCTCATTTGAAGGAGAGACGATCGCTTAAGGTCAGCTTGAGATGCAATTAAGCAGCCAGGGTTCATTTGAGGTTGACCAGAGAGTCTGTTACGGTTCATGTGAGGTCAGCCCAGCCTCTGTTCAGTACCCAGAGGTAATTTAAGGTAAACCTGAGGTCTAATTAATTGCTTGGTTTGTCATTTGAGGTCAACCTCGCCCTCATTGGGTGCCAAGGGGTCATTAGAGGTCCATCACAGTCCCTGTCTGAGCTCATCTGAGTTCAATCAGAGATGCAGCTCTCACTGCAGGGTCATTTGAAGTCAACCCTCATGGTTGTGGCACAGGTCAGTTCAGGTAAACATGAATCCTAATTAGTTATAAGGGTCACCTGAGGCCCAATTGGCCCTTGTTTGAATCCCAAGACTCATCTGAGGTCAACATGCTGACAAATTAGATAACGGATCACCTGAAGAAAACATGATATCCAATGATCTGCTTGAGGGTCATCTGAGGACAATGCTGCTCTCATTTGATGTCTGGGGTCATTGAAGGTCAGCTTTACACCCAGTAAGTTGCTCAGGATCACCCTGGACCTTGTTTTCATTCCATGAGGTACCTGAAATCAAATTCAGATGGAATTAACCTGTACAGGAGTCATTTGAGATCAACCTTAATTCTGGTTAGTTACAGAAAATGAACATTTGAGCTTGGCCTTCTTTGGTTACTAGATGTCATCTGAAGTTAATCCAGACTGCATTTTCTTAGGGTCACTTGAGGCCAACCTTAAATCCAGTTATTAACACTGGGGTAATTTGTGGCTATCTCTGGCTTTGATTTGCTGTTATGGGGTCTTTGAAGACCACCCTTGACCTCCTTTGCTCTCCTTGGTCAGTTTCTGTGCAATGGGGACCTTTAAGTAGTATATGCTCCCCCTTCGCACTCCCTTTATTTGATACATAGAAGATATCCAAGATCCGTTTTAGGCCTCTTCTCTCTTTACTATTTTGTGGCCATATTCTGCCTGTATACTCTGCTAATGTTCCTCACAGGTCAACTCCAGGCCATTTGTGCTTCTCGAAGATTGAGACTGGTCACAGTCAGCTCTCCTTCTATGTGTTATGGCTATTTAATCTCAGCTACAGGCCTAATCTGAGGGGTTTGCCACAAGAGTTTAAATCTCCTTCTCTAGGTGGGTGCAGGCTGGGATGATCTGTGGTCACCTAATTTCATTTTCTCCAACAGTCAGTTGAGCTCAGTTGGATCCAACACTGTCACTCTCCTGCAGGTTCAGGTGAGGTCAGATCCTGATTTAATTTGGGCCAACCTGTATAGCTTGAGTTTAATCTTGGCATTTATATTCTGTTTATTGGTCATATCTGCTGAAATTCATTCTCTGTATCATGGAAGATGGTTATACAAGGCCAGGTGTTAATCTGAGCTGCTCTGCAGAGATTATCTGAAACTGAATATTCTTCTCATTTCTAGGGTAGGATCTCACATTCTGACTGAATTTCACTCTCCAGTGTCTTGTGAGGTTAAAGCTCAGTGTTGATTTAATGGAGTAGTTTGTCCTAGTTCATGAGACACAGCAGTTTACTGCACAGATATTTTCAGAGGTCAGGTAATATTTCAAATTTCATATCAGGGATCAACTGAAGAGAAGCATCTCTTTTTTCTTCATTGGGTGAAACACTTTCCTGTTGAAGCCAGGCCACCTGGGATGGATGGTACACACAAATGTTCTGTGCTTAGTAGAGCAACAGGCTACAGAAACAAGGTGACATTGGCAATGTGGGATGAGTGTTCAGTCAGGAAAAACAGCAGGAGAAAGGCTCAGAAGTCACTGTTCTCTGCACCTCAACTTCCCCTTCTCTCTCATCTCCTCCTTGGTTCTGCCAGCTATGGACTGCCTGCACAGTGTCAAAACCCAAATCAGATTTGTTCAACGACAACCTGAGGAATGAAAGGTTTCAGCCATCGACCTAAATCCCTGAAATAAAGAACACAGCCAGACTTTCTTTAGGCAACAAAGTCACTGCTTTTCTGCAGGACTTTCTTCTGATTTTTCTTCTTAATTCTTCAGAACTTCAACACAACTGAACACCAACATCTAAATGAACCCAGGTTATTTTAAAACACTGGTTTACTTGCTGTGTCCCTGCAGACAAAACTAATGCCAGGTAGGCAAATGAACAGAGCATTGCAGCTCTTTACACACTCTTCAATATCAAAGAGGAAAAGTTTTTCTCCCCAGGAACAGTTACCATAAATTATGGGATCAAACTGTCTTCCAGAATAACAAATACAGCAAAGAAAACCTGAAAAGCTATAGCAGATCTTGCAAAAGGTGTAGTAATAAGGAAAGGCTTGACAGCTCTGTGTGATGACAGCTGCTGTGAAGGTGTATTGGGTTTGCATGGCAAGGTTTTGGTAGCCTGGGGGGTGCTACAGAGGTGGCTTCTGTGAGGAGGTGCCAGAAGCTCTCCCTATGTCTGACAGAGCCAATGCCCTCTGGCTCCAAGATGGACCCACTGCTGGGCAGGGCTGAGCCAATTAGTGATAGTGATAGCACCTCTGGGATAATGTATTTAAGAAGGGCAAAAAGTTGCTGCACAACAGTGGTTGCAGTCAGAGAGAAGAGTGAGAACATGTGAGAGAAACAACTCTATAGACACTGAGGTCAGTGAGGAAGAAGGGGCAGAAGGTGCTCCTGGCACCAGAGAAGAGATTCCCCTGCAGCCTGTGGTGCAGACCATGGTGAATCCAGTTGTCCTCTGCAGCCCATGGAAGTCCATGGTAAAGCAGAGATCCACTTGCAGCCTGGGGAGGACCCAATGCCAGAGCAGGTGGATGTGCCTGAAGGAGATTATGACCCTTTGGAGAGAGGATCCCAGGCTGGAGCACGTTTGCTGTCAGGACTTGAGACTCTATGGAGAACTCACACTGGAGCAGTCTGTTCCTGAAGGATGGAACCCTGTGGAAGGGCACCTCGCTGGAGCAGTTCATGAAGAACTGCAGCCTGTGGGAAGGACCCAGCTTGGAGAAGTTCATGGAGGACTGTCTCCTGTGGGAGGGACCCGAGGCTGGACCAGGGAAGACTGTGAGGAGGAAGGAGTAGCAGGGACAACATGTGATGAAATGACCGCAAACCCCATTCCCTGTCCCCACGCACTGCTGGAGATGAGGAAATAGGGAAAATCAGGAGTGAGGTTGAGCTTGGGAAGAAGGGAGGGATGAGGAGAAGGTGTTTCAAGATTTAATGTCTTATTTCCCACTATCCTACTCTGATTTGATTTGTGATAAATTAAACTAATCTTGCCAAGTTGAGTCTGTTTTGCCCGTGATGGTGTCATGCATTAACTCCAGCTGGTAACTCAATGCCACGCAGCAGCTCACTCAACCTCCCCACAGCAGTGGGATGAGGAAGATTATTAAAAAAAAAAAAAAAAATAAAAGCAAAACTCATGGGTTGAGATAAAGATATTTCAGTAGGACAGAAAAGGAACAGAAATTAACAACATTAGTAATAATAGAATATACAAAATGAATTATGAACAACACAATCGCTCATGACCCACTAATTGATGCCTAGCCCATCCCCAAGAATTGATTCTTCTAGCTAGCTTCCCCCAAAATATATACTGAGCATGACATCATATGGTATGGAATATCCTTTGACCAATTTGGATCAGCTGTCCTGGCTGTTCTCCCTTCCAGCTTCTTGTATGCCCAGCATGACATGAGAAACTGAAAAGTCCTGGACTACTTAGCAACAACTAAAACATCAGTGTATTATCAACATTATCAACGTTATTCTCATTTTAAATCCCAAACACAAAGTGTACCAGCTAATAGGAAGAAAATTATCTCCATCTAAGCTGAAGCCAGGACAGATTGTGATTGCTGAGTGATCTCTCCCTGTGCTTATATCAGCCCATGAGTGTTTCTCTCCCTTGTCCAGCCGAGGAAGGGACTGATAGAGCAGCTTTGTTGGACACTTGGCATCCAGCCAGAGTCAAACCAGCACAGAAAGCCTGGTTCACTCCTTATTTCTGGGATCACTCTTCAAGCAGAAAGCAACTGGCATCAACATCCTAGAAAGGAGATCAGGTATAAAAGACAGCTGATACAAAACAACACATTTGACAATGAAGTCAATGGAATGCCATTCATTTATATCAGCCCCTGGTTTACAAGAGTGGCTACACAGGCTCTTTACATCACAGATCTAGAACTGGAGTAGAAAATAAGACTGTCAAAGTGACTCTTTTTCTAAAATCTGCAACAGTGATTTTGTTTACTAACTACCAAGTTGTCAAAGAATTGAGCATGGATCTCAACTAAAAAAAAAAATTACAAAGTTTATTGAACATCTAATAAAATATGTCCTAGTAAACACATAAAATATCTCACAGAGTACCTACTTTCTGCTTCTGTAAAAATAAATTTTTACTTATGGGGCAGGTGTAGAAATATTCTTGATGCAAGAATATTGACTACAAGAATAGAAACTAATGCTACTACATCACTAAAACAAAAGGCTAGCTGGAAACCACATGATAAATATAGAATTAATACCTGTTTATTACCTTGGGATTAAAACCAAAAATAGCTGCATTATTTTCTGTATGTTACTTTTACTTGTTTCACTTAGTACTGGGGAGTACAATATTTCATTCCACACCCATAAAGAACAGAAACATTTTGAAAATGTATTTTTATTCTTTTGAAATGGTATGAAATAGATTGACAAAATGACAAAACATATAAATCCATTTCTAGAAAATACAAATGTAATATCCCTTCTGTCTCTGTTGCACTAACAATAAATGAATAACCGTGAATACACCACAACCATGAAAAAGAAGAAAATAAAAAAAGCCTTCCTAAGAATGAGGTTCGCAGTTTCTGCGTATTTTTCAAATGTTTAACTTACATCCCCAATGCAGCAGCTGCCAGAAACACTTTTTGCTTTGAGTAATCTCAACAGAATTCCTAAATAAGCTTCTTTTAAGCTCATATTAAAATGTGAGTTTATAAATACTTCGGTTTCAATTTTTTTTTCAGAACTTTACTGCCTACTTATTTAAGCAAAGTAAACAGGACATTTTTTTTCTTGAACCCACCAGAAGAATAAAATGAATTCCTGAATGTGCTTTTAAGTAAAACCAAACATTTGAACTAATAATCAGAAAACCCTATGGTTTGCCATGCAAGATTTCCTCTTCTGCACTAGTTGTCAAGCAGCTAGAGAAGAACCCAGTTCTGAACATCTTTCATTCCACATGCACCACAGTTTTAGTATGCAGCTTATTGCTGTTTCTGTTAAAGGCTGCTGTTTTTTTTTTCATGTTTTCAGTGGACATAGGCTTCAATCTGAGGTCAGTGTTTAGACATAAAAAGACAATTTAAAGAACGTCTAGAGTGTGTAGTAAGAAAAACATCAAGGACTCAAAAGACATTAAAATAACCTTTTCAGATTGTTTTCATGATAATTTATTACTGAACTATGTCAAAACTGGGGGGGGAAGGTCTTAACCCAAATAGCCAATTTTAGAGTTTATTGAAATGTAAATCAGCCCTTCCAAAAAAAGTGCAAAAAGAAAGATGAGGCAAAATTAATTAACCAGTAGAATCACTAGAATTTTTAAGTCAACATCTCTATGCATGGAAAAATTAGTGCTAAGATACAAGTGTGTGATGAGACAGTTTCAAATGCCTCCATGTTTCATCACATTAGTACTTCACACTGAGCAAAATTAAATACCAAACATGTTTATATCAACCATATTTTAACACAGATTATTATGTTGCAAGATCCCCAAATTGACAGGATGGTAGTACATACCTTGACAGGTACATAAAAAGAAGGAGCAAGATGAATCTACACTGAGCTATATAGTTTAAGAATTCTCACAAGTATTGCTGTGAATGCAGAAGCCACTCATGCTTGAAGGGACCAGAAGGGTTGTCAAGAAAAGATCATCTGAAGTATGACTTGTGCACATCTTCAAAACTTCAAAAGGAACAAAAGATACTCAGGCCCAGCCTGATGTGAGGTTTATTTTTTGTGTCTAATTCATATGCACTTAGAATTTATGGCAACGATTGAGGAAAATAACATTATCAGCACAGGACTTAAAATTGTCCTTGGCTTTAAAGATATGTTTATGTGTCATTTAACTCAACTGAATTTAAAGGCATACTATCAGTTAGAGATCCTTTATAGAAAATTACTTCCTTAACGTATGTAAGTATATATATATGTGAATGTAAGCATATTTCTCCCTAAAGCCAGATTTTGAGATGATAATAGCAGGAAGAAGAACTACTACTTTACAGCAAGGGCTCAAAATCCACCATCATTCTGTTGAGATGCAACTAAATAATCTTTTTCACAGACAAGCTAAGCCTTCTGATACGTTTGATTGCTTCCAAAGAATCTAAAGGGAAGTACATTTTTTGCAACATGAATAACATAATCTAATAGGAAGGTCAGGGTTCTCCATCAAAAATCTTATAAAACTATTTTTAAAAATATAAAAAGCAAGAAAAATGTCTTCAGGATGCTCTCAGGAACTGAAGGCATCTCAGCTGAACATAGCATAGGTGATTACTTCAATGCCATCATCATATCATAAACAATATAAAAACTGGGAACATGTAAGTTCTAACTCTGTGTGTACACAGACACTTTCTAAATATACCAAATGAATGATAAATCATAACAAATATCCCCTTATGCATTAAAAATTATCAGCTGTGGTAGAAATATTATTTTGTTTCTTATTCAAGTATAGGTTTCTCCTGACTTAACTTTTCAACATCAGGTATTTCTACTCAGTAAGAAAGTACAAAGTTATTTAATGATAGATGTGATCTGTAATACAATACTAACTGTATGAGAGATACTTCTGCTGAGCACCTCATGACAATCTTTATTCTAGAAAAATCATATTGCACGTAATTGTTTTTTGTGGTTTGTGAACTTCTACTGAAATCAGATTATATCAATAAAAACAGATGCTGCAAACACAAACATAGAATCTGACCACTGTTAGACAAAAGTCCTACATACAGCCTGACATTGAAAACAAGAAGCTAATGCTTACTGGAAAATATTATTATTTGTGACTTACAAAATCTTTTTTGACCATTACAACTTTAAAACATGCTGAAGATACAATATTACAAACAAAGGCAGGTCCTGGTTAGAAGCTGAATCACATTCAAGGTTACTCTTTATGTTTGTATTAAAGATCATATATTTATTGATTTCATCAACTGAAAATGTGGGTCCACTATCTAATCCTTCATTGTTTGACTTGTTCTTGGTACGTGAAAAGAATTCAAGGTGAAATTCCCATGAATTTTTTCAGTCTACCTGCTATATCAGTGACTATTGTTTAAACCATTAATTCATTACTCATACATTCTTGGTTTGTCTCTGCATCAAAATCAACAATAAAGTAATATTTCTGCAGTTTCCTGGAGAGCCTCCTATGCCCATGGAAAAGTGAGCATGGGGCAGAGTGGTCTCTTCCTCTGAAAATTAATGATAAGACAGTTCATCCAGCTAAGGGATGACCTGCTCCTGGCAATTCACTGAACTGTGCCAGAAAGATCAGCACAAGAGCATGAAAGGAGAGTAAATAAAGAGGGTTTTTTTTTAATTCCTCGCCTATAGGGTCTGTTGAGGGCAGATAGATGCTGCACTCAGACACCTGCATTTTGTTCTTTTGGACTGGCCTATGGCAGTGAAAAGGGGCAGGTTTTTGAGCGCGCCAACACACAGGGTCAGCTCACAGCCACCGCTTCACAGCCGCGTGTCATACTCTAAGGGCTCGTCCGCATCCTCAGCTTCTTTGGTGCTTGTCTCCATTTCTGTTTCAAAGGCTGGACCAATCCTTTCCACTATGTAGTCACTTCTTCTCAAATCTATGGCAAGCAAATAAATTCAATGATGCAACAAAGAAAATGTTTGAAAAGCATGTACACCCCAGGCAGTGTCCAACCCAGTGACTGGTGGCAGCTTCCTTCCAGGAGGAAGGAAATCTGCAGTGGGGAAATCGGAGCCAGGGCGTGAAAGCCCTGGGGGGACCCAAAATGGTCTGAGCTGAAATGAACAAACTTTCCCTGACTATACTCATTCAGATTATTTTTCCCTCCATTATCTCTAGGTGCCACAGACACAAATGATGAAAAACAGTAACACTTCAGTTTCTGTTTCAGAATCAAACAGCAATTATTACTCCATGTAGGCACTGAAAGTAAGGAGCTTTTTCCTTGAAAAAAAATAGGTGCATGGAAATTCATCCAGAATAGCAATGTTTTGGCTTTGAATCTTTTAAATTTGCCCCACATCAAATAGAAGCACATTCTATCAAACCCAACATAAATAACAGGCAATCCAACTAAGCAGAAGTTAAGCCTACAGTGTACAGCACCCTATCCCAGGGCCAGGAAACCTTCAGTGAGTTTTTCCCTGGCTAATGCATTGCCAATTTTTAGATAAATACTCTTTCTTATTCTCAAAATTATTGCTGATGTTATCTGTAGTGATGACCCTGGGAAAATGAGCTGTCATTTTGCAAAGCAGAGGAAAGAATTCAATGGGTAGAAGATTTTGTGCTGCATGCAAACATCAGGTTGAAAGGGTCCAACCTTTACACAGGTTCTGGGCAAGAGCAAAGCCAAAGAGCAATATTCTCATATCTGCTTTTGCACAGAGAGTGTGCCTGCTATAATCTTTCAGCTCAACACTATTTCGGTTTTTGTCTTTATAGCATGCCTAGGCCTTTACTTCGTTGCACTTAAAAAAAGTAATACATCGATAAAAAAATCAATCTTTACTTTGCATATCTGGAAGTTTCAGCTTCCTGCAGCATGAGTTACAACGATGCTTTGTGATGAAATTTCTTATTGCACCTTCTCCCAGGTTTGCTGGTCCAAATGCCATCTTTCCAGACCTAAAAGAAATATTATTAAATAATCGAGGAACTTGGAAAAAAAAGCAATTGTAGGGGAGTGAAATTATGATGTTTTCCCTTTCTTAAATCAGAGATATTAGCCCTTTCTATAAAGACAATCAAAGCTTAGCATGTACCACAAGTTTCTTAGCTTTCTAACAAGAAAACTGCCAGTTCTGGCAAAGTATTATCCTACATATACCTCATACCACTTTTCCTTGCTGCTGCATCTCAGAGATGCTCTAGCACAAGACAGGACAGACCCAGCAGTTCCCACTAAAACGTTCAAAGAAATTTTGGGCACAGTGACATTTAGACAACATACACCAGAATCTGAGTGACTCTGTTGCAGCCACCACTCGTTCTCATCAAGCAAATGGTTTGGTTCTGGTTTTGATGGTAGGCATCTGGGAACAAACCAGACCTATCAAGGACTTACTTTTACCTTATTTAAGAACAGAAATCCAAAAGCAAGCAGAGCCATAGTCACATCAACATGCAGCACAAAAAAAAACAAAAAAAAAAAAAAACAAAAAAAAAACCAAACAAACAAGAAGAAGAAGAAAATAAATTAAAAAAAACCCCACAGTACGCTGCTGACAAGCAACACTTTAAAATTTATTGGCTTCTTCCTATGCTAATTTCTGTGTGTCTACATGCAGGCCAATTCAGCAACATTACTAGGAGATCCATTTGTGGAAGAGTATTTATATTCTGAATGAAGCTGACACAAACAGGAGCAAGTTGTATATACATGTATTAGAAGTATCAAGTAATTATAACAGATTCTTAATGTAGTCTGAAAGATCAGTGTTCATTAATTTTCATATTGCTCCAAGATTATTCTCAATAATTTAATGGACATCCTAGACATCACAGAGCACTGCACACAAAAATACTTCCAAAGAAACTTTATGAATGCTAGCATTTTATTTTAATGATATGCAGAGTGGAAACAACACATTTTAAAATCTGAAATCAGTTATAGCTCTGAGAAGCTACAGAAAAATATTTTAACACTCTCAAATCTATCTGTAATCCACACTAACAAAATATATTCTCTCCAAACAAGGAAGTTTTCAAGTACAACGCTCTCCCCTTTTACAAAGGAGAAAAGCAGTGATCAGCCAAAACTGCTAGAGAAAGCGTAGTATATCTCTAATTTCTGGCATTCACTAAAGACAATCTATCTCTTGGATTATCTGAAGGACTTGTCTAATCAGCCTTTACTGCAAATTAGTACATCAAATGTGGCAAAAAGGGAAATGTTATTTAAGTTCCATATACATACTTTAAATGACACAGTACTATGTGGCCATTTCTATCCTTTGGTATAATCTGGTAAAATGCCAGTAAGAACAGAACACAGTTAAGTATTTTACTGGGCATTTATAGGAAACTGAGAAGACGTCACTAATTCCAAGGCTACAAAACCACCCTGTTACTTCCTTTGATCTGTTATTCCACATGAGGGGCAGCAAGTAGCACAAGACAGACTTCATTTTCTCATGCTGTTGTGAGATAAACAGGGATACTGCCTGCAATGTATGTGAACTATCTGTTCTCTCTAGTCAGCACTGGCAATGGTTCAAGAAGAATATTGTACTTAAATTTGGAAAACTATTTCAAGATATACGGGGATAAATTAGGAAAATTTAAAGAATGACCAATAGTTTAGAAATCATGGCATACACTACAAGATTAGGGGCTGGCCTAAAAAAAAACAATAACAAAAAATAAATTGACGATAATAGTGACTATCTATGAGCTTGTTGCATTTTTTTTTCTCTTTGTCTACAGTGCACAGGACCAGAAAGAAATGTTTCAAGAAGGAAAAGATGACTAATGACAACAAACTATTGAAAACAGAGGCTCTTGGAATTTTTTAAGGTCATCCCTGGAAGGCCTTAAGACTTGGCTGTACAGGACCTGTAAATCCAGGAACAACCCGATACAGAAGAGAAATCACCCAAACTTTTTGGGTGGCTTCTAACCTTACAAAGAGTTTATAAACAAGGTCACTCTCCAGGTTATTAAAGGTCCGATTTTGTCTCCGGGGAGGGACAAATATTGATCCCAGCTTTCCTGTACCCCTAGCAAGTGTGTTAATGTAAGCCAATGGACTTAAAAAAAACAAAACAAAACAAAACATGTTCTTCCTTTTGTGCAAAATCTTACCTAACAGTTATGTTCCATAAATTCCTACCAGGTTGTATCAGACTCATCCTGGCCAGACTGTGCTGATATAAAAAGTGCTCCTTGTAGTCCAGAGCTACAAATGCTCAAAGCAGACAAAAAGACATCTACAGGGCTTAACTAATGGAAGGTAAACAGCTGTGGAGGGCTTCATAGCAAGCAGCACCCTTCCAGGGAGGCGCCCAAGTCATTTATTCAGTATGTTTTTGTGGATTTAGCTTCCAGTCCACCAGTTTCAGTTGTGTAGGTTTCTACAGCAAAGTTTTGTCTACTGGCAGCAATTCAGCTGTAAATTGTTTGGTTGGAGTGCACAGCTTGGAAAAAATTCAATGTATTTGTTCTTCACATGCATGCTAACAAGTAGCTTCCAGAGAACATAGTCTCCACTCATTACTAAACCCTCCAACCTATCACTATCTGCTCAAGAGCTTTCACAAGGGAGAGTAAGAGACCTATAACCACTGACTCTGCCTTTTCATGTTTGTAGTGAGATTTTTGACAGTCAGCATGCTTTTTCTCACCTCCCTCTGCAGGCCTAATGCATTAATTCTTTCCAAATTGAAGCTCAGTCCACTATTCTTCTCATCTCTGAATCTGCTCTACAGCATTTGAGAAAGTTTTATCTGTGTGGACTTTACTGTGGATTTGGCAAGAAGTATATGCTAAGAGCATCCAGAGTTTGGCCTATGGAGGCAATTCTTCTCAATGTTTGAGCAGTACAGCTGTCTGCAGGGACTGCACTGTGTCACGACCTTACTGATGTGCCTCAATTATTAATATTTCTGCTGTTAAAGGAAACCTTTTTGTGAACACTATGCCTGCATCATTTTATCACTTCATACATCCTATGCAGTGCACATGGACAGATCTTCAATTTATGTTAAATACCCATCAACTAACATCAATTTACATCAGCTCAGGAACTGTCTCAGATGTCATAGTATCAGGCATACTTTCCAAACAGGTCTGTAATTTTTGTTCTGGTACCGTATATAAAACCAAGATACAATGTACTGTCACAGAGCTAGAGGTCACATTTTGCCACTACAAAGTCCGTTTCAATACAGCATGCAGGATGCATGAAGGAGAAGACTCATTACAAGATAATGACATGAGCCACTAAGTCAATGGAATTAAAGAAGCAAAGCACAAATAATTTAACTGTAACTAGTGCTAAAATTTGAATCAGCCCTGTCAGTCAGATGTCATCTATTTTCTCCTAGGCTTCTGAGAGAATGGGAGCTCAAAGCAACTTTTGAGGCAGTGCACAGGTTTTGATTAAGTATCTTACCTACAAACAAAAACTTAAAATAGATCTTGCTACTGTCAGAAGTGTTATGAGCAAATGAAGGTTAGAGCAAAGAGAGTGCTTTTACACTGTTATTGTATGACTATTTTAGAAAGTGTTTCTTAGAATTTGGTATCTGCTAGCTGCTTACAGAATCTATCCATGGTTTCACTGCCTTATTCCCTCAGATCCCTGAATCAAAACTATGTAGTTTCACAATTTGCTGTTCTGAAGATTTCTCTGAACATAAGAAAATCAAGCTGGTTTTGATTAATTAATCAACACTCGTTCTTTAACTAGAACTTGACTGTTTTGCAGATGGTAAAAAACAAAACAGCAAAAAGTTCTGAAAATAAGATCTGTGTGATCAAATTTTACTAAGCATGACAAAATTATTTATAACAAAAATAACCCAGAAGGACACTAATGAACAAGTTAATGTAGATAAATATTATTCCTATTTTAAACAGGATAAGCTGAGTTGCCATGCGAAGTACTGTGGTCAATGACTAGCTGCAGTCTTCAGTAATACCTATTACAGTTTATGCTACCGCTAATATAAAAAACGCACTTGAACAGTAGGAAAACAGACTTTTATATATCTGTAGCAATACCTTAAAAATGTTTGCTAAAATCTCGTGAACAAGTACATGACTGATCTCTCTGCCTCTCTACCCTGTGCTACTTATGCTTGTGCTTTTGTCACAGTTCCATGACCTACTTAGGGCAAAGACTTTGTCACTGTGAGGTGCTCAGCATATTTCTGATGTTGCTTCTGAAATAAATATTATATGGCCAATATGCCTACATTGATAATTAAACATTCAGACAACACTAATGCGGTTATTTATTACTGATCTTATTAATTAAATACTAATAGTAGTCCCAGAACTAAGAACCTTCTGCCATTATTAACTTGTTCTGAATTCTGGGCATGTCATCTGATATTTCTATAGTTAATTGGTCTTTGTATTAAATCAGACTATTCATATTTATATCTTCCTTCCTTACAAACATGAGACACACCTTCAACCAGATGACATGAGCTGAGCAAGAGGCAACCGAGCTGAGCACAAGGCAGTGGAGGGGCAGGGACCGGAGGGCACAGCTGAAGAGATGTGTGCGTTTAGGAAGACTCTGCAGAGAAGAGGACCCTGCAGTAGAGCAACCATCAACACCACCGCTTCTTCTCTCACTACAGCAAATGCTAGTAAGGAGCACGGTCCCAGGATGGGAGAACGGCCATAATTCTGATTCTGAAATTTGATGCATGAAGGCTGACTGCTGCTTCATTGTAGTCTCTCTAGTTTTTGTAACTTTCCACATAAGATTTACCATCCCTGTATCACAGCTGTGGGACTGTAACGTGCAGCATGCTTAAATGCACCACTAGAATCTATCAGAAAGATGAGGCCCTCTCCTCATCTTCTCAAGCCACTGTGGCCCCATATAATCAATAACACAGTGCCCCACCAGGCAGGGGAAACCGGACTGCTACATTCAAGTTACCGATGATCCTCCTTGGTGCAAATTTGTGAAAAGACTTACAGGGTCTTCTGTCTCCCTTTCCTGCCCTCCCTGCATAGCCCTGGAAAACTCCCATGCTGCCAGCACAGCAACACAGAGTTTCCCCACCTTTCATACATCACACACCACATGTTGGGAGTTAGGACACTTACAGGCCCGCAGGTCCACAGCCCAAACACCATGCAAAAAATAATTAAATCTCTCACAGAAACCATAACAAATAAGATACCCAAAGTATACAGACTGTTAGCAGAATTTCTGAAGTGAATGATAATGTCATCAGAAATAAACCTACTTTTTGTCTTCAGGTTTAATCACAGATGGATCTGTAAGGTTTTCCCCAACACCTACAACAAAGTCAACAGAATATGTTATAAAAGAAGGTAGACATGATTTCATAATCTGTCACTTAACTAAATTGTAATTATCCATGTTCTTCGTAGGTCATAAAGTGTTGTAGTTAAAGTGATCCTGACTTAAAAAGAAATCATTACATGTATAAAAATTTGTTGAGTGTTGGCAAAAATATAGAGTTCTAATTACAGTCCTGACTTCAGCTGCTTTGGGATTTATTTATATGTAGATGGAGGGCTTATGCAAATGCACTAAATATTACGATGAAGCTCAACTAAGTAAAATGTAACCACTGTAACACTGCTATTGAAGTTGGACTATAGGTATTATATCATATATCACATTCCTTATATCAATAGATCTATTCTCAGATACAGATTCTCTTCAGAGTAAAAAAAAAAAAAAACAACAAGCCACAGCTTTGTGATGTGCAAATGCTTAGGTCTGTTATCCCTTTTTTCTTCTGGTGGCCATCAGAGCATATTAAACAAACAATTTAATTATGATATTGAATGCTGATACCTCCTTTGCCATTTTCCCCAAACTGGTGACACACTACCATTTTAACAGAAAGCTTTTTTCATATATCTCAGGAAATCGGTGTGCTTTTACACTAACAAGATCAGTCCATGATCATATGATATGCAATTATTTTTATTTCAATAGGTGACTAATGGTAAGTTTATATTCTGCAACAAACAACAATAAAGTTTATGGAAATAGCATATTGTGACTGAAAAACCCTGAAATTGCAGTACTCTTCAATGAAAATCATTTTAATTGATGTAGATTAGACAAGATGTGGTATATGTGTATGTGGAGATGGCCCTGGTATTATACAGTAAATAGTGATAGAAATTAATCCTATTAGAAATTCAAGGGGAGCAGCCCTTGCACTTTTCCTCCAGATTAGAGAAGTACAAGATAAACATGAGGCCAAAATTAGAGCAGATTTCAGTTTGCTTGGGATGGAAACTGAAGCTCCAGTCTTGATGAGATTTACATAGATGTTTAAATTGTCCATGTCTGAGCCAACACAGTTGGTCTGGAACTGTCGAGAGTTGTATAAAAAACCCAAGCAAACTTCAGACAAATTCTAGCAGGCTAGAGTGAAGACACACTCTTTATGTGTGGAGTTTTTTTTTTCATCTGCAGCTAAAACCAAATGAAGGCATGGATGGAATTATAGGTTTATTTTGCATAATAAGCATGTCTTTTTGTAATTCACAGCTTCTGAATGCTGTAAAATGTAAATATCTTAAGTCTCTGTCTACCCATACACATTTCTCTTGACAGAAATGACAAACAATTGTGTTTATACTGTTTGATGGGTGCTGTTCATCTTCTGAACATTGTCAACTTTTATCTCTTTAAAATATGCCATGTTCCCTCTTATATATGTAAAGTGATCACATGTTCTTTGAAGGAGTCACCAGACTTTCTGAATAGCATTCAGGCTTCCAGCTTATGTAAACTGCTTACAGATTTATTAATATGAAAAAAAGAAAAATACAGATAGCACCTCGCACTCTTCTGACAGGTATACATATATACTAAGTGTGCATAGATACATAGGTATGCTTGAGTTTCTATTATTTATATATCTTGACAAAAATACCTTAACTGTAGAGTGTTTTTCTGGAGCTGGGTGAAATGGTCCTGAACACTTCATCTACCTAGTCTTTTGCCCATTCAGCCTAGATGCATTCGAAGCCAAATTATTTTCCCCTTACACATACATTAATCCAGAGTGTTTCTGTGGATACTCATATACCAGTGCAGAGATATCCAGGGGGTTTTGAGCTTTGCCAGTATGTCAGTTGAGACCAGAATTTGGCCCATTCCTCAATATGAAATTCTCTTTAGACAAAATTGCTTTTCATTGGGTTTCAAATGGTGATCCCATGCTAGCAGTCACCTTGCAAATCCAGAACAAGGAGCTCCCCACGTGTGTACACATAGGTCCAGTGAGAGAAAGCGAGCATCAGCTCTTCCAGCAAGCTGCTGGGCGTGATTTCATCTCCATTGTTGTTGTTGTATTTCCGAAACTCGCCCGTCATGTACTTCTCAATGGTTAGCCACTGGTTCGCTGAATGGCAGTAGATGAGGAAAACTTCCAGGAACCTGTAGATATAAATGCTGTCTATCAGGAGCTGGCAGGGTAATGAACATCCTCACAGTCAGCACACAGTGTGATGCAAAGCAAATATACCAAAAAGGAGGACACATCTTCCCTAGCTGGAATGTTTTGAACAGTAGGAGGTACCAAATGGCAGACAGCACAGAGGTTTTCTCATTTTGGTAACTCTCAAAACAAGGCACTTGATTAGAAAACATAGTTTATGGACAAACAACATAATCTGTTTTACTTCAGCCCTCTGTAAATGAGCTATATCAAATTGTGTTACATTAACTGTATAAAAGGCAATTCTTGCTTAAGTCTCAGGAATAGCATTGTGAAGCAGCTTACTTTGCCACCACATGTAGCTATAAAGACTAAGTTCAAAGCTGCTTGTCTTTCCTGTTAAAAACGTTGCTTAACTATCATCAGACTGTCTAAGCAGCAGCTATTTCAATCCACTATGGAGAAGAATGCCTGGGACACAGCTAAGAAGAGAGACCTATGGCACCTAGTACATAAAGACAGTGATTTTACCTTGGAGTATAGGGAATAGTATGAGGCTTCATTTGATTGAAGGTATAGATTAACTTCTGGGCAGCCCTTTGCTGTTGGATCTCCTGAAGAAAATAATGTTATCAGCACTACTTTCATTTTCATGAAGAAACGTGCCATGAATTGATCAAAACAAACAAACCAAACAAACATCTGATTGTATATGTTTACAGATGAGAAATATATCTTCCTCAAAACCTTTTTCCTTTCCAAAAGTTAACATCAAACCACATGTCAACCATGCCGAAGACATTCACAGGTAAGCAGTATAACATTTAAGGCACATCAGGCTAGACCAGTCAGTGTGCCTTCAAGTCCGAACTCACCCTCAGGCAGAGATGTAACACTGTGCCATCATGAAAGATCTTTTGCCAAGTTTGAACCACTTCCGGCAGAAAAGACTTCACAATAAATACTTGTCCCAACTTTAATATGTCATTCTCTGACCAAGTACAAATGACCTTCATGGCTCTGCGCAGACCCCCATCCATCTCCTCCTGTGACAAGACCTGGATCATTGCAGCCATGCCATGCTGGGACCAGGAAGACATGCTTTTACCAAGGTTCATAGGTGAACTTTCTTCTAGCCGATAGATCGTCACTTCCTCTCCAGCTTAAATAAAAGGAAGTTTTGTTAGCAGAAGTCACATGTTGCAGAAACAGGAGAGAAGTGCATTTTCATTTGGCATCTTAAAATAACATACCACTTTACATACCTTCGTAAGCCACATTTTAAAGGAGAGCCTTTTTATCATACTGATAATCTCTGTGAAAACTTACCCAGCCTAAATTTATACTACTTACTACATACATTCTGCTTAAGACTAAACAAAGATGAATTTAAGACCTCCTGCACGCTTCTACACAAACAAAGCTTGTTGATACTCTGGTCTACATAAATCAATCTCATTTGCCACAGTTTTAAGTACCTAAAGAAGCCTGAGCTTTAAAAGTATTTATTTTTAAAGGTTTACCATTTTATCTCCACTGTATGAACTTCAAATACCCTGAGTGTGGCTCCCTCTTATGTGGAAGGGGAATTTGTAGTAAGACTTGTTTCAAGTTAATCAAGATTATGGAACACAGTATTTCCCTTGTAATTGTGCTTAAGAAACAACCAACCAACCCCCCCACACACAAGGCAACCAAACACTCACAGCTTGTGATAGTTATTGACTCCAAAATTTAAGGGCCGGAGAACGCCACCTTTTCATGCTAACAGACAGCTGAATTGTTTCAAACTTGGTGACTTGAACACAATGAGCCAGGGAAATTAAATTGAAAAGGACATGACTTTCCTTGAAGAAAGGCATCCTAGAAGAACATGCTAAAGCAAATTAACAAGAGGTGTAGAGTTTGGGAGTTTTAAACTAAGATCTGTGTTTTTTTCTATAAATTATAATGTTATTTGTACTGCACAAAATTTCAGGTGTTTTGCTCCTGCTAATAACACACTTCTGAAAGCAGAACAAACCTGGTGAGCTTTAACTCAGTCACACTGCTGCCCCGTATAGCATTCCTCTCTTCCAGCGTGAGACACCTTTCTGTCACCGTAATTTGTAAACTAACAGAAAAGTGGACCAATTTTTAAAATCTGGCTTTCCTTCTTGCAACTCACATTATTTGCAATGTTAATTTGTAAAAAACAGGTTTTCACTCGCAAGTGTGATGAGATAACTACATCTGTAAAATGGCAAAGAACGGCATTAGGAAAGATGAACTGGATTCAGATTAGCAGATTTCCTCCCTGCTCCCAAGCCTGCCTTCACCAGTTAGCACAAAGGTAGGTATTGTCGAATGCCACAATTTGTGCATATTTTAATTTAAAATAAAGCAACAGAAAAGCCAGTGTCTTACATAAAAGACAGACACTTGAATAAAGACACTGTAACTAGACACATTTTTTTAATATTACATTAATTATTCATTTTATTATCTTTTGACAATTTAATACCTAGAAAGGTGTCTCTTAGGAGCTTCAAAGTTTAGAACGTTCAATATGCTCATAGCTATATTAATTATCTGCAGCAATCTGGTCCCAAGAAATCCTATGCTGCTGCAAGTATCAGCAATCAGTTGCTGTGAGACAAAATATTCTACCCACTGAAAAGAATGCATCTAGATCTCAAGTGTCTAGAGGCAGAGCTTCTGCTGCTGTAAACCAATACTGCACATTAATTTCAGAACCCTTCCAAATGATTTATTCTCTACCACTCTTCTATTATAGGACAGTTCTTTTTTCCTTGGTACACTACAGTTCTCTCTACTGCATAGAGTAGTGCCCTTTCAACCGAAACCTGGTTTTCTACTTGATGGGATACCCTAAATATATATTTACATGGTTGTGTCTGTGAGAAAGAAAGAGAGTGAGAATGCAGGTATTAAGGTCAAGGGGAACCTTTTTGCTGTCTTCAGCTATTGTATCGATAGGCATAGAGAAGATGAAGTTAGCCTCATCTCTGAGGATGACAGTAATCACTTGAGTGCACACACATACAAGATACAGCAAGGGAAACCCCAACAAATACTGGGAAAAATAATAGGTTCACAATTAAGCCAGTCAAACACTGGAAGAGGTTGTCCAGAGAAGCTGAGGACTCTCCATTTATAGATATATTCAAAAGGCAATTGGTCAGGCCCTCAGCAACCTGATCAGAATTTGCTGTAGAGTGAGCTGAACCAGATAACCTCCAAATGTTCCCAAATTATTGCATAATTACAATTCTCTCCTGGTTCACCTCTTTTAGAAAAGAATTGCTGAAATTAATCTAAGGAAATTTCTCAAACATAGTCTTTAAAGACATAATGCACTGACAATTTATAAGGCAAAAAACATAACCAGGAAGTTGGTACTCACCGAAGAACTGGACTGGTGTAAACGGTATGGTCTGAGCAAGTCTCATTAAGTTGTTTCTTTCAACAGCTGCAAACAACATAGATTTCACTACTATACTGAATAAAGAATAAGCTGGCTGCTTTTCAGAAATATCTGGCCATGCTTTACTGTAGTGTGCAAAGCCAAGGAGGCTGCAGTGTGATCCTGTGTCAGATCTGAGCACCATTCTACCCAGCTCGCAAATGCCCTTCGCACACCTGTGGCATCTCATAAGCATCAGCTGCCACTCTCTCTCCCATTCATTGATTCCCTTCTTCCAAGGCAACAGGCTCTTTGGGACAAGCCCCTTGCACTCTAGCTAGATTCTGCTAACTCTTCATCCTCCTCCTTCCATCAAGGGCTGCTGCTAATTCCTCCTCCTGCCAGCTCCAGGGTGGTGACACTCACACTGTGCCAAAGAGATGCAGTGGTCCCAGCTGCCCTCCCTGCCTGTTTCTGTCAGGCTCAGAAGCACCTGGGGACTTAGCAATGCATCACAGGAAAATCCAAGCTTGCCCTGCACAGAGTACTGTTTCTTCATCTGGGCTTCTCGCCAAACAACATCAGTAACACTATTATATCTCCCTAATTGGCAGCTTGCTTCTCAGGCAAACACTTTCAAAACTTCAGAGCAACAACTAGATATTTATGGATTTGTCTTCACAATGACTCAGTTATCAGGAAGGGGGAGTGAGGTATGAAGTAAGCTGCAAAGAGGGTAACCAGGGTACAAGGCAATTTGGATGCTACAGTGCTCATTGCTTAATTTCCCTATTCAATGGCTGAAGACAAAACTAGCATCCAAAGCAGAGAGTGAACCACAGCAGAGCTGTGTTTCTCTGCAGAGCAACCTAAAAGCCCTAACAGCAGACTCTTCCAGAGCCTGGACACCACCTGTCCATCCTTTTAAGATTACTCTTCTGAGCAGATATTAATTAGTGATTATTTAGCCCAGAAGGAGAGAGCAAAGGGGACTCATGACATGGCAACCCATGAATTAAGGTCCTCATTTTAGATCTGCATTTCAGACTGCATTTCTTGTTTATCTTTTCTGAATTCAACAGGTATTGGTTAACCTGCCTGAATAGTTTTGGAACACGGAGTGTAGTTCAGGGTCCTACCTTGATGCCTCACTAGGAACATGTTCTAGTCACAAAACTAGTGCATAGCAGGGACAAGGATGCGAATAGAGGAGCTGCCAGACCTGTCCTGGTCAGACCATGCCAGCACTCACTCTAGAGCAGGGGTGTCAAACTCATTTTCATTCCCGGGGTGGGGGGTGGCACATCAGCCTCGCAGTTGCCTTCAAAGGGCCAAATGTAATTTTAGGACCATATGTTGGAATAGCTACATTTATATGGTCCTAAAATTACATATGGCCCTTTGAAGGCATCCACAAGGCTGATGAGGCCTCCAGTCAAAATGAGTTTGACATCCCTGGTCTAGAGCCTCCAGAACCAATGTGAAGTGGACTTGTACCAGCTGCTGAGCTTGGGTCAAAACTCAAGTTCTTTTGGGTGTGTAGAGAACTGTATTTGCCTGCACAATGTGATAGCAAAAATAATGCATAAGCAGTATATGGTGCAGAATTGTAGTACAAAACTTTTGGGCTTAGTTGGCTAAATTCCAACCTGAACTTCCAAAGGAAAAAAATCTACACTGGAAACCTCTTGAGACATTTGTTAACTCATAGTGGAAACCACCCTCATCAGTGCTAAAAAGTCCTACTTAATCTCAGATAGCATGCCTGACAAGAGCCAAATTAATCACTGCAACAATGCCAAGGTGTCAGAGAAATTACTCCTGTACACTGATTACAAACCAGGAGGTGTTGTTCCCAGTGAAAATTGCACAGCTTTTTTAACTTCAGGAAGCTGCTAATGCTTCTGGTTTACCCTCAGCCTCCCTTTAGAGGCAGCTGAGTCCTGTAGGCAACAGGGACATCTACTGACACACTCTGCTCAGCTCTCCTCCGGGAAAAACTGAAATCCACGCCTTGTGGGAAAATCTGTGCATACTCAGCCCAGGAAAAGACAGGACTGCAGGCAATTAGCATCCAAATGATTTATTCCCTGCCAGATTTCCAGGAGTTCATAGGTATATAAACACAGATTAACTAGTACAGGACAAATTAACCGAAGAAACCAATTCCAGAAAGTACAAAGGAGGATGTGGGAGGTGTGAGGGGAAGTGACAGCTATAAACAAATAAATGCCTCTTCTGCCTCCCCAGGAATCGGAGCACTATTCATTTCCACTAATATTTTGAAAGTGACTGTCTACATTCTGCTCTGGATTTGCCAGAAATACTCAGAATGCAGCAATTAGCAGCAAGAAAATAATTCATAATTTCCTCACTGGAGTGTTAGACATGAATTAACACAGAACCTTCTTAGCAATGGGCAATTGTGCAACTCTTCAAAATGAAAATCACAGCGGATGACAATGGAAGAACCAATGTTCTTTTTAATTTGTTAAATTACTCAGCTATCATTCTGGTGCCTCCTGCTTACCTGAGTAGTGATGATGCAGATCTTGAGATGTTTTCAAGCAGGCAAAGATATCTGAAATAATGTTTAAAGGATCATTACGTTAATTATTATAGCAGAAATAAATGTATGATTTTTTAATTCCTTCCATCCCAGAGTTTGTCATGAAACAGATTAATCAGAATTACTGTCTCAGCATTCTAAGGAGGAGAATTACTACTAGGCCTTAAGTATGTTATAATGTAGAGTATATTGGCAGATTTCAGTCATCAATGTAATACAGCCAGATGACTTATTTATTCAAGGAAATGGTGGGAAACTTGTGATATTAACCTCAAGGACATGTAGCTTCTCTAAGCCAATTACACCTCTGGGATATTAAAAGCACGCTGCTGTCCATCATGCTTCACAGCCTCCCAAAGGCATGATTTTCCAACTTCATCCTCAGTCATTAAACATTCCATTAACTATACAATTACACCAAAGCTATTATAATACAGTCCCATTAACTCACAGTGTCTAAAATGCTGTTAAAATATAAACAGAGAAACAATTCCTGTGGTTATATATTTAACAGGCACAGCCAGATCAAATTTTGTCCAAAAATCTTTGTTTTTAAAAAAATATATTTTTAATAAAACCAAGATTAATCAGCACATTTCCATTAATTAGATGAAATCATTTTGTTCTATCAGAAAACAACATTTCAAAATGTCAGATTTCAGAAAAAAGGTATAGTTTTAATTCTGAAAAATGAAATAATCAAAACCAAATTTTCATCAAAATACTTGAACATTACGCTTCTTGTTCTATTTTATTTGCTTATTTTCCCTTTTCTACAAAACAAAAAAAAATCTTAAATAAGAAACATGAATAGATGTTGGGGGAAGGGCCAGTATTTCCACTGAGTGCCTTTGGTGATTTAAGGTCCCTTTTGGTCTCTTCCTTGCTGGACCCAACTAGTTTTGTTGCATTTTGTAGGTAGTAAAACAACAAACATGAAAAGGCAAATGGGGGCTAAGAAGTCCTTCCTTTTGAGAACGGTAAAACTGAATTTTAATCAAAGCAACGGTGTGCTCCACAGAGTTGCCCCACAACTCACTACGCTTGCAGCAGTGCACTTCGGCACTGCAGCGTTTTGTGCACAGCCAGGCTTGGAAAGCGCAGTGCTCGAAGGGGACATAAGCCTAAGAGCAACCCACTTCTGCATCACAGGTAGCCTCAAAAAGAGGTAGATGCCCAGCTGCTCAGCCTCTCACAGGTAAGTAGCATGTAAGGAAAACTGGAAGACAGACTGAAAGGCAACAAATACAGGTGAAGTTAACTAGCACTCCACTTTTTGTGGAACAAAGTAATTCCCCCCTATAACCTGTACTATAATACGAATGCACGCAGCATGGGGAATAAGCAGGAGGAGTTAGAAACCTGTGTTCGGTCAGGAGTTCATGATCTGGTGGCAATTACAGAGACATGGTGGGACAGTTCACATGACTGGAATGTGGTCATGGATGGCTATGTCCTTCTCAGGAAAGACAGGACAGCCAGGTGTGGTGGTGGAGTTGCTCTCTATGTGAGAGAGCAACTACAATGTATTGAGTGTTGTCCAGGCACAGATGGGGAGTGAGTTGAGAGTCTAAGGGTAAGAATTAAGTGGCAGGCTGGCAAGGGTGATACTATTGTGGGTGTCTATTATAGGCCACCGGATCAGGCTGAGGAAGTTGACGAGGCGTTCTAAAGGCAGCTGAGAGTGGCCTCAGTCACAGGCCCTGGTTGTTGTGGGGGATTTTAACTTCCCTGATGTTTGCTGGAAGGACCATTCAGCCAGTCAGCCACAGTCCAGGAGGTTCCTCCAGTGCACTGATGATGACTTTCTGATGCAAATGGTGGAGGAGCCAATTAAAAGAGGAGCACTGCCGGACCTCATCCTCACTAACAAGGAGGGTCTGGTTGAAGCACTAAAGGTTGAGGGCTGCCTTGGTTGCAGCGACCATGAGATGGTGGAGTTCAGGATCTCATGTGGCAGGAACAGGATAGCAAGCAGAATCGCAATCCTGGACTTCAGCAGGGCAAACTCTGGCCTTTTCAAGCAATTGCTAGGGGAAATCCCATGGGCAAGGCTGCTTGAAGGTAAGGGGGCCCGAGATAGTTGCTTAGTGTTCAGGGATTGCTTCTACCAGGCTCAAGATCAGAGCAAGCTCAAGTGGAAGAGGAGAGTTTACAGATCATGGAAGGAGGGGCTGGTCACTTGGTAAGATTATAAGGCTCTCGTCAGAGGATGTAGAGAGGCAACTAGGAAAGCTAAGGCCTCCTTAGAATTAAACATTGCAAGAAGGGTCAAGGACAACAGAAAGAGCTTCAAACACATGGCAGATAAAACTATCACCAGAGGCAATGTAGGCCCACTGATGAACGAGGTGGGTGCCCTGGTGACAGAAGATACAGAGAGGGCAGAGTTACTGAATGCCTTCTTTGTCTCTGTCTAATCTGCCGGAAACTGTCCTGAGGAGCCCTGTACTTCTGAGGCCCCAGAGGAAGTCAGGACAATGGAGGAGTTTGCCTTGGTTGATGAGGACTGGGTTAAGGAGCAATTAGGCAATCTGGACATCCATAAATCCATGGGTCCAGATGGGATGCACCCGATGGTGCTGAGGGAGCTGGCCGAGGTCATTGCTGGACCACTCTCTATCTTCTTTGCTAAGTCATGGGAAACAGGAGAGGTGCTTGAGGACTGGAGGAAAGCAAATGTCCCTCCAGTCTTCAAAATGGGCAAGAAGGAGGACCCGGGTAACTATAGACCAGTCAGCCTCACCTCCATCCCTGGAAAGGTGATGGAACAACTTATCCTTGGTGCCATCTCAAGGCATATCAAGGATAAGAGGGTCATTAGGAGAAGTCAACATGGCTTCACCAAGGGGACGTCATGCTTGACCAACCTCATAGCCTTTTATAAGGACATAACAAGGTGGATAGATGATGATAAAGCAGTGGATGTGGTGGTCTACCTTGATTTCAGTAAAGAATTTGACACAGTCTCCCACAGCATCCTTACAGCTAAACTGAGGAAGTGTGGTCTGGCTGATCAGGTAGTGAGGTGGACTGCGAACTGGCCGAAGGAAATAAGCCAGAGAGTCGTGGTCAATGGGGCAGAGTCTAGTTGGAGGCCTGTATCTAGTGCAGTGCCCCAAGGGTCAGTACTGGGACCGGTAGTATTCAATATATTCATCAGTGACTTGGATGAGGGAATGGAGTGCACTGTCAGCAAGTTTGCTGGTGACACCAAGCTGGGAGGAGTGGCTGACATGCCAGAAGGCTGTGCTGCCATCCAGTGAGGCCTGGACAGGCTGGAAAGTTGGGCGAGGAAAAATTTAATTAAATGTAACAAGGGAAATTGTAGTGTCTTGCATCTGGGTAGGAACAACCCCAGGTTCCAGTATAAATTGGGGCATGACCTATTAGAGAGCAGTGTAGGAGAAAGGGACCTGGGGGTCCTGGTGGACAACAGGATGACCATGAACCAGAACTGTGCCCTTGTGGCCAGGAAGGCCAATGGCATCCTGGGGTGTATTAGAAGGGGAGTGGTTAGCAGGTCAAGAGAGGTTCTCTTTCCCTTCTACTCTGCCCTGGTGAGACCAAATCTGGAATATTGTGTCCAGTTCTGGACCCCTCAGTTCAAGAAGAACAGGGAACTGCTGGAGAGAGTCCAGCGCAGGCCAACGAAGATGATCAAGGGAGTGGAGCATCTCCCTTATGAGGAAAGGCTGAGGGAGCTGGGACTCTTTAGTTTGGAGAAGAGGAGACTGAGAAGTGACCTCATTAATGTTTATAAATATATAAAGGGTGAGTGTTACGAGGATGGAGCCAGGCTCTTCTCAGTGACAACCAATGACAGGACAAAAGGCAACTGTAGCACAGGAGGTTCCACTTAAATATGAGAAGAAATTTATTCTCAGTGAGGGTGACAGAGCACTGGAACAGGCTGCCCAGGGGGGTTGTGGAGTCTCCTTCTCTGGAGACACTCAAAACCCACCTGGACACATTCCTGTGTAACCTCGTCTAGGTGCTCCTGCTCTGGCAGGGGGATTGGACTAGATGATCTTTCAAGGTCCCTTCCAACCCCTAACATTCTGTGTTTCTATGATTCTGTGAACCTTGAATTTCTTAATTGGCCATTTCATAATGGCCAGTTATCCTTCACTGATTTCATAATTTCAGGGAAATCACACAAACAGAGGAATTACACCGAAGTGCGACTTGAAAAATTAAGCGTACATTAAAAATTTATTTTCAGGTATACAGCCTGTTTTAACTCTGGAGGTCTCTTAGACTGCCAGGGATGAAAGCATTAGTATCATCTTGAAGATTTTCTTCCTGTTGAACAGGATAACATAACTTGGCAGACTAGAGTAAAATTACATTATTTTAAGATTTTGCAGCTACCATGAAGAAAACATGCCCTCATATAAACAAACAAACAAACAAAGCCCCTTTCACTTTAAAGTACAAATTACTAACATATGAAACAATAGCTGAACGTTTTCCTATAACCCTTCAACTAGAGTAAAATAACTTCCTTTTGGATTTTGTACTCCAAAATTGTCAGAGTGCAATTTGCAGAGAGGAAATAAAATGAGTGATAAGCAACCAGAAACTTACTGTCAGTTTTCTCTGAAGTTCTTAACCTGTTTAAAAGCAAAAGTTCAATATTTTATTTTAAAATTTCTGTCTCTAAGCTAACATTAGCACATCTGTGATCCATGTGAAGGCAAAACTCACAAAGGTTTGGTCAGCAATCATAAAACTTAACAACCCTCAGTGCAACTTTGTTCATTTCAACAATCAGCAAATAATATTCAGTTACTGAAGAACAGCCACAAACTTCTGCATATTTCTTTCTCCGCTTACGTCCAGCTGCTCTTATGATTTTGCACCACTGTTAATGCTGTTTACACTGCAATAACAGTGTCAGTTAAAGACCACTTCAATCACATACACAACTGTCCATTTTTCAGTCAATGCTGAGAGGTATTCAAAGCTGCCTACATCATTAATATTGTTTGCACAAAACCAGACTTTTTAAACTGATGGTCCTTTGGATTAGCAAGGCTGCAGAAAGACTACAGCATCAGCATCAACATTAAAGCACTGTTACAGAAGACAGCGGATATGATTCACCTCACAGACCAGAGAGATCCCACTGAAGACAACAGATTAAGTGACAGAATCAGGCCACTCAATGGCCTGTAACTCCTCACGGTAAGTATGCAGTTTGCGTACTGCCTATAAATGACACAGGATGGGTAAAAAACACAGTCTCTCTCTTTTTTTTCCTCTTTCCATGGTGAAACCACATGGGTTGTGACAGCTTTCTAGTGTCTTTTGTTTATTATATCCACTGTTACTAAATAAGAGAGATATTAAAGAAGTTGATCAAAACAAGAAAGAAAAATAAAAGGAAAACAGAGATAGCACTGCATATGGGAAAAAATATCCCCATTATTAAGATCAATCAAGGTGGAAAGAATCAAAAAAGCAACAACAAAATTGAAAACACTTTTGAAAGCAGTATACTTTCACTAAATATAATCAAAGCTTAATAACTGTTGAAAACCCATTAAGAAAACCAGGCTAAATACTTTGTAAATGTACAGAGTCAGTAAAAAATAGATTAATCAGAGAATTAGAGAAGCTTTCACGAGCTGCTAGTATTTCAATTATTAAAAAAGGAAATATGCAATTTGCACAGCAAAAGCAAATATAACTTTTTATGCTCACTAGCTTGGAATAATGGCTAATTAAAGATGCTATGGTGATCTTAGTGATTGAATTAGAAAATTGGATCATTGTTGGAATAAAAAGAGGTGTCCACCTAAAATTATATATGCCTTTGTGTAAATGGATCTCCTTTGTCTCAATTAATAAGGCTTCCTTTAGAGAAATGTAAACAGACTGAATTGCCTAAACTCTTCATTTCACATAAATTTCTCATCCTAAGGATAGTGCAGAACTGGAGTTGAAGCCTGCAGAATATATAGAAGACTCTTTCTAAAAGCATGTGAATATCTTAATACATACAAGCAGTTCCTGTTCAGATTACTTTTCTTGGTGGTTCCAAATATGCTATTACTCAAATCCTGTAAAGAAGAGAGATGTTTTTACTGGTAAAATCCGCACACCACTGTCATATACATACTGCACAACTCAGAAAGGTACAATCTTGAAAGCATTTATTGATATACTTATTGTTAGCATGAATAATGACACTGACAGGCTGGTGAATCACAACATTGCCATACCTACACTAATATGGAGCAAATTTGCTCACATTACAGTTTGCCATGCTGTCTCCACACATTTGAACAAAATACACAGGTACCCACCTATATCTCAATACCCTCACAAAAGTGTGTTAAGGGTCTGCTAATATGGACAGTAGCAGAGAACTCTCTTCATACTGCAAATTCCAGTTTAGGGATAGGTTTTACAGTTGTTAAAAATATGCACCCTAAACCTCTCTAACAGAAGAAGGTAATACATTGAGCAGCTCTCCAGGGGTATTTGGATTACATATTTTCCAGGTCTTATAGTTAAAGAAGTACGCAAATAGTCCTTTAGACTTCCAGCCATATTAAGGACAACTGGGCTAGCCTGGTCCTCCTAATGTGCTAGTCAGAAATGAGTTTATTCTTTTGAAGTCAGGCAGATTTCAACCCTCAAAAGCAACAGAGGTCCCCAGAAAAGTTCAAAGATGATGCAGTTTAAAGATAATTTAGCTAAAATTCAGCTTTGAATATTACCTGAAACTTAACTCACATTTTTTTTATTTCACTCGTATTTTTGCCTTGTAGCTCACTTTGCAGACGAAAAAATCTTTGACAAAAAACCTTCCTACACACACCTTTTCTTTGCTCCCTGCTACCCATCAGGAGGGATTTCTGAACCACTGGTGTTCAATGGGTAAATCTGAAAAGCATCACTTTAGGAAAAACATATTTCTCTAAAATATATCATGCTCCAAATGAAACAGTTGGATGCAGCAACATTGTTATCAGTGATATATATAAAATCTCATAACCCACACAGGACTTTAAGAGAGGCAGAGCAACTCAGTGGGTATTGGAGACTGTATCGTGAAAAGAATATTAATTTGAAGGTGGTGTTCTGAAAGTGACTAGTTTCAGTCTAACTCCAATCCTGCTGTAATCAGTGGAATTTCTCTGAAAACTTTAAAAATCCCACCCTTGAGTTTTACCTGAGATATCTCAACATGAATTTTGAAGGACTGGATTACTTGGTCCCTTCACACAGTTTTCCTGACTGTGCCTTTACTTTGCTTGTCTGACCCTGTGTTAACATTTCAAAGATTCATTGCTTTAAACTCTAGGCTAAGGTTTTACAGAATAGAAAATCAGGAAAATTATTTCTATTTCTCTCTTTCTCTCTCTTTCCACTTTCATACAAAAACCTGCCAATTTTAAAATTTAGATTCAGGCTCTCTTCCCTGCTATTTGGGATTGAAGTTCTACAGTACACAGAACAGCAGATCTGAAAATATCTGGTTTATTTGTATTCCTTAAAAAAAAAAAAAAAAAAAAAAAAGGCAACTCAAAGCATTTACAGTGAAAAATAAGCTAGGCTTTTAAAGATCACCATTTTAATAACTGAGACTGCTATAAGTAAAACAGGCGAGCAAGTGTGTTGTTTAAAAATGAAGACGAAAAGATTATTTCACAGTTCTCTCTCTTAATATACTCTTTCTTAATTTCCTTTCATACCTCTGAGATATCCCTGTGTAATATCATGAAAGATACATTTTCTTTGATTAGCTACACCACTTTAAAACAGATGGAAGTTTCTATAATCCAGATTCCTGTCCCCAGTCTTCAGGACATATTAGTCTAGCTCCATCAAAGTCAATGAGCCTATGTTGATTTACATAGGCAGAGGACCACTACATTATGGAGCTGTGAATTAATTCTGATAAATAAGATACCACATTTATAAGTCAGTGGTTAAGAAATCCAAACGTTGCAATTATTATCAATATTTAACTCTCACTTTGCAAAACAAACAAACAAACAAACCCCCTATCTCTGAGTGATAGACTAGGAGCTATATAGCTAACTTTCAAAAAATTTGCTTCACTCTGCTCATCAATTCTGCTTACGGGTTCAAGATCAAGCTGTGTGCTCACTCACTGCCTAATGAAACATCAACTCATGCATCATTTCTGACCAACTACTTCATACTCAGAACCACTCTATGATTCAATAATTTAATACCCTACTTCAATAATATTAATACAGTGTTAACAGCTGTTAAATTATTCATTTACTTGCACACATGGGCTGTGCCAGCAGACAACAAAGTTCCGCATTTCTCAAGAGGCATTTCATAATGAAGAACCTATAGTAGCAAGTCCAGGGACCTCAGTAGAGCTACCCTGGGCTTATCTCAGCCAAAATGATGTACTAGGAGATGTAATCTTTGGTCTTACCTCTCGGGAATGCCTCAGGTAATCACTGAATGGTATGCTATGTCTACCGATGTCTTGATTTTTCATTTTCTGGTGCATGTAACTGAGATGTTCCAAACCTAGCCAAAAGGGCATGTGTCAGCTATTTCCAGAGTGTAAATGAACAGCTCTACTGCTACAAATTAAACACCTACACAGTGCTATAAAATAAACACCTATATACCATATTGCCCCAGCAAACACGTAATGGGCTATAAAAGCAGAAACAGAATTCCATAGGATTTGAACAGACTGTTTCCATTCTGTCAGCAGATTTCAGAGGAGTGCAGCCCTTCTCAGACCACACTGTTCTGAGTCACAGCATTCCCTGAAGCTTCTCCCAGCAGCTCTCAGGGTGAAGCCAGGGAACCACATCACAGAAAAGCTGGAAGGTAAGATGAACTGTACAAAGGATTTCTTAGAATGAAAAAGCTGGAGAATTGCTAAAAGAAGACTAAGAATGCCATTCCCTTTTCATTCCAACAGACATGACATAGAATTCATTTCCACCCTTTGGAGGATGTGCTTCTGAGCAACGAGCAATGAGTAATGAATAATGCATGCAGACGATCTGCCACCAGATACAGTATTGCAGCACTGCCTGGGAGTGTAAATGCCTTGAGAAATTCAAGAGATAGTTTAATTTTATAATTAGCCAGGATGCCACTTTAGAAGACACGTCAGGAGAGGAGACAAGGATGTCATCCTCCTTGGTTCCCACTTATTCCTGAGGATTATACTCTATTCAGGCAGCACTCCCAGAAAGATTTAACTGACCTTCCACCCAGCCTATGTTTCTTTTACCTCTGCAATGACACAGCAAATAATCAACTTATGTGTGCCCACAATCTAATTCTCATTCTGTAAAAATTAAGCCACAAAGTGAAAGTGGTGGATAACACTTTGAATTTGTGAATTCTTATTTGCTGCTGCTTTTTAAAAGCTGTTCTGAATTTCACCATCTGCAAAATATCACATACTTAGCTGACTGAAATTAGACACAGTGAGCCAGTTCTTGCTGTGTTTCTCTTGTTCATCCCAGACATTGATCTCTGCAGGCTCTGAGCTCACTTGGGTGTTCTGAGGACAACCATCCACTCTAATCACCTGGCAAAACACAGACAAAATGACACTCAATTTATAGGATGACTAGCACCTCTGCAGTTCCTCTGACAGCCTGTGACATGGCCTTTCAGAGCATCACTGAAATGCCAATGACTGAACTTGCTCCCAGCTGAGAGACAGATTTTCTCATTTTTGTTACAAGTTGCAGAAGACACATTGTTTTTGTCTAGTAAATACTACTGATGAAAGATCTAGCACTAGAGCTTTTTAAAATGAAGTCTGAAGTCCCTCAGGATACCTTCAGAGGTATTAGGTCTCAAAGTTCAAATCTAAGATCTGTTGCTGACCTGAACATTTTATGTAAATATGTAAGTCTTCAGCTTTCATTGCATTAAATAGAGAACTCTTTCCAGCTGACAAACATCCTAGGAATCTCTTTGTAACTTTATAAATAGATTTTGATATATCTACATACACATACCATTACAAAAGCTGCGCTATACATATGACACAATCAATATATTGTCTATAATGTAATAAATGTTTTATGGATTCAGAGACAAGACTGTGGGACTCTTGTAGGCAGGAGATAACATTAGGAGTCCTGGTTTGCTTGTTTACAGTTGCACACCACCTGGGTACAGGTCATCACTCCTTCAGTCTATCCTAGATCATATGAAGTCTCCACAAGTCCACCTGTCAGCTACAGTGCAAGGACTGATTGTTTTCTGTGTAAATCAATAACACCTTGGTATACTATCTAGCAAAGTCCATAGAGTCGAACACATTCAAAACTGAAATTCCACACATTCAAACAAAAGGGAAATTAAACCAAAGCCAGACACACAAAATAACCACACCAATTTCTGTGCAGCATTTTCAACTAAGCCACACTGCACAACTGCTCTTAATGAATGAAAAAGACAGCTATGTGATATGTGATTCTCTTGCATTTGCACATACCGGCACCTGAAGGGGTTTTTTATTCTTCTTTCCTCTCAAAGACTTTCTGTCTCTGTTTTGTTGCTTTGCTTTCCTTGCTTCACTGTGGTGTAGCTCACTGGATGGTAAAGACTCTGTGGGAAAGACTCAAAAACCACCATTAAGCTACAGAGTTTTTGTTTACTAAGAGAAGATCTGATAAGACTGAGAGTTGGCAGGTCTCCAAAGCAAGCTGAGAAAGCCTTGTGACACCCAAAGCTTATACTCATACAGTTCAGTGCAAAGATGTACACCATCACAAGACATAAAACAACAAATGTTATCCATCATCTCACACTATTCATACTTAGAACTGGAATCTGCTATGTTTTAGGTGTTAGTAAGCAAACTCAGTGGTGGAGAGTCTGAAACTGGCTATAAAAATGTTTACCTCTTCACTCTCCATGCATCTGTCTGACCCAATGATACTGCTTACATATTTCTTAGGGATTATGTAATTTATTTTGACTCCTGCAACTCCTGCATTGCTTCCCCAGGGCAGGAGACTTCCTTGGAGTGAGCACAGTCTCTCTGTCACTCTGGCTCTGTAGCCACAGCCACAGGGCTCCCATGAGATGGGGAGAATCAGGGTGACTGAAGCACAGGAGTGGTACAGTTTGGATACCAGGCACACTTCAGAAATTCCCTACAGCTGTCAGACCCAGCAGAAAGAAAGTGAAAAAATAGCTCTGGACACTCTTGTTACTACCCTCAACTGCAGCTAATACCTCCTGGGTGCAAAGGAAATATTTTTATAATGTCTTGAGTTCCCCAGTAAAAGATACTGTACAGGTTCAGTGTTTTATAATTACCACCCATGGCCTTGAAGGTTTTCCCTCTTTTCTCTTTCTTAAAGGACTGTAAGCTGCTGCTCCTGCAGAAACTCCAGTCTCTCCAGGGTGGGCTGATGCAGAAGGATATGCTGCGTTTCAGCTTGTTCTGAGAGATGATGCTGCTGTGACATGACCTGTCAGAGTTGTAGGAGAAGGACTTTGATTCTCTTATCTGGACATGCCTGGGAGGACTACCCGTGCAATTGCAGTCACTGTTGTAAGTGGCATGTATGCACAGGGACTTCTTTTGTTTCTTCCCTGAGCTGAAAACACCTTTTTCATCACCTTCAGAGAATCCCCAGTTCACATAACCACCTTCAGTTTCTTCCCTGTCCTGAGAGGAAGGTGCTGCACTCTCTTCAATATTCAGGGATGGCTGGAGACCAAGAGGATGATCAGCCTCTACATCATTAGTCTGTTCTGATGGCAAACAAATAACAGTGTCTCTCTGGCTCCACTGATAATCTTCTGGCTCTTTTCCAATGTGGCTGACACTTGGCAAGTTTTGCTGCCTCACATTTCTACTTCGCAGTTCAGCTCTGAATGCATCTTCCCTGTATGTGGAAGGAGTGCTCAAAAATGACAAGTTGAAGGTCATATCCTCAGAGAAAGCCACTCCCTGATGGTCAGGTGGCACCAGCAAAAATTGTCCATATCTAGGGGTTGACTTAGTTTCAGATGATACTCCTGAAGTAAGCGTATCACTTTCTGTTTCTGTCTTTCGAGAGCTGTATTCTACCACCTTGTTACTCTCTGTCCTCAGTATGTGGTCTTTGCACTCTGATGACCACTGACTCCTTACCAAGCTCCGTAGGAGGGAGGGTGGCATGCTGTAGTAGTGGTTCTTCTTGTCATACAAACACTCCAGGCTGCTCAAGGTCTTGGAGAAGAGTGCATTGCTCCAGCTATGGGGCAGCTTTCTACAGGTTTGTCGTTTTGCGTCAGCCAGGAAAGCTTCTTCCACCTGCAAAGTGTCTGCAGCTGAAAGTACTTTCAGGATGTCCACTGTCAGGGCAGATAGGTCTTGCAAATGTCCTAGCTGGCTGTCCAGGGACACTAAGGACTCCTTGATATAAAATACTTTCTCATGCACTTCTTTAAGCTGCAGAAACATCTTCTCCACTCTAGGTAGAAAAAAAAAATATATAATTAGAGTACCAAAACCCAGATCTTTACTTCTGTTTGCCAGATCGTGAAAGAAGCCATTATCACATTTTAAAAAATCAGTGTTTCAAAGAGCCCTTTACTCTTTTCTAATGCTGACTTCCATTCCCATTAATAGTTATATTTGACAAAACCCATCCAGACTGACGACATATTATTCAGATTACAGGGCCAACAGCCAGTAACTTTTAAAGAAACAGGCTTTTTGCTCAATGATTATCTATTTTTTAAATTACTGTTTTCCTACTAATGTCCATTCCTTGCCATAGAACTACTAAACTATGGACACAACAGCACACAGCTTTGGAAATGCTGCATTGGCCATTGCTGTAAATGTAAAATGCTGTTAAGTATACTTCTTGTCAGCCAGTTCTCTGGCTTCTCTACATTTCTTGTGTGAGCATGAGAAGGACAATGCTCAAACCAACCTAAGGATACTCTTCCATTTCTCCAATACTGCAGACTACTGGGAAAAGGGTCCTCTCAGTAACCTATTTGGCCTCTGGAAACAGATTCTATAGGTCTGTTGCCATCAGTTCCCATCAGGTAAAACTCAACTGCCCAAAAAGCAAAGCCCTTTTTATGGTTTTCAAATCCCCAGTGAACAGTGCAAGAGTTTCTTGGCCTGGAATGACATAATTTTAACCAAATCAAATCAATAACCATATAACCATCTGCAACTTGTCACTGCGTAACTAAAAGATACAGTATTTAACCAACAGCTAAATAAAATTAAATACCAGTGTTCCACAATATTTTATTCCTCTAAATTAATTGATTGTATTGAAGTTATGCAATGTTGTGAAGTGTGTTTTACGGTTGCACCCAGAAAAAAATTCCTTTCCAGATCTGTATTTATTCTTTCTGTAATCGACTCTGCAGCTTTCAAACAAAGTTACTTACTTTATTTCTTTTACAGGGGACATTCATTTTGCTTGCGTGTTTTGGTTTAGTATGCAGAAAATAAGACTATGAACAGGCAAAGATTAAGAGGCTACCTTTCTCTAGGCAAAACAAATTTATTAGATGAGACCAGTATTGACATTCAGTAAGATTTTTTATACTGCTCACTTTCTTTAACTCTTTCCATTAAATGTAATGGCAGCTTTGCTATTGATTTCAATAGAAAGCTAAATTAGGCCAATATTGAGAGCTTTGAAACCCCATCGACAGTTGTGTATTGACATTTTGCAAACCCAGACACGATTTGCAGATGGTTATATGGTTATTTCTGTAAACAGCAGTTACATTTAATCACAAGCAATACTCTCTCAGTGTTCCTACCCTGCTGACCCTCTAAATAAAAATCTGTATTTTATGCCATACTGTGGCATGTCTTTGTGGTGCTATAAATCACAAATCTTTGCTCATATGCAAAAGGGAAACTGAGCATTACCTTACTGTACCCCTTTAGCCACCTGCACACTGTATACATCTGGGGATGTAATTCTCCTAGCAAGGCTTCTCAGCCAGGCCTGCCACGCAGTTTGAACACATACATTACATTTCCATCATATTTGCAAGGCCTGTGTAGTCTATTGCTCCTCGTGTTCACAGTAGCAGTAGCCTGTTCCAAAAGCATTAGCTTCTCAATGTCTTTTTACATGAGAAATCTACACAAAGAGCACAACTCTGCAGCAAAACACACCTTTCTGTTGTCAGACGGATCCTTTCACTGTCACTGGAACTCAGGCTTTCGTTCTTTTCATGAAAATATTCTTCCACACACTGTTCCTCAAAGTCATGGAGTTTCTTTAACTCTTCATCACTCAGGTACAGCTCTGGACAAAGGAGGGAGGAGTTGGTGTGAAGCATGCTGACAAATGCAATTATTTGTAAGCATCCACGAGAAAAAAGAAAACTGTCAGAACAGATTTTCTCTCAATCTTTTTACAAGAATGAAACAGATTTAACTCCATGAATTTGGGCTTATGTATAAAGACTCAATATGACAAATACATGTACATGTGTTTTTTTATCTTTCCTTAGGAAGAGAGCAAAACCACACTGACAAAAATTCCAGTGCATTCCCTTTTAAAGCCTCAAAAGTACATACCCAAATGGCAGCTCACAACAACATATTTTCTCCTAAACATTTTCCTTCATTTTGTTATACATGTGTGACTCACAAAACTTATATACACATATGCAAGACTTACAAAGATTTCACTATAATTTGGTCCGGGCATTCATTGAGGGCTAGTCACCTATAGCAATTACAATCCTTTCAGGCACTCAAAGCTACTAAGATTTTTTTTCACCTAATTGCTTCACATGTTCATGTGTATGAAGCATCAAGCAAAATTACTGGGTGAAAAAGAACACATTCAGAAGTTTAGAACTTCACAGGTTGGGCTGCTCCTGATGCTACTCTTTAGCACACCAAGACTTCTCAGAGAACAGATTGATTATAAGTCAGTATGAAGAAATGCACACATTGAAAAGCTGCTTCTCTGATCCAAATTTACATCTTCCAAGCTCCTTTTTCTTTCCTTTTTTACATTCCAGGGTCCTCACTGTACCCATTAGGGGGGGAATCTGTGCCAAGTGTCACCACAGTGTTTGCTCCAAGTGTGTGGTATTCAGCTGCAACAGACAGGTCAGCAGGGAAGCCCCCTGCAGTGTTCTGGCATCCCGCTCTCACTCCGAATAAGACTGAATCACCTCCTAGGCTCTTTTCCCCCTTAACCCCTCTGTTTTCTTGCCTCCAAGATTTTACTCTGTACCTTGGCACTTTCATTGATTTTCCACAGGGTGGCACTGGATCCTTATTGCTAAAACCAGTTAGTTATAATCACACCAAATGTAAGTTGAAGAAACTTACCAAGTAATGCATAGGTATATAGAAAAGGTATGCCAAGGTACATAAACAGGAAAAAAGCCTCTTTCTGAAAGGAGTGTAGGCAACACGAGCCCTCTTCTATCCAAGTGCTTTTAGATGTGCTAAGCAGTGTTTCAGTTTTCCTTGTGCCTAATACACCTTACAAGTAAGACACCCACTATGCTACGTCAGTGACTTATACTATGCATGCATATAAAACGAGCAGTGGTACTTCAAAGCACTTCAAAGGCAGGCTGATGTATCCAACCAGGATGGAAGAGCTGAGCCTGGGAGCAGCAGTAAAGCAGCTCAGCATTGATTAGTTAAGCCCATTTTTGAACTCTGTAACCACCTGTGAGCACGCCAGATATCTTCAGGGATTCATGTTCAGCAGAGAAAATCCTAGGCAAAGCATAACCCAAGCAGGGTCTGCTCACCTCTGTTATTAGGTATCAATGATGTATGTTGCATCGAAAAGGATGAGGCTGCATAATACTATGTGCCGATGTCTTCCAGTGTTTTTTAAGATAAGGCTACAGCCACCAGCTCCTCCCCATTCCCTTGCCTCACGCCACGAACCACCTAGCCACACTGTTGAACATTCATTCCCATCCGAACATCTTGTGGTCCACGCCCCACAATCTCCTGCCAGAGATCCAGGAGATGGTGACAGTGGGACAGGGAACTGGCATCGCTTCAAAGAGGCATTAGGAAGGACTCTGGGATGGAGAAGTCCAGGTTGGGAAGGGTGAAGGTGGTGGGGTTAAGGTGCAGTGATGAGGTAATGCAGAAAGGGAAGATGTGGTGAGCAGGTGGGAGGCCCCTGTGCCCTCTCCCTGTGTCTGCCATCACAGCATCTCCTCTGGCCTTAGGCTCTGCAACTACTTTCTCTGGGCAATTAAAAAGGAGTTACTGGTCTTTTCAAGATGAATGTACAGAAATGTATACCTCTAGTGTTGTTTAATTTCTTTCAAAATAAGGTTATTCCATTATACAGAAAAAGCTGCCGTCACTTTATTTCAGCTCAGGGTTTTGATGTGTCTTGACTGATGCACAGTGTGCAGCAGAGCAAAAGCCAAATACATAGAAAAGCATTCCTCTAGACATGGTTTCCTACAAGAGTTCTCAGACAGTCAATTTAAATTCAGCTTTGCAAATAAAAACAGCCTCCTACCCAGAGAATTTTTTTTTTTTTTTAAGAACTGAGCTATAAAGTTATGGGAGGCTGTCAAAACATTCCTCATCAGCTATTTTGTAAGGTCCACAGCTTAGCTCTGCTTACTTAGTCCAACGTCGCCTTCTTCTTGATCCAGTTCATTTGGGGGTCGATGGTGGAAGATGCAGTTTATGAGAAGTCCAATGTGGCTCAGAAGGATGAAAGGTGGGGGCAGCCACGGCTTCTCATGGTAGGTCATAATGTAGCGGTACCGGTTGTACTTCCAGAGCTTGTTCGATATGGATTTCAAATCATAATAAACATTACTGAGAAGAGAGATAGAAGGGGAAGGAGAGTAAAGCACTCCTGTGAGGAATACTCTCAATACAGCACAAGATGCTTGTCTACAGATCTAATTTGACACTGAAGTAAAGTCCCATCCCTCCAGTGAGGTAAATCAGCTTAGCAACTTTCATTTAACAAAGCAGCAGCATGTGCCTGCAGCTAGTGCACTGAGAATGAGATCTTCAAAGCTGCCTAACGGATTTGGAGATCCAATTCCCATCCACATTAATAGGAGCCGGGCAAAAAATATCCCTGAAGTAGCTTTGAAATCTCAGCCAGATTATTTAAACTTTAATACATAGTCTAACTGGGAGTTCAACATTGTCTGCCTCTTTGGACTGAATTAAGTGTAAGAGTCAGGCTAAGGGAAGAGTGTTAACAAAATGGTTCCACTGCTCTTCAGTGCACTGCCTCTAAACAAATACATGCTGCAAGACACAGCTACACGAGCAATTCTTCTGCAGGGTACTCTTTGGAGCTATGATATTACTAAATGTGACTGTTGTTGCACTGAATAATTTCCCTTATCTACTATCATAGGCTCAAGTACGTGCAAATAACTTCATGGCTTCTGGCACTGTAATTTCAGTTGCACCATCATACTACACACCCAGAATATAATCACAAAAACATCAGCTTTGCTTCTGGGAGCATAATTAAATATATTGCTCATACTCATTTTCAGTCCCACTTCTGGAACAATCAAACCACTAGGCAGAAGCATTAACATATCATCATTGCTGAAGGTTTAAATCTAGAAATAATTCAAATTACAATTTCACAGCTGTGTATTAAAAAAAAAAAAAAAAAATTGATGCCTTGCCACAACTTCAGGAAAGGGATTTCTAATTGGAAATGGGAATAGAGTTTTGATCTTTCAGTTTTCTTGAATATTAATCACTACATTTCTTCATTTGTAACTTTTTTAAATCTACATCTGATTTTTTCTTCCCCAGAAATACCAGAACTCTAGGAAAAAATAATTAACTACTTGAGTTAGATTGGTCTTTACTAATATTTTACAGAACTTGATCACTACAAAGGTTCCCCGGTTAAAACTTGCAAGGTTAGAATTACTGTAAAGACACTGATCAATTACTATAGAATTACTATAAAGACCCTTCCTACTCTGGTAGCAGACATTAAATAGCATTACCCTGTTCCCTTGAATAGCTTCTTTACTTATCTGCCAAACTAAATCTTGAGCTGCTCTATGATGAACACTATGTAGGCACTCAACACAACAAATACAACTTTTAGGAACAAAGTACAAAGTACTTCACAGCTGAACTAATGTTGCTTGTTTGCCAACTAGAGCTGCCCACTTTCACAAAGTCAGATTCTGTTTAAATAACAAAACACTTCAGGCGTCTGCTCACGAGCCCTTTCCTCCCACGCTCTTGCTTCCACCATACGTTTTTTATTCACTGAACCCCCATGGAAAATGGGGTAACAGTCACCATCAGCATGTCTCTGCTGGGACATTTTTGGTAGAAGACTTTTGCAGAAGTGTTGGCAGAACATCTACTAGTTGCTTTTGCCTTTGCAGCAACATACTATGGTACCTACTTAAAGAAAGCAATCAGCAAGTTGACCATGATGATGTACTGCACAAAGAGGTAGACAGCTTGGAGGAACGGCGTGAGGAAGGAGCCAGGAGGACAGTCTTCATTGGTTTCACAGACTGAAAGCGAAGGACATACAGAGCATGGTTAGCATGGAAATCAGATCAGAGCACAGGAGTGGTATGTGCTCCTCATTTGCCTCAGCAAGAAACAGGACAGTCCTCATTACTTTCACAGGGGTACGTTACTAAATTTCCAACTAAAAAGTCTACCTCAGCATAAAGGGGATGTGAGACCTCTTGATGATACTACTGCTCCAAAGTTTCCATTGCAATTTGGAAGCTGGAGACACCTTTTCATACATGTCAGTTCTTATGCCCCACCTTTTGTTACGGGGAAAAATGATGCAGCAGAAATGTACTTGGGAGATGGCGCATGCTCAAGTAAACTGAAATTGAAATATTTGATCCTTAAAGCAAGTGGCAAAGCTTTCACTGGCTCCACTGTGGAAAGGATACAGCCCAAAGTCTGCTTTGTCAGTACTGGAGTGTTATTCCTTCAGAGCTTCACTAAGATCACTTTGACCCAGGTGCAAAAGAATATATGGCTACAAATGTATGTGAGATGAAGAAACAAATCATTGAAACTAAGGAATCCTTCTTAATGTTTTTAAATTGTCAATGTCAAAATAAATACTTTTCAATCTTTATAAGTTTTAAACGAATTTTGCACTTTTGAGGAAATTTTTAAACACATTTATAAGGCAGCAGTCCTAAATTCAGGACATGTTCTGCAGCATAAAGAGTCATTAGAGAAATCATAGCTTTATTTGGGAAGTGTCAAATTTCTAAAGGCTTAGGATTAATAAGTGATTAAATGGATTAAACCGTGAAACTTAACAGTGTGCTTTTCTTTAAAAGAATTTTGACTTATGCAACTGAAACACATAGCCATCATGTGACTGTTTCAGCAATAATAAGGGATGCAACACCTTACGTTACTTTCATGAACCATAGCTATGCTGAACTATGTATATGAAATATTTTTATCTATTTGCAAACCTACTTTTCTATTTTAGGGACTGTTTTACTTGTGCCCATCACTGACCAGCAAGAAAGCGCCTTCCATCTGTAATGCTGAAATGCCTTCTGGAGTGTCTGGTTCTTCTCTCTTACTGAGCCACAGTCAAAGCCATGATAAGAATATAACATTTTTCCTACTTACGTTGTTTAGTTCTATTTTTCCTGTGTTCAACAGGTTTATCTGTTTAAGAATAATGCCAGGTGGTTAATTCTTAATATGGTGAAAAACAATTTTCCTTTTTTACTTTTCATTTTTGTTTTTATTCTTTCTTCCTTTAAGACAACTTTGTAGTCATTTCTCCAAGAGATCAGCAGCTTTGGATTCACCTAACCGGAAATTCATTTCACTGCCAGATACCCTGACCATGAACTAGCTCAGTGTTAGTTCCTATGTGTTTTCATCTGAGCTTTGCATTACACTTCACTTGAAAAGATAACATTGAAGGTTTCAAAGCTTAACCTTTATTTTAAACAAAGAAACTCACCTTTATTCATGCAGCACTACTCATTAAGGACACACACACACACACACACACATATATATATATATATATATATATATACTCAAACCAAAACTATTTGAGAAAGAATAGACTCAATATGTGGTCAAAAATCTAGTAGCCCAAAGTGGACATGTTTCTGCACGTATTAAATTTAAACTGTTGAGCTGTACTGTGAAAATTACCTACCATCTATTTCTCCAGCATAGACCTCACCAAACATCATCCAGTAGGGTTGAAATACAATATCTCGTGCCAGAGTCCAAGAAGGAGGTTCCTCTGGGGAAAGGATTGCCTTTCGTGACACTCCAAAGCTCAACAGGACTATGGCCATCATGACCACAATATAGAACATGTTTGCTGTCTGGAAGACATTTTTGCATGAATGAATTAGCTGTGTTAATTATATGTAAAGGAGACATACATTTTAGGGAAGAGTGTCAATAACTGCTTTTACAAAGCAGAATACAAAAACATAGCTAATAATTCAATATGATAGAGAAAATGAGAATATTTTATTTCTATGACCTGGACTACCCAGGTATTTTATAGAGGTTAAAGTCATCCTGAACCAAAAAGGCTGCAAGATCTACTTGCCTCTCAAGTCCCTCTTAAGATCTTAAGCAAGCTTTGAAAAATGCAGAGACTCTATGACGGTGTTTTTCTTCAGTGGTATTTCATCCAAACTGAGAGCAAGGAATAACAGTGACAATTACTTTGCCTTCTAACACTGCATCAGAATTACTATGCAAGACAGAATATAAAAGTATTAATAAGATAGTTCCCAATAACCGAGGGAAATTACAGCAGGAATCTGCAGATGTCCCTCAAGACTAGGCAGCAGTTCAGCAGCAGTTCTTATAGCAAAAGAGAAAAAAAATAACTTTGATCTCAGAGAAATTTTGCCTGCTAAAAATGGGATATAATTATTTGAATCAAAACATAAAATAATAATGAGACAGTTTCCAAGAGCTAGGGGAATGCTCCATAGTAGTGAGCCCATCTGCAAGAGATAGTGATTTTTATTTGTCCTATTATCAAGCCATATCAGAAACTCAATTCAAATGCAACCCTTCTCTAAGGAATGCAGCAAAAATGTCTTTTGTGAATAAATTCAAATAATGAATAAATTAGAGAGAACTGAAACCTGATTATGGTCAACTCACAAACAGAAAAAGACATATTTTCAAGCAATACATTCACTACAAATTACTAGGTGACCCCTCCTTTGACCATAATTCTTTTCTGTCACTTCTGACCTTCACATGTTCCTCAACATATGCCTTAACTACAAAAATATTGTTCCAAAGCATAATACTTACCATTTTCCCAATCATTGTCAGGTATGGGCCAGCATGCTGATTCACAGCGAAAAGATCAAGGAGCCGAGCATACCAAAATATTATATCCAAGCAGTAAAGTAGCCTCCCTGCAGTTTGAACAGGGGGGTTGGACCAGCGCAAACCAAAACCAATCATAAACAGGATGATAGCTATAGAATCAGTAAAATTCCAGTATTCATAAATCCACACCTTCACTTTTTGGTGGAATTTTCCAGGTTCTGAAATAAATACCTGAGTAGAATGTGGAAAAAAAACCCAACAATACTCTGTTAAAATTGAAGATACATTCTTTAACCTTTTCTGTCTGAACTGTGTCATGATAATTTTTTTTCCTTTTTTTTTTGCAGGCCCATGTACCGCATATTTCCATTCACTGTTAATTGAGGTTAGTACTTAACCTACAGTGTTGTATTGCTAAAGCACACCATAGGATAGCTTTGCCTATGGAAAAACAGATTCTGAGCCCAAACCCATTCACTGAAGAGCATATTCCTCAGAAAAAAAAAAAAAGAGCAGCCAGATTAGAGCTCTTAAGCATATGTATAATTATAAATTAATGAGCATTTTCTAGAGGAATGGCCATGACCTGCAAGAGCGCTTTAAAAGCCCCTTGGCCATGGAAAGTACCAACCTAACCTTGCTGATGGGAAAATAACTAATGCTTTTTATTTCAGACTGAAAATACAAAGAAAGATCCTTGTATTCCATCCACCAAGGACATACTAAAAAAAGAAGCACTGGCAACTCGCAAGGTAAAGAATGAAATGTTCACTCCTTGAACTGTGAGGTGCCCCAAAGGGATTTTAAGCTTCACTGAGCAAATGTGTGAAGTGGAATCTTTGGGAGACTGTAAATAAAACCTTTGCACATTACACAAGTGAGGCCAATTACGCAGTGCTATGTAAGATCACACTGATAAGTAGCAAGCAAAGGAGAGATTTTCAAATGTTACCCTTGATCCTGCGAGAATTTACGCACATGAACACATTAATGTAAACAACTGATCCTACTCAATTCAGCTGGACTAACTCACATGAGGAACTAGTTGCAGGGTCAGGGCCTAAGGCTTTAACAATTAGTTGATACAATCTAGAGAAATAAAGTTATATATAACAAGGCCTTCAGCAGTTAAGTAGCTGCACGTGTAAGACACAGTGTCCTACAAAGTCTTTCCCAGCAGATCAGAACTACTACATAGACAAAGAAAATCAAGCAGAAGACATGAATTTAAAAGTCTCCAATGAATGTTAATACTATAAATAACTGATGTTTCCACTGTCCCACCATCAACACAATGCAACAGCACAACAGCCATTTTAAAAGTTCTTGCTATTCCCCATTCAATTTGTTTCTCAATTAGACAATCCTTGTGTAGATTTTTTTCAACTTTATCTTGTGCAGCCACAGAACTTGTATATTTATCCAAGCTTCAATATATTCCCAGCATCTCTGCTACCCCTTGAAATCCTTCACCTCCCTTGTACTGATGTTGCAGTCTCCTAAGTGATCTGTTGTAACAAAATCCTTCATTCAGAACTGCAATTGTTTTTTTGTAGTTTTATTCCCCAAGAACTACAGCATTTATACTGTCATATAATAGATAATTCACACCAATATTGTTTATTATATGCTGAACCTACAATGAAGATATACCTGATCAGACACAATAATTTGGGCAATCCATAGCTGGATTTGTCCCCACCCTTAGGTTTGGATTGCAAGTTGTGTTCAGAAGTTGATGGTGGCTTTTTTTCCGTTTTGTTTGTAGAGGTTCAATTAGACTTGATGGAGAGCCATGAATTATTCTATACATAACTCCTATTAAGTGATAACAATGTCCACACTTGAAGTAAATATCTAAAGACCAATTCCATACTCACTATGAGAAGTGGTCCACTCAAAAAAAAAAAAAAAAAAAAAAAAAGACAGGTGCATACAATGTGGCTCCAAATCTCAATACAGCATAATCACTTTCAAGTGACATGCACATTACCACTGGCATTACACAGAAAAATAGCTTTAAGAACAAACTTTCAGATGCATTTTTGAAGCCCAAGTACGGATATTCAAATAAAAGACTTTTCAGAAATAAATGCCTTGTATAACTCTTTCCTGTGCTAAACTCTCTACAAAAAATGCAGGATTTGAATTCTTCAGTTTATGTGAATGGAAAAGCTTACCTCCCTGACTTTTTCAATAGCAGTGCTGAAAATATAAATGATAACAAGCCACTCTTGCACACTTGGTCTTGGTTCCATCTTCACCAACACAGTGTAAGTGAAGAGCATGAGAAACACCATGTACGCCATCTGCAAAACACACAGTATATAACCCGTAGGCACAAAAATCTCCAACAAATTTCTGCAAACATATTAACAGGTGATTAGCCTGACTATATATATTCAAAGTACAGGGGCACGGTCAGAATTTTGAGCCTGAAAACTTTCCTCCAGTTCTCCAAATATTTTTTGTAGGAATATCCTTAAATATCATCTGGAAATTGGTGCTTTAGTACTGAATAAATGGGAAGATGAACTATTGCAATGCAAGCTCACCTAGACTCCAAATCCATGTATAAGACAGGCTATTATATCCATCATCATTACTTTAACGTAAAGGTAGTGCTATGCTTTTATCCTAACCTTCTGCTGGAGGAAGTAAGTGCTCTAAAAGCTATATGAAACCCTGCTGGTTAATCAGTGCCTCCCGAAACACAGGAAGAACAATATCAGGTGTAAATCATATATTTTTAAGGTACCACAACACATCAGAAATGTATCTGAGATAATAGATTAATGACCTATAAAGCAGTTAGCCACACCCTACTAAAGGAGTAATAGTTTATATACAGGGTGGGCTGATCCAACAGGCAGCCTGATCTTAAACACCTTAAGCTACACTGACACAGTGTCAGTTACTAAAATTGATTTAATAAATGCATATTTCTCTATAACTAATGATCTCCCATAGATTAATATTCACTAATTCTGAAACAGTTCCTAAAGAAAGTGATATGAATATCTCTAAGGTATTTAAGGCCAGCTTCAAATCTCTCTCTCTACACCTGCAATTAAACATTTAAAAAGCTGTGCTTGGGGTTTTCTTTAGCTCCTTATTGTGGTTTTTTGTTTGGTTTTTTAACACAGCTGCATTATTTTAGCTGTAAAACTTTCTACTTGATTGTGAGAGAAATATTCAACTGTCTTCCCATCCACCACCACCATTAAGTGGCTGCAAATCCATGCAGGCTGCAAAGTAAAAGCAACATCAAGTGGTATTTGGAAAATCAAAAGAGGATTTTGGCAATCCAGGTTCTAGCATGATGACCAACCGTGTGAAACCAGAACTTGACAATTGGTGCGTTGTAGAATTCATAGATTTTTCGAGTTCCAGGAAGGTTTCCTTGTCCATTGTCTACTTGGCTTTCATCAGACTTTTGAGCAACCTTCTCCACATCATAATCCTTCTTTAAAAGAAAAGAGCATTTTTAAAAGTAAGAAACCATGGGTTATGATTGCAAAGGTTATGTTACATTAGAGGGAAGATAGGCAGAGATGTTTGGGCTTGATTTTGACTGGTTACAACCATGGAAACTGCAATAATGCACACTTTTCCACTACACATAGGGATTTAGGGTTTGCTTTACATGGCATCTCTGCCAGGCTCAAGTGATGCAGAAGTAGACACACCTTGTTTTTCAACAAGAAGGGCGGAGGCTAGACCTCTGGAAGGGCTATGATGTAATTCAAAAAACAAAATGTCAAGGAGAGACTAAGAGTGAAGGGTGGCCATGAAGAGGGGGAGAGGCTGTGGCTGAAATGCAGGGCAGAGGCTGCTGGTCAGGAAGACTGGGACCAAGGAGTGAGTTGGAGAGGACGAGACCTGGACTGCCTCAGTTCTGCTGTCTCCCTGCTTTGGTCAGCTCGACTGGGCAACCTGAATGGAGTTTTACAGTTGTGGTTTTGTATATGATACGAAACCATTCTCAGATTATTTGGTATACAAGATTACATAGGTATTTATCTGCAGCTTGAGTAGACTTTGTGCCCTAAAATACCTGTGTGACTGACAGGTAATTATACTGTTCTCATAATTTTGTGAGGTTGGGAAGGATTTTCTCATTATGACCAGAACAGAAGTAACACCCAGGACAGATTAAGTGACTTTTCGAAGGTCACTTCAGTTCGTATCCAAACCAGGGATCAAACTCCTACTTTTTGAGAGTTCAGCCCCAACACTTCCAACTGATCACCTTTTCCTCACTCCTCAGGATCATACTGCAGTAAACAGACAGACTCCAACACACGAATGACTGATCATCAGACACTAACCAGAGACAAGGCATCTTTAGAGCTGGTTGGGCTCTGATCCCCATGATACCATGTGAACTGGTGGAAGTCTTGAGACTGAGGTACATGAGACATTTCTGCCTTGCTTTTAAACTCCAGCATCAAGATGGTGGGAGGCAGAAGAATACTCATAATGACCTAAAAGAGAGACATGAACTAAATTCAGCAGTGATAACACAGACCCGAGGCCATAGTCAGGTATGCATGGTGCCAGCACAAACCCAATACAATTCCGCTGGCCTTGGAGGGAGCCACTGGTGCAGGGGATCTCTGTATCACACTCCTGCAGCCTCCAAATAAATGTGTTGCTCTTGACTATTTTGTGGCTTTTGAGAGTGTCGTGGTATCTGGGGATACTTTAGATACTGCACCCCATGTCCGGAGAGCACCCCTCCCATCAGCAGCTCTGCTGGAGAACCAGCAATGCAGGGCAGAGAGAGCAGGTGGGGAGGGACTGAAGAGTGCTGAGAGAATGGGAACAGCAAAAACCAACCCAAAACCCTCACAAAGTGCATTCTCCTAAGGTCACCCCACAACTGCTTTTGCAAAGAAGTAAAATAGAAGCAAGTACTGTCTTTCCTCCCTGCCTTTCTTTTCTGTCCCACATGTGCACACTTCAATCCACGCCTAAGTACTTCTGTCTGAGACTGCAGTAGACATGTTCATAACCACAAAGACATGTACAAAGCATGTAAAAAGCATCTAAATTCTCAGAAAATGCTAAAGTGATGTTGCCTTAAACCAGGAGTTCTTCCGCATCTTCAGGCGTCCCATCCACATATCAGTCAGCAGCATCTGTGTGCAAGTATGGGATATGAAAGGCCGCAACCCCACAGACACTGCTAGTTTTAAGCAAGTTGAGTTGCTCCAGTTTTTCAGTTCATAGGTCAGCAACTTCATGGCCATCTGCTCATTTTGTTTGAATGCCTTCTCCAGGACATCTAAGGCAAGCTGTCCAAATTCCCTAAAGCAGAAAAGAATTAACAGTTAACATAACAGTGATCAGTCAAAACTCAGAATCACTGCTGCAAAGAGGTCGGTTTGAAAACTCCACTATCAAAAGTTCAGCTAACAATCTCAGTAAGTATGCATTCTCTCATTTTTCCCATTGCTTTATCAATATATCTAGTGAATAATAATTTGGGGAGCAAATCTCACTATTTTGTCCTAATCACAAGATTTAGAGTCATCTAGATTTTTAATTTTTTTTTTTTTTTTGGTTCTTAATCTCACTCAGCGATCAAAATGGACCCTATGAAGTTGTATGTATATCCTTCAACAACAGATTCATTGCCACTGTGGGCAAGTATAGCAGGCAGCTGCAAAAGTGTCTTCTTTCACACTGGCTCTTAAGCATCTCCATAGGGAAGATCCCTCAAGGAAGATACACCTTCCTTTAAATTAAGGTGAGGAACCGCATGCAAAACAAGACTGTACATCCTATTGTACTCTAAACCTGAAGCATGATGTCTACAAAGAAAAACTACCAGAAAACACTAACATGGAACTAACATGGAAAATTCTTGGTTGACTTAATTTTTTTATTCACTTGGTTATTTCAGCATGCAGTTTGCTTTAGGTCTTACACAGAGCAGGATTTAAGCACTGATTTTCGTTTGCACATTACCACATGTTACAGATTTGAAAAGCCCAATACTTATGTGCCATATGGCTTTTTAACAAGTTGAACTGGAAGAGAAGCTGTAAGGGAAATTTCAGTCTTCCACTTGACCAATTCACAGCAAGCCACACATTACTCACCTATATTTTAATTTTCAAATATGCAACTAGATAACATGCTAATAGATTTCCTTTAACTCTTGACCAGACTGCATACCCACACATAGCTCCATTACATAATAGGAAAAGTGGGAAGCTGATAGTATTTATTTTACACTCCTTTGTACCACTAACCGCACAAACTCTTAGTGGATTAGGAAAATATCTAACCACTCTAAGCACTGCAGAACTTTATCAACTGAAGTGAAGGGAGAACCCATACTTTGAGTACTTCTTGAGTTCTTCTGAAGTGTCATCCACCATGTTGCTCTGTTTAGCTTCACGGGCCATTGCCCTGTAGAGTTTACAAGCCACAACAGCTTTGACCATGGCTTCCTCTCCATGCTGCCAGAAGAACATTGCCATTTTCTGCCTTTTCATTAATACTGCCCAAACCAGAAGGTCGTTATAGGGGTAGATAAAGCCAGATGACTCATAGTTCTCTGCAAAGTTTATATCCTCTTTTGATTTCTTCTTACACTTATGGAAAGCAGTGGATCTTTCCTACAAATTTGTTTTTCAAATAAAGAAAATCTCAATGAATGGTTGAGGTTCAGATTCATATAAATAAAACTGCATGCAACTTGAATTGCAACTAGTAAACTATTTTATCATAATATACATTTAAGTCATAAACCACAGCTAGGATCACATTCAGATTACCAGTGCTAAGAAGCTGGTAACATTAGTGGAGGAAACACTCCTTGCTCTGTACCTATGCCATTTATAGCCTCGTTTGCCACAGTGATACCAAAATCCTACTTTCATTCCCTTCTTGTACTTGCGTCATGACAAGAGAAAAAGCAATCAGTAGACTGAAACATACACCATGCACTCGAGATACTTAATAGAATATTATTTTACTGTCTGCCACAAAGGTAATGCAAATTCGCTCTACATTCATGTCTGGATACTTTTCCATTAAAGGCAAACTCTCACTAGTGTAAGTGAGGTTGTCCCAGGGCTACAATGGTTTCATTTTGGCTCAGCCTAATTCAAATAAATCCATTTAAACTCATTCTACTTTATGTTTTGTCTGCCAAATTTACATATGTAACAATCTTAGCTGTGTCATCCTTGTTTCTTTGAAAGAAAATACTCTGTCATCATTTTCTAGATATCAGAACTGTATCTTTTCTTCGCAGGCTTACTGTAGTTACTTTAATAAGCAATCATGAGAAAACATCAGGAAAGTCAGAGAATTTGTACTGTTGCTTCCAAATAAGAAGACCTTTCATCCACACTTGATGTTCAGAAATTACATGATATTACAATTCAGTGAACAAAAGGCCTTAGCAACACACGGGTGGAAGTTAAAAAGTATCACAGGAGGAGTCTGAGCTTGATTTCAACATTAAAATTGCAACACCTGTACTTCATGAACAATAAGCAGTAAAATGTTGCTTCCACTGGAATTCAAATAGAATTATGTTAACTAAAGCCTGACCAACATATGTCTAAAATGTCTCAATAAAATTAGCAGCCAAATATGTCCTAAGCGAAGCGTAGAATAAGCAATTATATTACCTTGTATTTGTAAGGCTGTGCTGTTCTGAAGAACTGAGAATGCAAAGTACTTTCAGCAGATCCCATTCTGCTACCTGTCTGATTACTCTGATGAAGGGAGTGAGACAGACTCTGCGAAAATCTGGAGAGCACTCTCTAGATCCAAAGGCATACCATAAAACACAAGGAGAGAAATGCAAATTAGAGATGAAGTTTTCCTGTATTTATCTCTGATGCAATGGTTACTCAAGACTAGTGCATCAGAAATCACTAGAACTACCACTGGAGCTTATACCATCAAGATAAAAATAGCCTGTTTCACATCTAACTTAATACATATATGTATATATATATATATATATATATGTTTATGTTGATGTTTATGGTTATTTATTTATTTATTTATTTATTTCTGAATCTCTCAATTCAAAATATCGATTTCCCCAATAGCATCCAACAATTACAACAACAGGGCTTGCACCAGATTGGAACCCAACCTGGAAGCTCTTGCAAGTACAACCCTTATAAAAAGTGACATAAACCCATTAGAAGACAGAAGTTCTCCGAACTTTTTGCTGACTATTTCCTCCAAAGGATGGCATGTCTAGTTACATGATTATGTGGTTTCACTCATTTCTGTTAAGGTCATATTTCACAAGGATATAGAGAAAACTGTTACAACATCTCAAATATCTCTTTTTAAGCATTGTATTAAGCCAGAGACTCCCAGAAAGCTCTGCCTATGTGTCTCTATTCACTCTAAGAAATTATTTCTTCCCATTTTCCCTGATCACTCTGAGGTACTTCTACTAGTCATGAAAGTAGTATGTTGGGATGAGAGGTATTTGTTGTTTGTTTTTTAACATATGGAAGTGATTTAATCAAAATCTAGTTCTACTCCAAAAACAAGGGAGAAGTCTGATGTGGTAAATCTGCTCTTTCTGTGATGCTGAGAATGATATTCAGCTAATTTATTGAGAAGTTTGGGCTGTTTTCAGGCTACTCATTTTGGAAAGTCAATGAGGAAAATCAAAGTGCCAGTATGTTTGCATACTGTTTTTCTGAGGCAGTTTGTTTGCTTGTAGAGGTGATGCTACTGATGTGCAGACATGGCACAATGCTACACCATACAGTGAAACATCTTAGGCATCTAGAAGGTGCAGAACGGCACACATGTCCAAGCACAACCCTCTGCCTGAACAAAGCCACTGCACCACGGGTGCAGCCTGGTACAAGCAACATGAGACTTCCCCTGTGATGACCAGTGCATCACGGAAAAAGCTCTGCCAGGCAAACATATCTCACTGGCCTGGGCTGGAGGACACACCACTCGCACTGAGCTCCTTCTAAAAGGTTAAGACATTTGCTCAAAACCTGGGTCAAGGATCTCCATGTTGCTCTTCACTATGTCATGTTGACATGCTCTAAGTCTCATTCAATGCCTGTTGAATTCAGTATTTCTGTGAGGCAGTTCAAGTTGCAAGAGTAAAAACATACAAATGCTTTGCAAAAGGGAAAATGGTGGTTGGTACAGCCTGGTCTTTATGGATGCATGACAAAGAACACAACACTGCTACCGAGCACAAAGGTAAATTCACTGAACAAATAGTTAATTTAACAATCACCAGTGTTCTTATGGGGCAGGAAGTAGTTTGAGGAGGGATGTCTGTTTTATTTGCAATCTCTCCACAGTTGGCAAAGAGGTTCATAAAGCAGGCAAGCATGGCCTACAGTTAAATGATGTTCTTCAGACAAACCACAATGACAACCTGAGCTACTTTCAGGTGTCATGTTCGGCTTTTCTTGGTGACCAGTGGTAGCCATTTCTCAGAAGTTACCTTGTGTTTTCTGTAGAGATCATTGTAGAGAATTCGGAAATGCTTCCTTGTGTAGCTACTCCGATAAGCTCCACCAAGGAGGTACTCTATCACCAGCCCAATATCAATCAGTGATATCTTGTAATCCAAGGACAGGGTATTCTGAAACACCAAATGTCACAAGCATTTCATGATGCTATAATACGCAACATTCAACATGTCACAGCTCTACCACCATAAGGAGAGTCTGGAAGAAGCTGGAGCTAGAAGTTCCTGCATCTGTCAGGGAAGTGCACACATTCATTAGGCATATGGAATTCCCCTAGGAGGGAGAACACAGGCACATCCACATTTTCAGCCTGAAAAGTGTGATGTCTACAGTTCACTGCACCCACAACACATAGGGACATATATTGCAAGGTTCACAAGACCATCTGCACTCAACAGTGATGGTAATGGCTCCTCAGGTCAGTCACCACCAGCCAGAGAGATTGATAAAAGTCATCTTCTTCTCAGAACAAGAAAAAACTAGCAGGGTATGATTTGCTTATTAAGCCGATTCATTAATTAAAAATGAAGTGGATGAAGCATATTGTAGAGTAATGTTGTACTTAATGTTGTAGGGTGATTCTTGGAGACTGGTAATCTCTTGTAGAGGCTCAAGACTCTCAGGACAACTAGGACAGCAGCTGCATGGGCATTAGCTGTAGCTTTGGAGCCTCTCACAACATCTCTTTAAAGGATTGATGCCTGTTCTGGGGAACAGAAGGCACCAATATGCTGAGCACTCTGGGGCAAAAGTGTATCTCACTGGAAAGAGCTTGCCACCACTGCCATTAAGAGTTAGGCAAGTATTTCTGACTACCTGTACTTGTAGATAATATTCTGCACTAAGAAGCACTTTTTATACTATCAGGGAAGACTGCCATGTATCTCCACTCAAATATAGCACCAGTAAAGCTGGTCACACTAGTGGAGAAAATACTGTGAAATCCATGGTCACATCACCCTGGTGGTTGACCTAGCTACTGCGGTACCATATTCAATAACAGTGCAACTGCTCAACCCATTCACAGAGCACTTATGCATACTTATAGAAGTACAGGAGAAAAAGGCTTTTCAGTGTTTTGATCTGTTTGCATGTCTCAAGTGAGTTTAGCTTACCTAAGAGTGCAGAAGTTTTGAGATTGCGCACCCATCTTCTACCTAAATTCCCCTGTTCCATTTAAGTGCCAAATACTTCCCCTTAGATCACACTCCAAGTTTTTCCAGAGTGTCCTCAGATGTTACCAGGCCATGGGTTTTAGGAGACGAGTCATATCAAGGAGAAAATTACTTCAGTATCAGTGAGAAAGACAGACTTTTCAGCCTGGAAATGTTCAATATATTTTCAACACTGAGATTTTCAAGATCTGTCACATAAATTAGATCTCAAACATGTACATCAGTATGGGAAAACACAGAAAGCAGCTTGTTATTGGAGATCAGATTACCCTACACCTATCTACAGAACCATAAATGGGATTGACATGAAAGTCACCCACAATAAGAAAATAATACTAGAAATCCCGATACTTGAGACCACAGAACTCTGCAAACAGTCAGGCTTACCATTATATTTTACCTTAGCATTTATACCCTGGAAAGAATTAGCCAATTGATCTAGTTTTGGATCTAGGCATCTCCTGCATTGGAGAATAGCTGCAGAAAGAACAGCTCATCCCTTCCTGGCTAAGCAGTGCTGTGAGGTACGATACATAACAGAAACAGAAAATAAATTGACTGTGTAGCTAAGTCACAAGGCTGACAGACTGAACTACTAACAGAGACAGTGCTCCATGCAGTAGTCATCCACTGCCACCTTCTGTTCTCTCCAGCACATTATAATAATATATCTTGTCACAATATCTTTTTGTTACTGCTCAACAAGGAGAGACTTTTTTAGCTTTGAGGGAAAAAAAAAATAAAACCTTAAAGCAACAAGAATAATTACGGCACTAATTTGCTAATTCTTCTTTACCATCATTTCATAATGTCGCTTCAGTAACTTGAGACAGTCTGATCTAGCTGAACTCCTTGGCTTTGAAATTAAGGTACAGGACCTTTGGGAGCATTCAGTAGTAGTGTGCTAGTTAATTGCCTAAGGGGATCAGTGGGATGAAGATAAAACCATTTAGTAGATATAGGAGCATAGTAATGAACCTGTCACTTCTATTTGCAAAATTCTTCTCTATTACCTAATAGTAGCATGCCAGTGGACACTGAAGTTGTAAGCTACCATCTTTGCTCTCCAGCCTTTCCTGTGTCTATTACCTGTTTCACATCTTGAACTAGGTGATGCAAAAGTAGATTTGATGGTCCTTGCTTCTGTGGTGTGGAAAGAAAAGAGAGTAAACAAACACATCACTCTGTATTAGGAAATCAATATCGTAAAACAGAACAGCTAAAGGATCTTCAGCATAAGCCACACTCAAACTCTCCCCATAAACCTGTTCAAAAACATTTCAACACCAGTCTGCAACACCTCTATTATCTTAAATCTTGACATATTCTAGAAAGAAGTTGGTATCCCTTAGGTTAAACAACGTATCATTTTCAGGAAGATAAGCATGTATCACATACCAGATTAAAATCAGAACATATTTCTCATGAGCTTTGGGCAAGTATTCAGTCTGATTCATGTCAATTAATTGAAAATAAAAAGCTTGGACACTATTCCAAAAATCAAAATTACAATAAAAAGTGATCAAAACTCATTAATTTTTAATTATTTTTTTTTCAAAAATCTTTCATATAAATGTGGCTTAATTAAACAAAACAGTATTCTTTCTTGGCATCCTTATCTAGAGCTCTACACCGGGATTTCAAATACTCACTGTATTGTAGAGTTCTTCCAAACGAGATATGGTAAGAAAACAGTGCATGTTCACTCCATGCTCTATTAACAGCTTCACAAAATCCACACGATCCATCACTAAAGCATCCAGCATTGCCTGTTCCAAGGCACCAACCTCCAGAAGGACAGAGATGAAGGAAAAGCTTAGAAAATTATTATCTGCTTTTGGAAATAAATAAAACATGCCTGAACAGCTAGACATTCCTTTATCACAATGATTTGTCTTCATGTATATTTAAAGTGCACACTACAAAAGAAAAATATGCTGGAGGAAGCATCTGTGTAAAAACTCCAACCCAGAGAGGAAGTAAAACTGAGTCTCCATAAACCAAATGTCTGTAGAGACTTTTACAAGTCTAACCTTACAACCAGACTCTGATAATACATTCCCTACTCTTTAATTCACTTCAGAAGCTAATGTATGATAATGCAGGGGGTGGAGGGAAGCCTTTCTTTTTCAACATATGACAAAAGCCATTTCAAGGTACTGTATTTCAAGATATCTCTATAGAACTTGAAGTTCTTTAAAGTAGACTTCTTCTTAAATATGAGAGAGAATCTGCATTAGGATAAACTCTCTCAAAGACACCACGAAGCAGAGGTCTACCTACAACAGTGTCCAAATTAGTGAAAGCACTCTTCTCATGGCACATGCACAGAGCTCAGCAGGATTTCTACATGCAAAACAGCAAAGGAGTTGGATATATGAGGTTCATATAAATCCATATAAAGTATTTTTACAGAACGTGTATGCACAGAAAATGCAGTGGGGTGAGCAGAATGAGGGCTCTGGCTCACAAATTGGGCAGGTGCTAATGCTAACTTGGCATGTGAAGTTAGTCCTTTCAATGTACTTTTTTAAGTATGGCAGAAGCAATATTAGAAGATGAGCAATAAATATTACAGAATTGTCAGACGTGAAAAGAAAACTTGTGCCCTATTCCTGAATTATTGGTGTTTCTTCCAGAAATACCTCAAAGTGACCATTCTTGTATTAAATTTCCTCCAGCAGTCATTCCTTATGCTGGCAGCATGTCCAAAGAGGTTTAGACAGCTGTCCACTAACTACCGGAATGACATTCTTTGTTGTAAAGTTTGAGACTGAGCTGACATTCAAGCAGAAACATAGTTGCAGCACATACAATCTTTACCTTCTGAACTTTTAGGATCAAAATTCTAAAAAGAAATAGCAAAAAGCTGTGCATAATTGTGCATGTTCCCTTAAAACACTTAAACAGACAGAAAAATACTAAGACTGCATGGAAAATCACTTAAAAATTTCTCCTGAAATATCTAATTCAAAATTTGAATACACAACCACAATAATCTAATGCAAATCGTAGCTCCTGGAAACTGCAGGTCTGGCAGACCCTAACAGCCAGAGGGGTATTCCTCTTTAATTAATAAAATAACTAAGTCAAAAGCAAACTTTAAAACTCTGCTTGTGCGTTTTCTTTTTTCTTTATTTTAAATTCTTTACAATGCATGAAGAAAATATTGTTAACGTTTTTCTCCTCCTTAGTCAGAAGAAAAACTTTCAGGAATATACGCCATTCTATTTTTCACTTGAAGAAGCAACAAGAGATATAAAGCTTGTTTTTTACAAGCTCTTTACATCTTACTTGAAGAGGAGAACACACTCATTATTTGACATAGACTTTTCATTCAAAATGGTGCTGAACAATTGCACTGAAATAGGTATGAACAGGCACATAGATCTTTTTCAAACATATCAGAAGCAGAGAAGCAGGAGTAAGGGAACTGCCAGTGAATCTGTAAGGCCAGGGGATGACCAAGCTATAAAAGAAACATGCAAGGAGATAAGTCTATTGCAGAAATAGCAAATTAATTCATTGCCTCACTGCTCACTACAGAACATGTGAGAAAATGTCCTACATCAAAGCTTTTCTTTATAGCAGACAAATCTGAGGAACTGTGTCAAATTGAAGTGTCAGTAGAAAATATTACAGAAGTAATCCACAAAGTGGTAGCAAATTATCAGGACCAGGTGGTATTCACTTAAGAGTTACCAGGGAACTGAAGTACAGAAAAAATCAGCCTCCCTAACGGCAGAATGGAAGATGGTAGAAAATATGTGAATTGTTGAAAAAGTCAAAGGAGTGTACAACTTGTCGAAGTACGGCATACCAATACAGTTAGAACTTTGTAAGGACAAATAAAATTAAGCTACAATAAGGAATAGCGATAATAGCAACATGGGTAAATCCAGTAGAGTAAGAGGAAGCAAGGAAGTTATTTTGTAGAATGAAATCAGAACTCTAACAGAATTTTGGCAGGGACAACAAGGATAAGGCTGTTTGATCAATACAGGATGTTTGCATCCCCACAAAGGCTTTTGATGATGGCTTTTTTGAAGGAATTCCAAACAAATCAAGCTGTCACAAGGAAAAAGGTCCTCCAATTGTTTAACAATTGACAAAATTGTATGGAAAATGATTATTAATAGTGGTGGGAGACCAAGAAAATCCCACATATTGATTACGACTTTGACAACACTTGCTGATGATAAAAAAATTATCATCATCATAAAATTGATTGGGAAGAGGTACAGAAGAATCTCGTAATATGAACTAACCGACCAAAAAAGCAGGTGAAATTCAATATTGGTAAATGAGAAAAAATGTGCGTCTGGGAAAAACAACCCTATCTGCGCTTCAGTATTGAAATTAACTCAGAAAAAATGTTAGTGTAGCATTAATGTAAGCTGGATATAAGTTGGAAACAAGTGAAAGAGGGATACAGACTATTAGACTATACAGTCTAAATATTAGTATTTCACAAAATATTTCAATGAAGAACACCATATCTTGAATATTTGGTACAGTGTCTGTCTATACCAAAAGATGACTATATGACCTGAAAAAAAGCACACAGAAGAGTAGAAAATATTGTCAGAAATATGGAAAAAAAATGAACAGATAATCACTTCAGGAAAGCCAGGAGTGAAGGGGAAGACTTCAATAGTTCTCTAAAACCTTCTGTGATAAAGCAGTGGTGACTAGGAAAATGTTATTTGTCATTTCCCATATACATAGAATCACAGAATCCTTTAGGTTGGAAAAGACCTTCAAGATTTCAACCGTAAGTCTAACACTGCCAAATCCCACTACACCATGTCCTTAAGCACCACCCTTACACTTAAACACCTCCAGAGATGGTGACTCAACCACTTCCCTGGGCAGCCTGTTCAAAAGCTTGATTAACCTTTTGGTGAAGAAAATTTTCCTAATATCCAATCTAAATCTCCCCTTGTACAACTTGAGGCCACTTCCTCTTGTTCTGTCACTTGTTACTTGGGACAACAGACTGAAGTCCTTCAGGGTATTACGACAAATTTCTTCATAAGAGGAGTTGTCAGGCATTGGAACAGACTGCCCAGTGAAGCAGTGGAGTCACCATCCCTGAAGGTATGTGAAAGACATGCAGAGTTGGCACTTACAGACATGGTTCAGGAGTAGACTTGGCAGCGTTAGGTTCATGGTTGGACTTGATGATCTTAAAAGTCTTTTCCAACCTAAATGGTTCTAAGATTCTATTCTATGATTCTATTTTTATATCATTTATACTAATTCACCAGTCAAAGCAAGCTTCACCTGCCACACTTCTCATGTAAACACAAAGGAATGATGCAGACCCGCAGGCCTTGCCAACATGTATCTTCAACAATAAAAATGACAAAAGCATAATGCTTCACTCTTACTCCAATAGTAGAGAATTTCAAGCAGTAAGATAGATGGTGTCCCGCTTCCTTTAACATCCTACACAGATGTGCTTTAGTAAAGCTTATGAACAGTTCACAGCAGAGGTGTTGAAGGAAAAAAAACTAAATAAACACAAATAAAAAATGTACACACTATAAAACAATGAAAGAAGATGGGGGGAAAAACACATTTTCTTCATAGAGTCAAAATATAACAGTGTATTGTAAAAAAAAATCATAAAGGTAAAAATATGCACACATCATTGTATATACACAAATCTTTCCCATAATCCATAAAAACAAAAGTCCATTGGACAAAAACACTGTTAATATTATGCACTCAAAACACTCAAAAGTTATCAGATAATTCATCACCACGGTACAATTATTCATTGCTCAATCATATACTATGTTTCACCAGAGTGCTTAGTCTTATTCAGTTCACAGAATGAACAATGCTCTCTCAGCAGGGAACAATTCAACATGTTGTTCTAATTTCATTGTTCCAGGTTTGGCACATCCCTTATTATTCACACACTATTCAAATCCTGAAAATGAAACCAGCAATTTCCTTCTTTGCCTTTCAGCGGGCATTTATTCTTACTAGGCTTTGTGCAAGAACATGACATGATTGTCTCCACTTCACAGCTAGTGAACTGAGCCCAAAGAGGTAACAATAACATAGAAAATGCTTTAATTCAGGAGTGGCCAACTGTAAACATGTCAGGCATAGTCCTCCAAGTATTCAGCCTTATACACCACACGAAAATGCAGACTGGTGATCAATAAGTTCAGCTCTCTTGTTCTATCAAACAACCAGCTATGTTTACACAAAACAAAACAAAACAAAACAAAAACAAACAAAAAACCCACCTCACTGTTGATTTTCCAAAATTTACATTGTAAAGAGGGAAAGAGGAAGGGCATTCAGGACTGGAAACATTAACCTTGTAATTCCTGGAAGGGAAAACTTAAAAACTACTTCTGGGATCATCAGATATATTTTCTTGAAGAAAATATTTACTTTCATAACAAATGGGAATAGCATGTGTTGAGGCACATAGAGTTTTATATATATCTTCTATAAAAATCATATTATGTACATAAAAACTCACTCAGAAAGGATTATACTTAAATACCAGATTACATCTGAAAGTTTAAAAACCACATTTTATAGGACTGACTAAATTGTTACTGTTAAGTTCTTTCACATGCATATAGTTAATGTAGGTCTAAGTAGTGGCTTGCCTTGATGGCAGCTATTCCAAGAAACAATACCTGAAATAATGCCATGATGCCTTGTTACCACAGTTAATTCTACTTTTTTTTTTTACCTGGTAACACCATAAAGGACCATGATTTCTGTATTTCTGACTAGAGTTAGGAAAACAGAGACAAGACTCCTTTGGATTTTACTTCTTTGGAGAAAAGCGTGCTCTGATCTACAATGAATATCATTGGCCATCAATGATTGTCAACCCAGGCTTGAGGAATACATGTCCAGAAGGGCCACTGAAACTATTTGGAAAAGATAGCAGAAAAAAAAACTACAGGAATTTTAGATATCACCTCTTCTCCGGGGAAATAAAATTTCTTCGATTTTTCATCTGATGCACTCTGCGGCTGAATACTTCACAACTTTAAGAATAATGCCTCTCCAAAATCAAAGATGATTACTCCAGAAGACTGACTCCAAGCACCAAACTATTCCTCAGTTAAAGCCTAACAAATGCAAATCATCAAAATAAAGTGTAAGGCCACTGTGAAAATTAAAAGATAATAGTACCTTCCAGTGCTGTCCATAAACCAATATGTGTTTCTTGGCGATATCTAGGCGGTTCCAGGCCAACGCCAAATCTAGCTGATCTGCAGCAGACATATTTGTACCTAGAAACAAGCAAAAGACCCACCGGTTTTCATACATTGGTGTTACCCTTTTCTTTGAAAAGGTAAGCCAATAGGATTATATGTCAGATGAAAACAGGTGATAATTTTAGATAGGTACCTTTCAAGAGTGCAGTCAGAATTGCCAAATCAATGTCCTGCTGATCTTCTGATTCCGCATCAAATATGGTTATCTGTTAGAATTGCAGAAGTATAGTATTTGAGGTGAGGCAGAGAAGTCTGTAGTTATTTCTTCTTGGTAAGGGCTGTGGTAGATTAAATCATACATGTTTTCAACACAAACAACAGCAAAGGTCTAGCCATGATTTTCCTTTGTTTCAGATAGAAAATACACCATTTTGTTTTTTAATACAATGGCATCCCAGGCAAACTGGCATCAACTTACTGCATAAGAACATGAGTCTATTTCCTTTTGAGTGGCCTTTAAAGCTGAGAAACATAAAAATGCAACATGGTTGATATCTACCCAGTGTTCCACTAGAAAACAGACATTCAAATAAAGTAAAACAAAAGATAATAAAAACACATTTGGTAGTTTCTATTTTAGTGATCGTTGCTACAATTGTCATTGTTCCCATAACAAATACTTGGTACTCCATCATGGCAGTCCAGTGCCAGTCCAGTGAAGATTTCAGTGTCTGCAAAAGGGGAAACAACCCCCACTTTTAAAATGCTGAAAAGGAAGACCCAGGGAACTACAAGCTGGTCAGCCTCACCTCTGTGCCTGTCAAGATCATAGAGCAGATCCTCCTGGAAACTATGCTAAGGCACATGGAAAATAAGGAGGTGACTGGTGACAGCCAGCATGGCTTCACTAAGGACAAATTGTACCTGACAAATCTGGTGGTCTTCTATGATGGGGTTACAGTGTTAGTGGATAAAGGAAGATCAACTGATGTCAGGGACCAGGAGTTGTGCAAAGCATTCAATGCTGTCCCACACAACATCCTTGTCTCTAAAATGGAGAGACATTGGATTTGACAGGTGGACCACTTGGTCACACTCAGAGAGTTACAGTCAATGGCTGGTGGAGACCAGTGATGAGTTGCATTCCTCAGGGGTTGGTATTGGGACTGGTGATGTTTAACATCTTTGTCAGCAATATGGAGTGGGATGGAGTGCACCCTCAGCAAGTTTGCAGGTTATGCCAAGCTGAGTGGTGTGTTTGATGCTCTAGAGGGAAGCAGTGCCATCTGGAGGGACCATGACAGGGTTCAGAGGTGGGCCTGTGTGAATGTCATGAAGTTCAACAAGGCCAAGTGTAAGGCCCTGCACCTGGGCCTAGGCAATGCCAAATAGGGATATAGGTTGAGTAATGAGTGGATTGAGAGCAGCCCTGAGGAGGAGGACTTGAGGGTACCAGTGAATGAAAAATGGGACATAAGCCGGCAACAGGTGCTTGCAGCCCAGAAAGCCAATTTGCATCCTGTGTCTGCATCAGCTGTGGCAAGTAGGTTGAAGTAGGTGATTCTCACCCTCTACTCTGCTTCCTTGAGACCCCACCAGGAGTACTGTATTCAGCTCTGGGGCCCGCAGCACAAGAAAGACATGGGCCTGCTTGAGTAGGTCCAGAGAAGGGACATGAAAATTGTTAGAGGGCTGGAACACCTCCCCTGTGAGGACAGGCTGAGAGAGCTGGCATTGTTCAACCTGAAGAAGAGAAGGCTCCAGGGAGATCTTATAGCAGCCTTCAACGACATGAAGGACGTCTTCAGGAAAGATGGGGAGGGACTCTTTTTCAGGGAGTCCAGTGATAGGACAAGGATTAACAGTTTTAAACTGAAAAGGGGTAGATTTAGATTAGATTGTTAGGAATAAATTCTTTACTGTGAGGGTGGTGAGGCACTGGAACAGGCTGCCCAGTTGTGGGTGCCTCAACACTGGAAGTGTTCAAGGCCGGGTTGGATGGGGCTTTGAGCAACCTGGTCCAGAGGAAGGTGTCCCTACTCATGGCATGGGGGTCAGAACTACATGATCTTCAAGGTTGCTTCCAATCCAAACCGTTCTATGATTCTTCTTGCAAATGAACCACTAAACATGCCGGCACCTTTCTAAAGAATATTTCAATACTCAGAGATCATTTCTAGCACCTGTTATGAGGAGAAGAATAGATAGAAACATTTCTAAACTACAAATAAGACACTACTACAGAAGGAAAAAAAAAAAAAAAAAAAAAAGTAGGAATTGCTTGATCTTTCCTGCAAAAGCAGATGTCTGGCCTTTTACTAAAAACAGAAAAAACTGTCATTTCATAAGCAACCACTGAGACTTTAGAAGTTAACAGGCTCTGTGGAGCTATGCAATATATAAATTAGCACAGACACTTTTTACTAGAGTTAACACCATTACTTCTACAACTGCTGTGCCCACACTAACCCACCAAAGAAACAGCAAACAAAGATAACAGCAAACGAAGACACCCTAAACTCAGATCGTGAACCCCACTCACAGACTCTCTGCGTTCCATGCATTCCATCAAAATGTGAAACAGATGACTGGACTGTTTCTGTCCCAAGCTAAATGTGTTTTGAATCATCACTAAGACCTCCTTCTTCACCTGAGGGCGCAGGTCCCTGAAAAACAGATATAAAAGCAAGAATATTTTTAGCTGCTTCTTACCAGCCCAAATGACACCTCAGCAAAAGATGAAACTTGTGCAAAGCAGAGACATATGAGAAATCTCTTCCATTTCTACTTCTCTGTTGACTTATTCCTGTCTTCTTTCAACAAAACAACGCAAAGGTATCCCACAACATAAATTATTATTCACACAGGCATTAGTTCTGATCATAGATACATACTATTGGAAATAGGACAAAGGAAAAAGTTAACAATTTTCAAAGGATCGTCTGTGAATATACAGCTAAAACCCACTAAAAGTTTAGCAATTTTTTTTTCTTTCAATAATCATACAGGGATAAAATTAAATTCCTCATTATTAGTTCATTAGGCTTCATACCTCTCCCATTCCTTCCACCTCTTTTATCTTTCTGTTAACCTTTCTGTCCATATTTTCATTTACTTTTGAAATGTTAGGACTTTTTTTCTAAAGATAAAAAATACGGAAGAAAAGGCAAGTGAAGAAAGAAGTTCTCAGTACAACATACTAGGGAAAAACACCACCCCCCTAAAATAATATTTGGAAAATATAATAAATTAACCATTAAGATATAAAGTTTATTAAATTGTTCATACTTTATTCTAATTGGAACAAACCCGGGTCACCTTTCTAAAATTGGACTTTTTATTTTAAAAGCCCTTTTGACTTTGAAAAACTTTCAAAATATTATTATTATCATTATAATTATCATTATCTCTACAAATATATATATATTTATCTCCATTTTGGACATAAAAATTTCAGCAAGGTAGATTTAATAGAGTCTGCATCTGAGGCTGCACTGGAGGTGACATTAAGAGTTACAGCTACACAAGGATGACAGATCTGAATTACCACTGGGTAAACCAAAGCCAAAGCCAAGGAATCTTAGTCCTTCTCCTACCATAGGCTGAGGCTCCTACAGCAACTAACCCCAGCCCTAGTCTCAACAGCTTTGTGTGACCCAGATGCAAACCCACTTACAGAATACTGATGGCAGGAGAAAGGATTGAGTCAAAACCCAAGCAGGCACTCTGGGGTCACCCAGCAGTGTCCCTTGCCAAAGGTGCAAAACATTACAGTAATCCAAAACAGCTAGATGCAGTTTCTTTTTTCTCTTAAAAAAAAAGTCTGAGTAAACTTGGCACAATAATTCTTTTCAGCATTAGTTTGAGGCAGAGAAGGAAGAAACTCTGTTCTCACTTCACAGAAGCAAAAGCCAGCAAAAGACAGTTACTAGAAGCATTAGGAATTATCTCAGAGGATTTGAGACAGGTGTTTTCAGGTCCCTCCCAATATGACAGACCAAGCAGGAGGAGCATTATGCCACTACTCACCCTGTATCACCCGTGTGTTTGTGGGTAAAAGCCAGGATATCTGCAGCTCTGCCAGTGCCCTCATAGACCACCACGGGGACAGCTGGGCTGGCCCTCACATACTCCCTCACCATTAGGATCACATTGGGGCCTCCTTCCACCACCAGCCCAACCACGGGTACACCTTGGCCCATTCCTGTTTCAAAACACACCTCACCAGTTACAAACAGGTCTCAATCACATTAAAATAATCAGAACATCTGGTAAATAAATACTCATGAAGGAGTCTCATACATGGTTCAATTGAGACGAAACCGGGCCTTCACCATTTCTAATTTGACTTACACTTTTTAAGACTTTCACAGAACTTCTGCAACCAGATCAAAAAGACCATGAAAACATCCTAATAACATTGTACATGACCCTAGCATTGGAAAGAAGAAACATCCTTCAGAATACCTCTCTGTCCTTTTCAACAGCTCTAACATAAGAACATCAATGGTGTTTGAAATATTGTCAATATCCATTTATCTACACATATAGAAAAGTAATCAGGTACTTCTTTACAGAGCTTTTCAAGTTTTACAGCAGCAGGGTGGTTTTTTTAGCAATAAGAAATAAATTTCAAATAAGATGCAATAAAATGGAAAAAAAACCTAAAGACAAAACCAACCAACCAAAAAAACCCCTCTGACTTGCAAAAACTCAGAGTAAGAAAATATATAAGAGCCTAAGTAATAAGTTCTAAGTAGGAACACACTAAAAATTGGGTAGTTATCTCAGTTTGTAAATACTATAGTGTGAGCAGGTAAAGGAAACAAGGATTCAGCATCATAACTCTGCTAATGTCTCTCTAACATGTCAAGATTTAAATCACTAAGTAAGTGTGAACTTCCACAAAAAATGTATACATTCTAGTCCATAAAAATAAATACTTGTGTATGTAATAAATATTTCATTTATTTTTTTTATACCATAACTTGGTTACTGTATAAGCAAACAATAGAAGTTATGCAATCTGACAAACATTGGCTGAATGTATTCCTTTCTCCACCAGTCTTTTTTTCTGTTCCTGAAGAGGTCACAGGCTTGCAATATAGAAGAGTGACAAGGATGTAAGTAAGGAACAGGGGAAGAAGGATTCAAATTCCACTAAATGTGCTGGGAAACTATTCAGTGCTCATGTAGAGACCACGCAAAACTGCAAAGTGAGCAAATACTCAGTACCTACTAAATAATTTAGCGTTTAGACTAAATTTAGACAACTAAGAAACTAAAATGCAACTTACCTCAAATGCATAATGCTTTATAAAAATATTGCCCTTTTCATTTTCCTGACACTCAAAGTTCAAGACACGTGCAATTAATAACTTTCAACCTCAGTGAAATCTATCGCAAATGAAGATGTACAACATGTAACAGGAAACATCAAGTACCTACAGAACTTTAAGGACAGGTTTTTCTTCCATAAAGCTGACCACAGCATTACTCACTTGTGTGTATTTTTTGAAGTGATATGTACTTCTCCAAATTCCTCCTGAGCATCATTTCATTCCCATACTTGCCTACTGTCCCATCATCTGCCATTAGAAAATGAGAATGCATGCTGTTGAGGGTACTCAGCTTGCTGAGTGGATTACCAAGGGTCTGATACAGGCAAACTACCTAAGAAAACAAAAATAAAAAGATCTTCAAACAAACCAACAAAATACCATGACTTACGTTGCCTTGCTTGTATGTATTTCTTCATCATATTGTGATCTTCTGAAAGCACCCATCATGCTTTTTGCTGCTCTATTCAAACATGGGTTTTCATTTTATTCTTAACAGCAACAAAACCTCAGGTAATACCACAGAGAGCATTTCTCATTAGGCCTGCAGTCCTTAGTCAGAATCACTGCTTGTCTCTTTTTGCAACAGTTGAGACACAATGGCATATTTTTCCTGGGTGTAGTCCCATTAAAACATGCCAGCATTCACTTATCAGGAATTATTTCACCTTACTAGTCAAGTGTTTTTAGACAGTTATATAGATTGTGCCCTCACACTGGCACTCACAAAGTTCTGGTTTATGAATAAAAATCATGCATATTAATGGCCAATTTGTGTATACCTTTGAGCTGACTGCTCATCCTGAATCACACAAACATAGAAATACATGACTAGCCATCACAAGAGAATTGCCTAATTAATTACAACATTTCAAAAAGGAATTGCAATTTCCTGTAAGAAAATAAACATTTTTAAACTATTCATTGACACACAAAAAGCAAAATACAATGCCTCAACATGCCACAGAATTCTAATACTGAGCAAAGCCTAAGTCTCTGCTACTGAGAAAAATTACCAAGCCAGTGAAATGAAGGAAGCAGAAAATCAAGTATGCAAGAAAGCTCAAACTTCCCCTGAACGTGTAGGCTTTTATTATGAAAACGTGTCAAACTCACATCTTTCCCAATTAGATCCCTCTGGTTCTCAATGATACCCCATGGAGGAATCCCAACAGCACAGATCTTTCTCAGGTGTGGTGAGGCACAGCCTTTCAGCGCATCCCCAACATGCCTGGACACTCCTAAACAGACAATTAAATCATCAGTTATTTCTACATTCAGAGACCTGATACAGGACACCAGTGAAAGGGTTTCCCATAATTTCATTTATTCTGTGGTCACGTTTTAACCAGAAACAAGCCATCCCATCCCACTTGGATATTTGATGTGCACTGTAGGAACTGTAAGGCTCAGATATAATGCATCAATGCTTAAAACTCAACACATATTCGTAATTAATAACACCCATATATATTGCTAATGGTGCTATCTACCTCCATAAAAACATTATTTTTACACAAATGCAACAGACAGTTCTTCAGTAAGGTCACCAGACTGCATAAAAGCTAAAGAAGTAAAACTCTTTCAGTTCTGTGGCCTACTGACCCCCTCAGTTTTTGAGAGTAGTCTACAAAAAGTTTCAGATACTATACTAACAGGCTAATTAATTGATTATGATGATTCAATAATTTTAAATTATAAAACACAAGTTAAATTTAGATTTGAAAACCATTTAAAAACCACCAATCACAGTCCTCAGAACCTAAATATCTTAATGAATCAGACAAAATTGACCGCAAATAAGTTCTGGCTATCTACTACCAATGTTTCTTATTACATGCAGAATACTCTACCCCTTAATAAAATATATGTGTATATATGTAAAAAATATTCAGAACACCTGACAACAGCAGAGGAACATGATGTCACTCTTGGAATTATGCATTGTTCCTTAAAAAGAAAAGGCCTTATTTGGTGCTAAAATATCACAAGTTATCAAAGAATTTCATTATATATATGTATATGCTTTTGTGCAGAGAAAGAACACAGAGGAAGACTGAGACAAACAAAAATAATTATACTACCGCTGTTGATGCCTTCTGTAATTATCCATGCTCCTGTAGTCTCAGCAGCCTTCACCAACCCTTTGCTGAACACCTGCTTGACCTTTGAGGGAAGCTTGAAATTTTGAATGCCTCCATGAACAGAGATCACTAGCTTTGGCAACTCCATCTGCCATTCCTTAACCATCAAGTGCAACAGCTGATCCAAATTGCTATCATAAGAGAGTCTAATATACTGGAAGAAATAATAACGGGTGAAATAAACATCCTCCAAGAGAAATAACTGCAACATCTTACAAAGTTCTCAGCATTAATGTCTGAAAGATTTTATGCAGAATTAGAACTTTTAAAATACTGCTAATATGATAGCACAAAAATACATCAGTGAGCAATACAATCAACAATTCAGATTATGCTTAATCGTGGTGAAATTCAAAGTAAAAATATCATACATACACTCTAACCTGACTTAAGATTCCACTGCTCTCTTAAGCCAAAGAATCTGATATCCACCCCAAATCACCATTTTTAAAATTTTTATTTATTTATTTATTTTAATGCTGAAATTATAAAGAGAAATCAGACATATAACTCCAGCATTTATTACCTTGGCATGGTATGTGTGATCTCCATCTTGAAAATTGATTGTACCAAATGCATCTGTTGGACTCGTCTTTGTGTGTTTTTGCACAGACCATTCTTCATCATCATCTCCTTGAGGGGCAGTCTGACAAACAGGCCAGCTGCAGTCTACTCCTGGGTGATCTCCAATCAGCCGTCCACAGCAACATCTCATATTAAAAATAAAGAAAATATTTTATAACAAACACACTTGCATGCAACTCTAGGATCTCCATCAGAATAGCCCAAATAGTTTTTCTACAGAGAAGGATATTGTAGCTTGCTGACACAGAATACAATAAAAAATAACTCAGCTCAACAATGAAAAAATGACATTATATTAAATCATAAATATGTTCTGTTGGATACTGAACATGTTCTTTACCTGATGAACACTAATAACAGCTGGGGAGTTGGACTACATGATCTTCAAAGGTCCCTTCCAACCCAAACCATGCTATAATTCTGTATGACTCTGTAACAGTCTGAGTGTCCCATACAGCAATTCTGACCCAAGCAATGCAGCTCAGATTTACTGCTCTCATATGTGAGATTACAGAGGAGCTTCTCTGGACACCAAAGTTTGCTATGGTTATTACCACAGCTTATTCTAGCTATGAAGGAAGATCTAGGAGTTACCATCATTAATCATGTGGAGAGGTGCAAACCTCAGCCTAGAGAGAACTCCAACGTGATCTTTTCAATAACTCTTGGATGCCAGTTAAGTGAATATATTGAAGTGCAATGTTAAGGAAAATTTAGCAGAAGCTCAGTTAGCATTAAAGGTTTGCAACTGGATGAATTACCCAGATTCCAAACTCAATCAGTATTACTGTCATACAGGCTTCAACAGGCTCCAGTCTCTTCTACAGGATTAACTTCAGTTTAATTTATAGTGACATCTGACAGTCCAGTTTTCCTTTAGGCATTTCAGAAGTTAATACACCCTGGGAAATAGAGATAAATTCTTCCCTTTTAGTCTTTAAGATACCAAACAGCCTCCGACAACCTGAACTCAATGACTGCCTCAGGACTCAGATGTTCTACTTGTAGATCTAGGGGCAGGTTAGACATAAACGACACCTGCAAAACCCTGAAGAGCTACATTCAGAGGGTCTTCTGTGAGGATGAGTGAGAAATAACTGGTGAAAGAGAAATAGATTAAAAATAACAAACAAAACCAAATCTCAAAACAAACCTAAGCAAATTAAGGAAATAAACTGCTTTAGAAAGGCACTTTTGATACCCAGAAACCATGAAATTATGTTTGCATTCCAGTTTTTCAGCACTGGCAAATTCATTCAATTGATTCAATGCTCTGCAAAAGCAGACTGGAGAAGGAGGCCTTACACACTCTTAAGGAAGTAATAATTCAATTAAAAATCTTATTCAGTGAAGAATTAAAGATTTTTCAAAGCCTATCACTGCAGAAATTATTTGAGCTGTATTGTGACACGTATGATGATGGTTAGCTACAAGTCAGAAGGCAATAGGGACTACAAAAAATGCACAATTTTTTGTCAGCCTAATTCAATGTGGATTAGCTAACCTGGACCACCTACACCTTTTCCCTAGCTGAGACAATCAGTAGGATATCACAGAAATCCAGAGATTTGTAAGAAAGCAGCCAGGCATGTGCTTACAACTGAATCCAGGAAAAATGAAAAGGAAATGACCTAGCCAGGGGAGGGAAAAGTCTCACAGAGGGGATTTTATTGACAAATTACTCTCATCAGAAGTATTGCTCAATCTGGCTGCTCTGCATGACTCCACAACGATTTGTACTTGTGGTGGTGGCAGAAAAAAAACACAGGGATTAGCAGAGGTGGCACAAGAGCTACTGAAACAAACCACTGATTTGGGGACCTCATTTTGGTTAACCCAAAAGAAAAATGCATTGTAATTTTGCCTTCTCTTAGGCAAACCAAGACAAGCCCACGAACTAAAGCAAAAAACTTCCAAACTGGAACTTAGAGAACAAGACAAGTCACACACAGATTGGAGAATAAGCCATAGTCCAATACACTAAATCACTTACAGCTATGCAATTACATAACTATTTCAGAAGACTGTGAGGGATCAACACAGATGAAGATCACTGCTGACATCATCTTGTCAAAAAACATGTGGACTCAGAATCCACGGTCAGAGTCGCTATAGAGATAAATCTGAAGTAAAAGTTTCAGAGCAATGTAGCTGCAAAGTAGACAGCAGAAGGCAAGCAGATTTGGATAAAATCGGCCCACAAAGAGCATGAGGCCAATGACTATACCTGTTTAAGACTCTCCCTGCACACCTCAAAGGAAGAATCAGAAAAAAAAGAGATAGTTTTGATTTTATTATTGGTCTTCAGAGGACAAACTTCTCTACAGCTGAGATACTAGACTCCCTCCTTCAGTTTTTTTCTGCTTGCTTCTTGGGGGAACTCCAGGGTAAGACACAGCAAATCTCAGGCAAAAATTGATGAAATATGAGAAAAAAACATAGATAACCTATTGTTCTTTGGTCCTGAAAATACCTTGTGGTCACTGTACTGCTCCTCGAGTGGTCTCACAATAACAAGGCCTTTCTTCCAGGGGTCATTCTGACAGTCAGAGAACCAGTAGAGTCCCAACTAAATACTACATTAAATTGCATTACTCACTTAAATGCCACATTACACCTTCTGATTCAGCAAATAGCAGTGCTTGGAAACACAGCACTGAAAAATAATCAGGCTCATCATCCATAGATTACACTTTCTAAAATCTGAATTAATTTCAGCCCATCATCAAGATATGAGCACAGAATTACTATCTATATGACACATTACTGTTCTGTACACAGAACAGTACAGCAACAGCCCCTCATAGAGCAGCAAGCGCCAGAGCAACCTGTCTTTCCAAAGCTGAGATCCTACAGAAAGGAACTAACCATCTGACAAGACAAATTAGTGCAGTAACCTTGAAACTGAGAGGTCAAATGAACACTGAACTATTTCAGTAATTAACATCATTTGCATTACACACTTAACATTTACATGTAAATGCACCCAGAGGTGAGCTGCACTCAGAACAGCTCAGTTATGCTGAGCACGCAGCAGAGGAACTGTATGCAGACCTGACACACAGGTGTGCAGGGTACATGCAGCTGCCTTTACCTCAGAGACTACCATAGCAAGAGGTATCAACTCAAGACGAATGTTATTTCCCAAGTTGCTCATGCTCTGCTCCAAGCTGGCACGCTTGCTCTCTCTAGCCATCTAGCAGGAGGGGACAAGGTGCTAAGGACTCCTGAGCTACCTGGGAGGTCAAAAGCCAAGACTTAGCTCTCAGGAGAGCTAAGGAAACCAAAGCAGAACATCACATACAGCTGTTTGGATTTTTTTCTCTAAAGTTCTGTGCTGTGGCAATAGTGACGGGGCTCAAGGAAGACAGGACGTGAAGAAGGAGGTGGCTGATGTCCTTGTGCAGCTACTCTCAATCAGCTCTCAAAGGTCAAGGACAGCAGGGAGGTCCCAAACAACTGAAGAAAGGCAAATGTCCTGTCAGTCCCAGGTAAAGTCTGGGAGTGAGACTTCCTGGAGCCCATGTCTGCTAACAGCAGGAAGAAGACAGCATTGTGGAGCTTTACCAAGGATAAATCATGCCTAACCTACCTGACTGCCTTCTGTGACAAAATCATGGGGACAAGAGGGAAGCAGTGGATGTGATCTATGTTCACTCCAGCCAGGCTTTTGGCACTGCCTCTCCCAAGATTCCTGCACCTGGGCTGGGACATTTTGTTTTGAGAGGGAGGATGCTTTGGTGGGTGAGGACCTGGTTGGGTGGTGGGCTCACAGGATGCTGGTTATGGGCTAGATACTGCCTGGAGGCCAGTATCAAACTGTTGAGCATCTCCACCAGTGACCCGACGGAGGGGATGAAGGGCACGTGCAGCCCTGGGGAGGGCAGCTCTGGGGCATGGCCCTGGGCACTGCTGGGCAGTGAGCTGAGCTGGGGTCACCTGTGTGCCCAGGCAGCAATGAGGGCGACTGGTGCATGTGATGGTGTGAGCAGGACATGGCCCAAGAGCCAAGGCAGGGACTGTTCCCTCTGCTTGGTGTTTGTTAGATTCTGTCTGGGTTCTGCCTCCAGTTTGTGTCCCCCACAGAGAAGATAAATCAGCAAACTGGAAAGACTTCAGTGGAGAGTGACCATCCCAGTGATGGACGGTGAGGCTGGCGAGAAGAGGCTGTGGGACTGGGTATGGTTTCTGGGACTGCTGGAAGGAGGAATGGTTTCAGGAGCATCCAGAAGCACACCCAGCACCAATGGGAGGGGATGGAGGAGATGCAGTTGGGCTCTTCACATGTGCACGGCAGGAGGGTAAAGCCAGAAGCACAGCTGAAACATGGGGTGCTCAGGCTGGAGATAAGGAGAAGCCTTTTCCCCAGGAGGACAACCCAGCAGCAGAGGCAGGGCCTGGGGAAGGTGGGCTCTCTCAGACCTTGAGGGTTTTACACCCACCCTGGCCAGCCTGGTCTGACCCCCCCAGTTGAGCCTGCTCTGGGCTGGGACTGGAGACCTCACCAGGTCTCTACCAGCCTGAGTTACCCTATGATCCTACAAATATATCACATGCATTGATTCAAAGCACCTTTGCAATTACTTCTTTGCCTTAAAGTGAAGGAGGGAGCAACATCAGCAACATGAAAGCAGACTCCTGGAGAAGTCACACTTTGAGCAACAAAAGGAAACCTGGAGGGTTGACACTGAGGTAAAAATAACTGCAGTAGCCAGATTACAAAATCTGGTGCCCTAGCAGGCAGCACTGCAGAGACCGTGTACAAAATATATTCCTAAAAGGCCAGATATAGTGACAACATGTGAAAAGATCTCATACGTGTAAGGATGCAAAAGTTCAGCACCACATTCCTGAATGTTCATGTAGTGAGACCAGTCCAGATGCTGCCTGGGACGTGTTTGTGAGCACTGCCCTGAAGAGCAGATGAAGGTCATTTCAACACGCCAGGGAAGTATGGACAAAGGTGCCACTAAGTTACTCAAATTTGATTAGCAACTATTAAATGCAGTTGTTATGCTTAGTCTTAGCAAACAATCGCATAACCCACTCATACACAGTTTGCAAACCCTGGAAGTTCTCTGCAAGTAAGAAATCATTAACAGACCTCATTTGCCTACAATATTAGGTCAAATTATAGTAGGCATCAAGTACAATCACATCACGTTTGGAATGTTATGGAAAATCACAGATCTCAGGAGGCACAAAATCTGCTTCATTAAAGACCCAATAAATACAGTATAACCAGTTATACACTCATGTGAAAATTATTTCACCCTTGTTAGGAACAGAAAAATTATCCCAGAATAAAGCTCTGTGTATACCTTAAGACGTACTAGACAATAACAGTTAACATTTGGGAAAACGTACTTGCAAGAGAAGGGCTAAAATGAACCTCAGCCACCCACACACATTCTGCATGTATAGGCAGACAAACAAATAGGATTCACATGAATTTGAACAGCATGAAAATGCTCAGCAAAAAGTGAAAGAAACAACTGCAAGTTTACCAAAACAAAACCAAACAAAAGCACCTCACAAAGGTATGGGATGTCTTTACAGAGAAAGGTGAAAGAAAAAAAAAAAAGGAAAAAGAAAAATAGAAAAGAAAGAAGAAAAGATAAAAAAAGAAAAAAGAAAAAAAAGAAAAAAAACAAAAAGGAAAAAAGAAAAAGAGGGAAAAAAAAAAGAAGAAAAAGAAAAAAGATAAAGGAAAGAGGAAAAAGGAAAAATAACCCACCCTGTGGGCTGAACATTTCCAGTTTCTCTTCCTTGCTCTCCCACTGTAGTATTCACATTCGTGCAGCTAAACTGTGTTTGATTAGGAGGCTGATTTGGTGGAAAGCTGGTCTTGGTTTGGTTTTCCACCCCACCCAGGTTAATTTTCATACCAACGAGCTTTCCAGACCAAATAACAACATGATCACCCTGCGGGGGTGGGGGAAGCTAAGGACTGCAGAACTGCTGTGGTCTCAATTTTAGTTGGGGTTAAACCACCATATTTCTAAGCACAAGTTAACTTCAGTTTAGATACCCACCTGTGTATCTGCAGGTTAACAGGAAGCAATAAAATCCTCCCTGCATTTCTACTTCCAGAACACCTGCAAAAATCTTTGAATCTCTGCTCTAAAGCAAAATAAACACATGACCATTCGCTCAGAGGGATTTGTCCCTTTCTGAACAGATGCTGCACGCATAATTTTCCTCACTCACAAGGCCAACACCATTCTTTATTTCAGCCTTTTACAGTGATCTGATTTCAAGGAATAACTTATTTGCTTTTTTGAAATTGAGACTCTTGCTTGACGTAAATCTTAGAAGCAAAATACAATGTGAAATAGAATGAAAAACAAATAATCGCACTCATGCAGGTGACAGGACTAGTTAGCACCAGCTTGCTGCTCATTAGTTATCAGAAACTCATTGTTTGCTGTTGCTTCAGCCTTCAGAGGCCTTTAACACAAAAGAAATGTCAAGGAAAGATAAAATTTTTGTTCCAACAACTGATAATTTATTATCACAAACATACAGTATCAAAACCTGTTAGGAACACCAGCTAACTAATACAAACCCACAGACAAATTAAAAGCACCAAAGTGAGGTAATTTTTGTTGCTTGCCTTCCCAAAAGCAGAAGGTCAGAATGCCCACTACAGAGATGAAAAATCTTCAGAAAACCTCTCATCAAGGATGTTTATATTACCATCTTTCTTTTCCCTTTGTTTATTTCTTCCTCTTTCCATAATTCTTACTGTTCTACATTTTTTTCATCTCAGTCTCCACCATATCAACCAGGATATACCTGGAACTGTCTCCCATTAAAGGCATATTTCTGCCTTTCATTCCTCAGGAGAAGATTAAGACAAACCAATCCACATAAAGTATTTGCATAAAATTTTCTATTACAAATGAATTAGAGGTTATAATACACTTTATTTTACTCTGATTTATGCTAAACATTCTCCAGTACACCACCAGAAATTCTGCTTTGACAATATAAGAGGACGTTTATTTTTGTTGTCATTACTTCCTTGACCAGGAATGCCTATCACTAACTTCAGGTCATTATAAAAATCAGATACATATTTATGCACTCCTACCTGATTAAATTCTGGCACACCTGGCATCCTGCAGGACACCTGTGATAAAAGATGGATAATTAGCACATGCTTGTATAAATGAAAACATCTTTAGTGGTATTCATAAAGTATCAGTTCACCTGTGAAAAAATTATCACCAATATCATTAAAGGCTGTGTTCTTCTGCACTCATCCTGGAAGATGTACTGCGAAATTTCAGTTATTTGTTTGGCATTTTACATCTCGGACTGTATCTCAAATCTGCATCTCATAGATGATTTATCTGTCTTATCTACTCTACACTACCCATCCATCCACATCCTCAGAATGTGACTTCACTGAGTTTATTTAGGCAACACCATGCACTAGATACCCAATCTGGAATGCGAAATTATGTCTCCTTTCTCAGGTCCTAAAACACAGGTTGAGGATTTGATCTTTTCATTACTCTTTTCACACTACACCAGCCTGAGCAGAAAACTCAGGTAACCGTGATCAGTGGCAGGCATTATTCTGAGGAATGCAGAAACTGGTGGCGCAGGATTAGGAATTCCCATGCAGCAGTATCTCCATGTAACTCAATCCCTCAATTGGATGCCATACCACAGTTCTGGTTATTGGACTGAGAGCAACATATCTGAGAAGCATAGGAAGGTCAGTTGTCGCCAATTTCTAATTCAAATGAACAGCCTAATTTAAAATGTAGTGATGACAGTATCTGTGAAAACCCATAAACACCAGCAATTACGAACTTGGGCATTGCACAACTGTAAAGAACTTCATCCAAACTACACACAACACATCTAAAGAATTCTTCTGATTCTTTCTAAATCTAACAGAAAGAAAGTGAAATTCATTGTTTTACCTGTGAGGATCTTTTGAACTGGGAATGATGTGTGCACATTCTCTTTTACTGAAGACCTCTTCAATCCAAGATTTGGAGGACTGAAAAAACATTTCAAACATAATTGTATTCCTGAACTTAAGAACATAATGCCAAAAATTGCACTTGAATGTCTACATAGCTATATTCACATTACACCTTACTCACAATGATTCCCACCACTGTGTTACATGAAACCAGACACTATAAACTGAAGCTACAGCCCTGAAGAGTCCTAGCCCCAAGCTTTACACAGATCCACAGAAAGAACAACATTAAAATTTATTCCCACCTCTTGCTAATAAACATGAAAATTACTTAGGGGATCTGCCAATCACAGAGGTACAATAGGCACAATAGAGGAAGTGGTGAGAGTGAATCAGAACTGCTTAAAGGACTGCACTGCCCTTCTGCCAGAAGTCTAGCAAATGGCAATCTCACTTAAGCTGTAAATGTCAAAAAAAAAGGCATGATTTTCTTTTTATCTGAAAGAGACAGTTGATTCCTTATTTTATCATTCTTAACAGAGTTATGAATAGATTAATCCTGGTTATATGTTTGTTGAACGAGAACTACAGTGAAATGCAAAAGCAGGGACCCAAGACATAGAGAGTAAATACAGTTATACTGACCATTGCTATCTCATTTCTCATGTTCATCTCACCTTCTATCTGTTGCCTACCTTATACACAGACAGCAAGTTCTCTAGGGCAGGATACCATAAGGTCCCAGTTTATGACTGGGCATACAACGCAAACAGTAATCAAATAATAAACATTGACTCCTTATTCACTCCTCATGTTTAAAAATTATGGTTCCTCTGTAAAATGCCTACCCTGTAAAAATACTTATGGTGTCTCCATACTCATTTGTAAAATGTGCCTTTCATACAATGCCTTAGAAAATAATTCAATTCATGAGAATGCCAGTAATTCAACTTGTTAAGAGTACTGCTGGGAGCATTTTATGGATGGAATACAGCAATAATTCTTATGAAAGAAAATAGCTCTCTTTTATCTCTTGAATGGAATTATGATCCTTAATAAAGCAGTCCCGTTTGAGGTTTTTTTACTTCAGTTTCACATCCCTAAATACCATTGTATAATCTCCCAGCTAGTCACACAGTTATGGAGAGCCGGGAGCTACCTGAACAAACTGTCAGCTTGTCTGCAGGTGGGGACCCGGCTTCCACCAAGACTAATGGGAGTCCTACCTTTGGTTTTAATGTACTCTGAAACAGGCCCCCACTGACAAAGATGAAAGAGATCATTAAAAAGCAGTTTGCTGGTATTGGTGTGCATGTTTATTCTTCTGGAAGCAACTAATTGAATTGTGTCTGGTTAAGCTTCAAATGAAGGAGTAGCAGTGTGGAAGATCCTCAGGGCTGGAGAGAACACAGGCATGCAAGAAAATTAATTATCTTAGACCTACTGAATACGAAGTGCAAAAATTAAATCCAGAGGAAAAAACCTTGGAAACAGTGAACAAATTTCCATACCTGAGGGCAGGTACACACTGCTCTCAAAAACCTTTCAGTAGTATTTTTGTTAGGAATCAGGATTGTTTTGTGCTTCCTAAACCACTTTATTCTAGTTGTTTGAGCTACCAATCAAAACAGGGAAATGTTTCTAATATTACAATGCCCTGGGACTCTGATTTTTCTGAAACCCATTACTATTTCTGGTAATTGGCTTTCAATCAAAACTAGGGAACAAAAAATCTTTTTATGTTATGGCTTGCTTTGGATAGGAATGAACTTTACTAAACTTTTCATTAATAGGAAAGGGTGTGATAGAATGTCCAAGACCTTGACAAGCCTTATAGCATTTGTTGAAGCGACATGCTCAGCCTTGTGAAAGAACAACATCCAACTGCTGTCACTTTAATTTAGTAAGAGCACTAGTAGTTCAAAGTAATTCTGAGCAAGTTGTTGGCATCGCACAGTCTCCAGTAGTTTCCCTCAAGCTACTTTACCTCCAGCACAACATATTCTGGAATGCAAGCATTATCTGGATATCTTTCCAGAGGTGAAGGCCAGCGTTAGACATACACAGCCCAGTGTAACAGGGAAGCACTTCATCAGCCTGGGCACCAACAGCAAAACATGCTGCCAGCTGAGCAAGGCACTGGCACTCAGCTAATCTGTATGTGAATGCACTTGAAAAGGGGTTTCAGACAAGTTTTTTTATCTCCAAAGCTCAGTGTTCCTCATCATAAGTACACGATACAAGATAAAACACAAATTAATAATTATAAAGGGGGGAGAGGTCATCTGGTAGACAACAGCTGTTTGGTGTCGTTATTTCAACCCAAAACTTAACTTACAGTCCCCAGCAATGGCAATACACTGTGAGTTGAAGCTACACCATCTGATATGGGAGATGAAAAGGCTTCTTCTCTACTATTACTTTTTTGAACTTCTAAGCTGTCTCCTAAAAATCATACCTGGTTTTAAAAAAATTCTCTTCCTTTAGATTTTGGAAAGCAGTTGGGCATTAGGACAAAAATATCAACACTTAAAATTCTGGATGTTTTGTGTGTCCTTTTTCAGTTTGGTCCAAAAGAAACTGTGTTTTTCTGCAACTGAGGCAGTAAGGGCAGCAACCAACACACATCACAGCTATCACACCACTCAAGTCACAGTGGGTCTGGCTCAAGGTCCAACGAAGCCAATGGAAAAAAAAAACACCTACAGCTTCGTATCACATCACATGAATCTAGCTGTGCCTCTATAGAGAACATTGACAAAATTACCATTTATTTCAGATGAACAAGCTCACTATGAGACTTATTTGACCTTTGAATCTTGAAGCACCAATGATGCACCTCACCCAGTGGCACACAGACTCCCCTGGCACAAGACTCATCTCAGTTAACTCCACTTTGGGATTCTCAGTAAAGAGGACTGGAAACATTTCAAAATGCAATTGAGACAATACTGGGAGTTTTCACTCCTCCCTGTAAAGAAACATAATACCTTCCCATACAGATAATCCCACATTACTCTTCCCTTATTTACAGAAAGAGTTTGCTGGAGTTTTGCCTATGCTGCGCTCTTTTACGTCCTTGCTTCCTGTAATTTTTACATTTAAAAAGCAGCACTTAAATAGCATATTATCTGTGCTCAGCTTGCTCTCTGAAATGTCTGTACACCAATGTGCGCAGCATGGGGAATAAGCAGGAGGAATTAGAAACCTGTGTTCGGTCAGGTGTTTATGATGTGGTGGCAATTACAGAGACAAGGTGGGACAGCTCACATGACTGGAATGTGGTCATGGATGGCTATGTCCTTCTCAGGAAAGACAGGCCAGCCAGGCGTGGTGGTGGAGTTGCTCTCTAAGTGAGAGAGCAACTACAATGTATTGAGTGTTGTCCAGGCACAGATAGGGAGTGAGTTGAGAGTCTAAGGGTAAGAATTAAGGGGCAGGCTGGCAAGGGTGATACTATTGTAGGTGTCTATTATAGGCCACCGGATCAGGCTGAGGAAGTTGACGAGGCGTTCTAAAGGCAGCTGAGAGTGGCCTCACAGTCACAGGCCCTGGTTGTTGTGGGGGATTTTAACTTCCCTGATGTTTGCTGGAAGGACCATTCAGCCAGCCAGCCACAGTCCAGGAGGTTCCTCCAGTGCATTGATGATGACTTTCTGATGCAAATGGTGGAGGAGCTGACTAGGAGAGGAGCGCCGCTGGACCTCATCCTCACTAACAAGGAGGGTCTGGTTGAAGCAGTCAAGGTTGAGGGCTGCCTTGGTTGCAGCGACCATGAGATGGTGGAGTTCAGGATCTTGTGTAGCAGGAACAAAATACTGAGCAGAATTGCAACTCTGGACTTCAGCAGGGTGAACTTTGGCCTTTTCAAGCAATTGCTAGGGGAAATCCCATGGGCAAGGCTGCTTGAAGGTAAAGGGGCCCAAGATATTTGCTTAGTGTTCAGGGACTGCTTCTACCAAGCTCAAGATCAAAGCATCCTGACACGCAGGAAGTCAAGGAAGGGAGCCAGGAGGCCTGCATGGTTAAACAGGGAACTGCTGGGCAAGTTCAAGTGAAAGAAGAGAGTTTATAGACCATGGAAGGAGGGACCGGCCACTTGGGAAGATTATAAGGCTGTTGCCAGAGGATGCAGGGAAGCAACTAGGAAAGCTAAGGCCTCCTTAGAATTAAACCTGTCGAGAGGGGTCAAGGACTTCTTCAAATACATAGCAGATAAAACTATCACCAGAGGCAATGTAGGCCCACTGATGAATGAGGTAGGTCCCCTGGTGACAGAAGATACAGAGAAGGCAGAGTTACTGAATGCCTTCTTTGTCTACTCTGCTGGAGGCTGTTCTAGGAACCCTGTACCCCTGAGGCCCCAGAGGAAGGCAGGACCATGGAGGAGTTTGCCTTGGTTGATGAGGACTGGGTTAGGGAGCAATTAGGCAATCTGGACATCCATAAATCCATGGGTCTGGATGGGATGCACCCGTGGGTGCAGAGGGAGCTGGCTGAGGTCATTGCTGGACCACTCTCCATCATCTTTGCCAAGTCTTGGGAAACGGAAGAGGTGCCTGAGGGCTGGAGGAAAGCAAATGTCCCTCCAGTCTTCAAAAAGGGCAAGAAGGAGGACCTGGGTAACTATAGACCGGTCAGCCTCACCTCCATCCCTGGGAAAGTGATGGAACAACTTATCCTTGATGCTGTCTCAAGGCATATCAAGGATATTAGGGATATATCAAGGTCATTAGGGGCAGTCAACATGGCTTGACCAAGGGGAAGTCATGCTTGACCTGCCTCATAGCCTTCTATGAGGACATAACGAGGTGGAGAGATGATAGCAGAGCATTGGATGTGGTCTACCTTGACTTCAGTAAAGTCTGTGGGAGACGCAGTCTCCCACCACATCCTTACAGCTAAACTGAGGGAGTGTGATCTGGACGATCGAGTACTGAGGTGGACTGTGAACTGGCTGAAGGAAAGAAGACAGAGAGTTTTGGTCATGGGGCGGAGTCTAGTTGGAGGTCTGTATCTAGTGGAGTGCCTCAGGGGTTGGTACCGGGGCCGGTGTTATTCAATATATTCATCAATGATTTGGATGAGGGAATAGAGTGCACTGTCAGCAAGTTTGCTGATGACACCAAGCTGGGAGGAGTGGCTGACACGCCAGAAGGCTGTGCTGCCATCCGGCGAGACCTGGACAGGCTGGAGAGTTGGGCGAGGAAAAATTTAATTAAATACAAGGGTAAGTGCAGAGTCTTGCATCTGGGCAGCAACAACCCCAGGTTCCAGTATAAGTTGGGGAATGACCTATTAGAGAGCAGTGTAGGGGAAAGGGACGTGGGGGTCCTGGTGGACAGCAGGATGACCATGAGCCAGCACTGTGCCCTTGTGGCCAGGAAGGCCAATGGCATCCTGGGCTGTATTAGAAGAGCGGTGGTTAGCAGGTCAAGAGAGGTTCTCCTTCCCCTCTACTCTGCCCTGGTGAGACTGCATCTGGAATATTGTGTCCAGTTCTGGACCCCTCAGTTCAAGAAGGACAGGGAACTGCTGGAGAGAGTCCAGCACAGAGCAATGAAGATGATCAAGGGAGTGGAGCATCTCCGTTAAGAGGAAAGGCTGAGGGAGCTGGGTCTCTTTAGCTTGGAGAAGAGGAGACTGAGGGGTGACCTCATTAATGTTTATAAATATATAAAGGGTGAGTGTAACGAGCATGGAGCCAGGCTCTTCTCAGTGACAGCCAATGGTATGGCAAGGGGTAATGGGTTCAAACTGGTACACAAGAGGTTTCACTTAAATATGAGAAGAAACTTCTTCTCAGTGAGGGTATCAGAACACTGGAACAGGCTGCCCAGGGGGGTTGTGGAGTCTCCTACTGTGGAAACATTCAAAACCCGCCTGGACACATTCCTGTGTAACCTCATCCAGGTGTTCCTGCTCCGGCAGGGGAATTGAACTAAATGATCTTTTGAGGTCCCTTCCAATCCCTAACATTTTGTGATTCTGTGATATGATCCTGATGAAGCCTGGAATTTTAACATTTGTTTTCATCTCAAATGATAAACATGTGAATATAGCAAAAAACACTATTTGCAAAGTCCACCATTTTTTTCTTTGATTAAGTTCCTTTACTGATGGTAATACTTCAAAATATACATATTAAGATTCCAATCAACCACAGGAAAAAATAAAATACAAGACTAAATCACTGTATTTCATCTCATGAAGCACAGATTTCAAAAGTGAAACACTGTAAGATGCAACACAGTTACCATTATTCTTAATTTTGTATAGGGTGAAATCTTCACTTGGTATGTAACATCTACACCATAACAATAACATTAATTTATTAATCTCAGGCTTTACCTAGGTTTCTAAACTAATTATGTAATCAGGAAAAGTGTTTTAAACCTTTATGCTTTTTACACTCATCCATGAGTTCAGGGCTGAGCAAGTAAAAATGAAAAGAGGAGACGTCTGTACTGCTCTTTATTTTCTCTTGGTTCCTAGCTTTGTAAAATATCTCTGTAACACACATATTTCTCTTCATAAAACTCTGGCTAATATTTCAAAACTGTCATCATTTACTTAAATATCAACAACAAATTAAAATTTCTCCGATCACTACAGTGAGGTACATATACCTCAGAGAGCATCAACCAGTATCCTTTCTACCACCAAACCCTGTAGGAGACAGCAATACACCCACATATTCCTTCTGACTGGCAAGCTTCTGGTCTGATATATAGAAGAACTGAAGCCAAGTTTATATTGCTATTCTCCTTCCAATTTCCTTTCCAGAAAGTCCTGAGACCTTTGTTTGGGAGTTCTGCCTTCTCATTTCTCGCCAGTCTGAGGATTAAGATTGCTGCTTATACTTCCCTGCCACAGAAGAGGCTTTGGAGATTTCTGGACTGATTTAGTCAATGGAGTGGCAATAGTCTGGCTCTGAAAATTAAGGCACATGAGTAGTTTTTAGAAATTGCTTTTAATCGCTTCTCCAATATCTTTAAAGTCTGAGATTCTTGCATAATATGGTATTAAAGGGACATTGTCAGGTCAAATTGGTTAAACATATGTAGCATTCAAAAATTAAGGTTTCCAGAATTAAAGACAGAGATCAGAGCATAAAATCCAGAGAAACACCTGCACCACTCTTGCTTATGGGGAGTGAGAGCAGACAAAACTTAAAACCTCAGCCTCGCACAGAGGTAATCTGTCCTCTGAAACCCAGGGGTTCCATCAGCAAGGTGAGGGACCGCGTGCCCATCCTGCTGGGGCCACCAAGCAGGGATACAGCGCCAGTCTCAGAGGACCAGGAGACACAGCCCTGGGATCACCTGCCCCGATTTCACCACTCATCAAGCGCAAACGGGTGAATGCTTCAATTTTTGCCGCTGCTTTCTTCTGCCGCAGGGACTGCCCCGTCCCCTCGTCCCCTCGTAAAGGACTTGCCAGAGTCAAAGCCTTTAGATGCAATGCACCAATTAAACACTGATAAGTAGGGGCTAATGTGCATTTGTCGAGCTCCGGAATTAGCTTTACTAAACCAAGATCTGCAGGAAACATTCAGCCCCTTCAAGACTAGACAATAAGCACTGTTCATTGATTGAGTACCAATCTCAGGAAAACTAGGTTACACCGCCAATACTAAACAACAAATTTTTAGTGTCGTTAGCTGTAGTTAGGTCCCCTTTGGGGTGAAAGGCACGGATACACACATTTTGTAACGAAACAGCACGCTGCTCCGGACATTGTTCAATTGCCAACAAAACAAAATGAAAAGGCACATATTTCTGTGTCAGAATAATCTTATCCATTATTGAAATAGAACCATTTATTGGATAAAACAGCAGCAGTTGCCCTCAATGACACATTGTAGATCCAGGCAGGGGCATATAATGAGAAATCATATAATGACTAGCCAGTTAGAAGTAACAGGTTAGTTCATTTAGGCAAAGTACAGTTGTGCTGGAAACTAGCCAGAACAATCAAGTTATAAGTCGCTTACTGAAACTGCAACAAATTTGCACTGCTAACAGAAAGCAACAATTTCTATCTTTTATCTTAGCCAGAGCACTACTTCAAGAGCTGAAAAGTGCAGCCAAGCACCATACCTCAGCTCTGCACACAGTGTGCGTGTGGTAAATCCACCAAACAATCACTTTTCTACGTCACTTCTCAAGAATATGGGTTTTGCTGAAGATATGAACTAGTATAGCCAATATTTTTGCCTTGCTAGGCAGGTTTAGCAAAATCTTAGCCAAAAAAAAAAAAAAAAAAAAAAAAAAGTAATGCATCAAATAACTCTCCAGTTAAAAAATTATTTGTTACCCTCAAAATTATTAGATCAGAGCAAGAGATCACCATGGGGCTAGTAGAATTGCCTCAGAACTTGCTGATGGCCAGAATTAGAAACACACAAAAGATCCAAAACTGATTTTCAGTGCCTGGGAAGGTGGTAGACACCATTTTCTGGTGAAAGCATACCTGTGAGAAGTAAGCGTAGTGCAGAGTGTGACCAGCCCTTATTCAAATACACAATTATTACAGCCACTGCAAGCATCCAGCCTCTGCGTTCAGCAGTGTCCTAAAATATCTTAAGCACTTTTAAAAATTAACTATACATAGAGCAAATCACTTGCAAGAACATTAAATACCTGAATTGCAGCCAGAGTTCTTGTAAGCTAACACTCAAGACTATTTCACAAGAGCTCAGCCTATAAGCACATGGGTATCTCTTGAACCCTTACCCCTGGAAACATATCTTGAGCTATAAAAGCCAAGGTGGACTTGCAGGTCTCACTATTTTATGCATAATAGTTCTTAAGTAAAACCAGGACTTCAGCAGTATTTCTGCATCCCACAGCAACTGGTAAATTACTGCCAGCATTAAAGAGATTTCCAACTTAGCAGGCTGTCTTGCATAAACTTTTCAGGGCAGGAACTTTCTGGCTCAGCATCCATCACATGCATGCTTATGGTATGAAGTAATATAACAACTGATTGTAATAAAGAATACCACTGCAGATCCATGTAGGGTGGAAGTGCATTGTAAAACTCCAGGGTCATGTGCAATAAAATATGAACCCAGTGTAAGGTTTTCAGCAAACTTTGAGGTCTTGTAGAATTTCCTTGTGTTCAGGCTAACCTATTAGAGAACAACAGCCCGGTTTTGTAACACAGACATGCTGCAGTTCCCCTGGCCTCCATCACTACAGTACATCACTGTATCTGATAGTAACTAGCATCTTTTGCTTTTCCAGTCTTTCTTACCCGCTCCTTTGCCCAAGTGTTCAGGACTCTCTACATCTGTGGGAATATTGCATTATAAGTAACTTGATTGGCAAGAAAAATTTCATCACTACATTTCAAAAAGACTTGCAAAGTATTGTGCAAATAATTTCATTTGAATGTTTCCACTGTTGTTCACTGTGTCCACTGATAAGACAACTACCAGTTAATTACAAACTGCCTTTGCCGGCAGACTGCACATTCAATAGCAGTGGAAAGTTTTGCTATTTTGCTCTTTTAAAGATAACATACCATTTCAGATCACAGTAGAATTTCTGCGATTGTTTCCTAGTAATTAATTGAAACACATCCACTGTAAACACATTTTGAGATCTTCACAGATACACTGCCTGCACTAACAGAAGCAAAGTGACCTATGCTTGCAAAGTAAATGCAGACCCAAGTCAGAGAGGGATAATGGAAATTGTTAAAAATCTTTAGTCATACTGAGGAGATTTTAGATTATTTTCCTTAGTACAAATGGAGCATATCAGCTTCGCAGAAAGATATAAATTCAGTTTTCAACCAACAGTGTGCTATGGCATTTTCTCTCACATGTAATCAAGTGCACTTAACAGCTAAGTATGTATGCCTAAGTGCTTTTCTGGATCAGGGCCTTACATTGAAGGCTCATAAAAATGTTTCCAATATTTTGATCACAAACTTAGCCAGTAAAAGAAAAACCCTTCACCTTTAATGGGCTTTCCAACATGTTGCTGCTGATCTCAGAGTACACCACACAACTCAATTGGAAGAATATTTCTGAATGCAAATAGAGGTGGGGTCATGACAGCAAAACACAGGAAAGACTGAATACAAAATTCTTCCCTTGTCAAAGCAGCCCCAGCTTGACCACTGGAGCACAAACCTAAGCCAACTGACAGAAAGCTCAGCTCAGTCTGAAATACTAGGTCTTTAATTAATTCATTAATTTTTATTTTCTAAGTTTATAAACTAATCAACTAAGCCTTTCTGCTATCCCTGAACATGTAACGCTCTGGAAAAACACACCAAACAGCACTGCCCCAAGGGCATGCCCAGCTCAGCGTGCAGGTGCTAATGGGGGGACCCCTGGTTTGCAGGTGGAGGGTCCAAGGAGACTCTCGTTGTCCCACTGCACAGCCCATGGCACTGGACTAGAGAGGGGAGGCCACACAACCCCTCACCTTAACATTTCTGCCTACAGCCCAGGCTTTTGCAGATGAGCTAAACGCAAGAAACCTCCAATCACAATTTTCCTCAGCCCTATCCTTGAAAACAGGCCCTCAAAACATTGTTAAAAATCCTACACTGGCATTAGACATCTTCAAGTTACTTAAAAACGGTTTCCTGGTCCATTCTCCAACTGGAAATGACAAAAAGTCTCTGTGACATGAAACATAATTTGGCCTTCCACCTTCAACAGGCCACTCCAAAACCCACTGCTCTAGAAGCACAGCAATTGTTGACAAAGTTTGGATCTGGCAGTTTCATAACTGTGGCCCATACAGGCAACGAAAGAATCTGTGCTTTAAGCTAAAAGCTGACATCTTACATTGCCAGCATTATTAATAAAAGACAATATAATACTGTATATCATCTCCTCTTACAAAGTAAATTCAATGACCAGCATAAAATGTGGATTATTGAACAAGCTAGTCATACATAAAGATACAGAATGATTCTTCTCAAGATTTTAACTCAAGGAAAACAGTCCAAACTGCGGAATAAATTATAAAATACACACAAAACTTGTGGCAAACAAGAGCTGGCAAAAGTAATAGGGTGAGAAATGGCAAATTAATCCAAACTATACTTGCAAATCATTATAAATCCTTAGATATAGGAATGGCTTTATTTTACTGTGTCTCTTTCAGAGACAAAAGTTGCAGGGTTTTCTGAATGAACACTCCCGCCTACCTGACTGACAATATTTTGGAAGTCAGCAGAACCATTCATATGCCAAAGAATATTAAGTATTTGGTCTTCTTTTATTAACTAATGCAATGTAATCAGAAAATTCCACAAAATCAAGGCAAGTTATGTGTCCCTTTGAAACAATCTTGTTGCCAATCATTTTAAAGAAGTGAAAATTTAGGCAGAAAATGATGCTTCAGGTGTGTTATTCAGAGGGTCAATATGATGCTTCAGGCTTTGCTCAGATTCCTACTTTGAGATCAGTGGAAGCCAGCTCTGCTTCTTTGTTCGACATCTAATGTTAGCAAAGAGCTAATAAACTTGCTATTTTTAAAGCTGGGTCTCACCTACCTGGCACTGAGCAATCACAGAGGTCAACCACCCACTGCTGTTACAAATGCGTTCCTCCAGTGAAGAATTCAAGATTATACAGCACAAGGTTCTTCCTGGTTTAAACCAGGAGGAAAAGAATAAAAATAATTGCTGGTAATTTTCAGAGCTTTCTTTTGTTTGTTTTACACTTTCACAACACAGGGATTAATATTATCAGGGATTAATATTGACTAAAGAGGTGACTCTGAAGAGTATCTGAAGTATCTAAAGTGGAAAGCAAACTCAGTTTGCGAAATTCAGCTGGAGTAAGCATGAAGGTTCCAGTAAGTCACAGCTTGATAGCAATCTGTATTAAACTGTAATACTATGAAACTGAAAGGATATGAGCAAGCCACACAGCTCACCTTTTCAGCCACATGACTGTCCGCTCTCACTCCTGACAGCATTGCCCTTCTTGCTCCATCACTTGTCTCACACAGCAATGAAATCTTCATGGGCTTGACAGCTGCATACAGCAAAACTGTCACAAGACTTAAATCCCATTTTCCCAAGAGACGGAGCAGGTTTGGACAATTTCTGAGGAGGCTGAAGGTACACTCCTAGCTCTGCATTTCCTACACCGCTGTGGCTCATCAGTCTCCTCAGCCCTGCACACCCACCACCTTGCAAAAAAGCTTTCCTGTCTTGCTTTTAAATGTAAGTCATATTGCTAACGCACTGCATGCTGCAGACCCAGAAACGGCTGACTTGACCGAGCTGGAAGAAGATCCAGCCACAGCCTGGTAGCAGTCGCCAGGGACCGCAGGGATGGAAGTGTCCTCCTGCCCCTTTGCCACCACGGCCACCTGAACACACCCTGAACAGGGTCTTTCTGCACCTTTGGCCTCACATGCCAAGATGCATTTTGCAACGCCAGCCTTATTACCTGGTTTGTTGCACTGGAGGTTGCAACAGATGCCAAAAGGACCCCCAAAATGTGTGTTTCCCCAGGGCCACGCAGTGAGGAGCAGCTGCGAGGGCTGTTCATGTTGGGCTGTGCAGGACAACCTGGCAGCTACCACCATTGCCCTCCTGGCACCGAGGAGAGCCGCGATTCCTGGCGCCCACCACGCCAGGCTGTGCTCCGAGGCACACTGCCCTGCAACCCAAAATGTCTCTGCTCCATCCTGCTGCCGACATCTCTCCCCTGGCTCGCAGCCCCACAGCCTCCCGGGAGCGCACCCTGCTCACCAAGCTGCCTGGCTCCATCCGTGTTCCAACGCTGGCCTGAGGGGTGAGGCAAGAGCCGGAGCAGGGGCAAGGAGGGCACTGCCAGGGGCAGGGACAGGGCGAGCTCACAGCAAGGGCTAAGGTCACCTGCCACCGCCACCCAGCCCTTTGAAGATGCTGGTGAGTCAGCAGATGGAGGGACGAAAGTATTTCGTAAGCTTGTGGGATGTACCAGTAGAAGCTCCTCTACCCCTCTGTGGGGCTTAAATTGCACCAATGTAATGTCAACAAGTGCAGTAGTTCATAGCAGTAGGACTGTGATCAAACCTGGGATTGTCCCACCCCAGACAGGCTGGTAAAAAAAACTATATCCACAATCAGACCTCAGCAATGCAACCTGACCCAACACTGAAGTCACAAAAGGTTACCAGCCCTTTATGGACGTGACCGAGTCCATCATCACCTCTTTGTAATCCCTAGCACTACATGGCAGCTAGGAAACCACTTTTCTAATGAAAACGTGTTATTATTTTGACCCTGAGGGCCTGGCACCAAGGCACAGCCATGGCCCTGTTTACCAAGTTCCAGATCATTACACCTGAAACCACCGAGGGCTGGCAGCTGAGTGTCTGCTCCATCACAGACCCTGTGCAGTTTCATCATTACTGGCAACACTGAAAAGGGCTAAACTCAATTCTCATCCCTGAGACTTAGTAATTTGGTAAAAACAGAAACACCCATTTCATTAGCAGCCCAAGAACATTTGATTTGGAAGCAGTGACAACAAGATGTCACATCATCAACGGATTTTAAAAACCCCCTTTTCTGTTTTTCAGTTATCAGCAAGCAGCATGAGAGCACACAGCTTCTGTCCTAGTGAAAATGGCAAGAAACCCCAGAAACAGTTTTTAGATGGTCTGCTCCCATACAATGGATAGAGGAAACTGTACAACTCAGAACAGCAGGTACCAGCAACTGCACTATGCCAGAGACACAAAGCAACACCAGATCCAAGAAAAGAATGAAGACAAGTGCCTAACAAATCCTGCCTTTCTTGAGGTTTAAGCGTTTTACCTAGAGCTATGACTCCCCAAATGCGCTACTTTTCTTTCAGTACTGGGAGAAGGTGTGACCAGCTCTCAAAAACTGAGGTAAAATGTTACAGGTGAGAACATAAAGCAAAGGAACTAGTAAATCAAAGCATACAAAGTGGCTGGCAATGATTCACCTAATATGCATGTTACACAGAAATATGTTTATGTATTACAATATGTTTACGTATTACAAGAATCCGGGAAGCTTTACACAATAGTTGACAGAGCAAAACAACACCAAGGGAAGATAAAAACTTGCTAAATCATGGCACTTCAGCTTCCCATTGTGCTTTGAACAGCCTGAGGAGTCTCAGACTCATTAGTGCAATTCTCCAAAAACTGGATTACTCAGGTTGGACCTACCACCTCCCCAAGTAGCAACCAAAAGCCTATAGATTGGCTTGTTGGGGGACACACGGGGGGACCCATGTCTTCAGTTGACATGGTGCTACTGAGTGAAAAACAAATTGAAGATTGACTGAGTCATGAAAAATCATGATGACAGAGTGATGTATTTAGGAAACAAAGTAGGAAGAGTATTGCACATAGTTCACATAGATTGTCCCCCTGGGAAAGTTTCGTTCAGCTTCAGCAAATGTAACCAGATTAGATCCACACTGATGGACACGATAGATGGGACACAGCAGTCCAGCCTGGTCTGTGCCATCCTGTTTGTAACATCAGTCATCAGTTGTGCCGATTAGCAACATAAAGGGATTGTCCTGTTCTTACTGCTGCAGCCTTCCCCGCCACGCTGTCCTGTACCACAACCCCACTTTAAAGACAATACCATAAATCGAGGACAACTCTGGCCCCACAACCATTAAAACCCATGTTCTATTATCTCTGGGTACCTGCGACTGCGGTTATGTGAACAAGAACTCCTTGGAATGACAGAGGAGTGACATGATGCAGCTGCCCGGAGCCTGAGATTCTGTGTAAACAAAGCGGCCATGACGTATGCGAAGCTTCACTGGTCCCAGAGGGACCTACACTCTTATGTTCCAACAACATTTTTGGAAACTGGGACCTAGGCCCATAAATTGTTTAGATGTTTTTGAAAACACTACCTGCAGCCCAGAGCTGAGTACTGTGAGCACTGCACAATTGCCTGCATGCATGGACAGACAGACATCTACTAAGACCTCATTTTCCTTTACAAGCTGTAGAAATTATAAACTCATCTACCTTCTGCTCCTTTAAACTACTACATGACTTTTTGCCTTCCACTTAGGTGGTCACAAATGTCAGGAGGTGGGGAGGAAGAAGAGGCAACAAATAATGTGCTCCCTGTTCCTGCAACATAAACAAACTTAAAAAGAAAAAAAAAAAAGGCGAATCTGGCAGAGAAATGTCTTTCTCTGGTATGGTTCTGTACGAATCTTATGTTTTCTAACCTGATACTCCTTACTTCAGGGACAAAATACTTCAGCACATTGACTACTTAGTAATTTCTGTGCCTCCTACCTTGTGACAGCCAAGAAATCTTTGGCATTTGTCCAATATCAAGCCACAAAACGATTAAGGAAACTTAGGTTCAAACATAACCTATTTGCTGCTTATCATGTGTTTTAATACTACAATATAAGCCTGCTACTAGTTTAAATATAGCAAAAAAGAAGTCTATAAACTGATTTCACAACTTCAGAGTACATGTTCCTTTAAAAAAAAAAAAAAAAAAAAAAAAAGGTGTTTCCTTAAACTCATTATAGTCTCACACCAGTATGAGCTTATTCTTACAGGTAACACTGCAATTACCCTGGGAGGTCCAAAATACATTAAATCTCTAAAACCTGGGCAGTCCATTTTGGTACCAAGGAAAGGAGTTTGTGGTTTAACTTCAGGTGTTCCAGACTTCCGACACTAGCTCTTTTTTTCTTATTGTACAAGCACATACTGCATATTCTGAAAATTATATTCATAAACAGAAATACAAAGAATATTCCACTGTAAACGTGCTTCTTATATCAGTAAAGATATCAGAAATGGAGACATTACATATGTTGCTACAGCATGATCTGTGTGAAACAGCATCCAGTCACACGATTTTATATATAGTAGCAAAGATATGTTCTTAAAATCCCAGTGTCTCAATCACATACATTTAATCTTTAATTTTTATTTTTTTTTTTTTTTTAAGAAAGGCTTCAGTCAGCATCATGGTAAAAAGAAGTGAACATTTACTGGAGCCAGAGGCACTTATCTTACATGTTACATCTAACCATTGTAAACCTCACGGCATTCAAATGGCACCACCACAAAATCATCATGCGATATCCTGCTCGAAGTGCAGGCAATCCTTTTTGATGGAAGCCTTTCATGGCTGCTAGAATACAAGCAGGTGTGTGTATAAAATCATTCGAGTCCACACCTGCAGAAGCACAGGGTGGTGATCAGCATGGAAAACAGGGCATTAAATCATTGGCAAAACAGCCCCCTGTAGCCTGAACTTTCCTCAGTCCAACAGATCTGATGACTCCCCAGGTTGCCTGGACTTTCAGATGAAGTCTGATGCCATTTACCGATGGGCTCAAATTCCAGTCATGACAGGGTGAGTGCAGTGTATACCACCGCAGAAAGAAGAGCATCTCTCCATGCCGAGCGCCGGTGAGCTGGTGACCCCATCACCCGCTGCTTCTCCCTCAGGCCGAGGGGACTTTGATCCCGATGAGGACCAAGGGCATCAGCCTTAACAACTTCTCCCGCTCCTGCTGCAGCCGCCCTCCGCGGGGGTATCGCAGCCCGTCCCTGGGCGGAGATCGGCGAGACCCCGGCCAGGCCACCCTCCGCGCCCCGTCCCCGCCTGCACCGCTCTCACCTGCGGGGCGCCTGGTTCGCGGCCGCCCCGACGGGGACTCTGCGGGGGAGCCCGCGGCCACCGGTCCTCCGCCGCCGCGCAGCGATCGCGGGGCGGGTGCCGCCAGCTGCAACCCCGCCAGTCCCGGCCGCCGCGGCAGACCGAGTCCAGCTGCGAGAAGAGCAGGTCCCGCCACGCCGCCATGCCCGCCGCCGGCGGCGATCCTTGTCCCGCGGCAGCGGAGGGCGGGCGTTGCGTCCGCGGGGCGCGGCAGTGGCGGGGCGCCGTCCTTTACCCCCGGCTTCTCGGCTGCTTGTTTGCTTGGTTTGTTTTTTTTTTTTTTTTCCCCGCTATCGGAGGGTACACGCTGCCGCAGGCGAGGTTCTCCACTGCGGGACAGCCAAGCGCCAGCGCTGCCTGCGCTGCCGCTCCCCCCGCGGCCCGACAGGCGGGCCGGGTGCCGGCCCCGCAGCCCCCCGCGGACACGCTTCCCCCCGGCCCCAGCGGCGCTTTGCTTCACCACCCTGCCAAGTTCTTCATCACGTCGAGAAACCGGGTCGAAAGTATCCCAAGCTCAGCATACGGTTTTTGGCTCGAGTTTGTGTGCATCTCAGTTGTTCCTCTAAAGAGCTTCAGTTCTTTAGTTACTCTGCCCTGTCCTCTTACCCGCTTTTTACCTAATGTTGCCTTCAGACCACGCTGGCTCAGCACAGGAAGCCTGCGAGAGCACCAGAGAGAAGATGTTCCCACTGTCAGGTCAAGCACCCAGGCTCAGCAGCACCCTGACAAACAGAGCAGAAAAGCCTGCTCACCCTTGAGGTGTGCCTCAGAGCCTTCTGAAACATTCGCTGTTATATTTTGCAGTGGTTTTATATAAACTATTATTTGAAAGACAAAGAGGATGAGAAAACTGTTTCAGTTCCCTGCCAGACATAAGTTTTCTGCTTCTTACACTGCTTCTGTTTTGTCTTTAGACTCCTTATATTGTACTTCTTACATAGTAGGCCTTAAAAAAGCATTGTGGCTTCCAATAACAGAATGCACTGCTAGAAATTTTAGCAGGTGATGAACAGCCTGTTCATTCTTTCCCTAGCTACACCTTTTAAGACATTAAATTATTTTCAATTAATTTTTCTCACACGAGTCATCCTGCCTCAGCATAGAAATTTTCAGCACAATTTGCTTTTTTCAGCATTGTTTAGAAATGAAATAAAGAAGTGTTCTTTTAGTAAGACATATCAGTCACTGTTACCAGGCCCACTCTTCATATGAACCTGAACCCTGTAGGAAATCCCAGCACATGCAGATGCTCTGGACTTTGACTGGAACTTAGATAGGTGTATATATCCCTCCAACTGCAAGCATTTTCTTAATTCTGAATTTCTGCCATTTATTTCTAAGTTGTGCATCTTCTGTCGGACATGAGAAATTCTCATTCTTCCCTGAAATCAAGACTCAGCATTTGTAATCTAATATAAAGACCTAAAAATCTGCTCTGCAAAGCTGTACAAACGAGTTCTCACTCTGCAAATTCTTGCACCCAGTTCCCCAGCACTTCACTGATAGGAAAACACGTGTGGTGTGTTTTATAACAGATATTTTAGTAGTTCAAAGTCCACATAACTATCATGTCCTTTTTATCCTGTTGGGTCTAGAAATCAAAACTGATGAGCTGTTCTCTCCTGCAGTCCTACTGCAGAATATCAGTCCTGTTTCTGCAGACTTACCTTACGATCAGCGCTATCTTGCTTGTCCATGCTTTTTTCTTCTTTTTTCATAAGTCTTACATTCCCAGTGTCTAACCGTCACTTCAACAGCAGTGTGGCCAGCTCAGTTCTTGGATGCCCATTGGGAACAAGGGTTCACACCTCCTGGTTTTCAAGTCCTAAGTAAATGAAATGCAGACATGTCAAAGTATGACTGCATTAATTAATGCATAAACTCCCATTGTTTTCAAAGTCCAAAAATCTCCTACCAAAAGCAATCTTAAAGGAGGATAATACGCTTAACAGAAACTTTAACCAAAACAGGAATGGCTTTGTTTCTGTTGTTGCCATGGGGTGCCTGTAGGCACAAGCATCCAGATACCCACTCTGTTCACTATGTTCTGATAGATCATACCTGCTGTCCAGCGCAAGCAAATAGAGCAGGACGATGCAGTTCGCATGGAAGGACGTGCAGAAAGGGCGGGGAAACTCTGCCAGCTCCACCAGGGGGTATGGTATCCAGCCAGCAGAAAGCCATGGCATCTGTAAGGCCAGCCCCCAGCACAAGTGATGCAGCTGTCCAGACTGAGATCTGGTAGGAGGACACTGCCACCCAGGTGTCAGGCTGCAGGGTGTGCCCTGCTCTTACGCCAGTACTGGATGGCAGCAGCAAGCACAGCTGTGGGAGGTGTGCCCAAGTGGAGGAACTCCTCCACTTAGTGACGGAGCTCAGGCAGAATGTGAGGAGGCTGAGGAGTATCAGGGAGTACGAGAGGAAGATAGACTACCAGAGTCACACCCTAGCTTCCCCTGGGCAGACCCAGCAGGTAGACAGGGCTCACGGTACAGAGGACTGCCTACCCTCTCTCTGCATGGTGGAACATAGTGACTCGGGACAGGTTGTAATGGCGGCACATTCCTGCCCAGCGCAGAAGGAGGAGGGTCTCTGCTGTGACTGCTTCACCTTCCCAGGGTCCCTTGCAAAAGAGGTATGAGGCTCTGCAAGTGGAACCGAACAATATAATATTGGGGAAGGTGGTACAACTAAGTTGGAGGTGCTGCAGAGGATAAGCCAATCTGCACCCCCATCAAAACAGCTGTGTCAGGAAATTGCCTTCCACACACTCCATGAGTTCGTTGTTTGTGAATACAGAAGGCCTCGTGGGTAATTTGTCAGTTGGACTCTGCCTTGGGCATAGTGATAATAAAATGATTGAGATTTCTATTGTTGGAGAAGTAAGGAGGGTGGTCAGCAGAACTGCTACCTTGGACTTCTGAAGGGCAGACTTGGATCTGTTTAGAAGGCTGGTTGGCAGAGTTCCTTGGGAGACAGTTCTGAAGACAAACGAGTCCGGGAAGGCTGGTCACTCTTCAATACGGAAATCTTAGAGGCACAGGAGCAGGCTGTCCCTGTGTGCCGGAAGATGAGCCAGTGGGGAGGAGGATCTGCCTGGCTGAATAGAGAGCTGTGACCAGAACTTGGGAATGAAAGGAGAATTTATAACCTTTGGAAGAAGGCTCAGGCTACTCAGAAGGACTACAAGGATTTTGCGAGCTTTGCAGGGAGAAAATTAGAAGGGCCAAAGCCCAACTAGAGCTAAGCCTGGCTACCGGTGTAAAAGGCAACACGAAATGTTTCCATAAATACATGAGCAACAAAAGGAGGGCTAAGGAGAATCTACATCCCCTGATGGATGTGTTGGGGAAACATAGTGACAGAAGATGAGGGAAAGGCTGAGGTACTAAATGCCTTCTTTGCCTCAGACTTTAATACGCAGAACAGTTGTGCTTCAGGTAGCCAGCCCCTAGAGCCGGAAGACAGGAATGGGGAGCAGAATGAAGCCCCAGTACTCCAAGGACAAATGGTTAGTGACCTGCTACACCACTTAGGCACATACAAGTCTGTGGGGCTGGATGGGCTCCATTCAAGTGTACAGAGGGAGCTGGTGGAGGTGATCACAAAGCCACTTTCCATTATTTATCAGTGGTCCTGGCTAACCGGGGAGGTCCCAGGTGACAGGAAGTTGACAAATATGACATCCATCTAACAAGAAGAACCAGAAGGAGGATCCAGAGAACTGCAGGCCTGTCAGTCTGACCTTGATGCTGGGGAAGGGTGATGGAACAGATCACCTCGAGTAACATCACATGGCACATACAAGAAAACCATATGTGATCAGGCCCAGTCAACATGGGTTTATGAAAAGCAGGTCCTGCTTGACCAACTTAATCTCTTTCTATGACAAGGTGACCCACTTAGTGGATGAGGGAAAGGCTGTGGATTTTATCTACCTAGACTTCTTAAAGCCTTTGACAACGTATCCCACAGCATTCTTCTGGAGAAACTGGTAGGTCATGGCTTGCATGGATGTACTCTTTGCTGGGTGAAGAACTGGCTGAATGGCCAGATTGAAAGCGTTGTGGCGAATGGATTCAAATCCAGTTGGTGGCCGGTCACAAGTGGTGTTCTCCAGGGCTCAGTATTGGGGCCAGATCTGTTTAATCTCTTTATCAATGATCTGGATAAGGGGATTGAGTGCACACTCAGTAAGTTTGCAGATGACACCAAGTTAGGTGGGAGTGTTGATCTGCTGAAGGGTAGGAAGGCCATGCAGAGGGATCTGGGCCGGCTCGATCGTTGGGCTGAGGCCCATTGTGTGAGGTTCAGCAAGGCCAAGTGCTGAGTCCTGCACTTGGGTCACAACAACCGCAGACTCGGGGAAGAGTGGCTGGAAAGCGCCTGGATGAAAAGGACCTGGGTGTCTTAACTGACATTTGACTGAACATGAGCCAGCAGTGTGCCCAGGTGGCCAAAAAGGCCAACAGCATCCTGGCTTGTATCAGGAATAGTGTGGCCAGCAGGACTAGAAAAGTGATTGTGCCACTGTACTCAGTGCTGGTGAGGCCCCACCTCGAATCCTGTGTTCAGTTTTGGGCCCCTCACAACTAGAAAGACATTGAGGTGCTGGAGAGAGTTCAGAGAAGGGCAAAGAAGCTGATGAGGTGTCTGGAGCACAAGTCCTGTGAGGAGCAGCTGAGTGAACTGGGGCTGTTTAGCCTGAAGAAAAGTAGGCTGAGGGGAGACCTTATTGCTGTCCACAACTACCTGAAAGGAGTTTGTAGCATGGAGGGTATTGGTCTCTTTTCCCAGTAGCAAGTGATAGGACACAGGGAAATGGCCTCATGCTGCACCAGGAAAGGTTCAGGTTAGATATTACGAAAAGTTTCCTAATGGAAAGGGTGGCCAAACACTGGAAGAAGCTTCCCAGGGAAGTGATTGAGTCACCATCCCTGGAGGTGTTTAAAAGATGTATAGATGAGGTTCTTAGGGTCGTGGTTTAGTGCTAGTGTTAGGTTATGGTTGGACCCGATGATCTTGAGGGTCTCTCCCAAATAAAATGATTCTATGATCTATGATTCTATGTTTTTTCCATCAACTGTGTTTAATCAGGCAGTATCTACTAAAGGAATGTTGAGATTTTAAAATGAAAAAGTCAAAACTAATCTACATCTTATGAGCTCATCTGTTTTATATTGAACTCCCAGTTTCTTTGTTTCATCATCTCCAAACATGCTGAAGAGACTGAGTTTCATAAGACTATGATCAAACTTTACCTTTGCCTTGGTGCCCAAGCAGATTTTCAAGAAATGATGAAGCAGTAAAGAGAGGAGCATTGAATAAAACTGGTAAAGACTGCTTCTAGATTTCTCCCTGTCCATATCATCAGCAGCAAATCAGCCTGCCACTACGCTTATTTAATTTCCAACATAAATGAAAAATTCTCTTGAGTTAGTCCAACACCAAAGGCCGGCAGCAGATACACTGAACACGTACACACACACATCAGCTGTTGACTGTTTCAACTACTGCTTTAGCATGCTGTGGAAAGACACTGTAGCAGATTATTTTTCTTTATAGAGTACAACTTCAGTCTTCTTTTACCATGCAGATTCTGGACTAGAACAGAACCTTCTGCCTCAATCTTTCCCTTCAACTTAGAGTTTGTTGAGGCAACCTTCTGAAGTGAGCGTAAGTCACATTTTATTGCTTATCTCACAGTATGCAGCTATGTAGTGATTATTCCCGGTCTGAATGGAGTAAATCTTCCCTCCTTCTGCTAACTGCACATTGATATTAGACACTGATCTGCCAACAAATGCTTTTCCAAGAAGGAGAACATTACTTCACTCATCACAAATAAACTGGGTTTTTTTGAATTAAAGCTAGGGATGACAGAACCCAGTCATATAAATGTCCATCAGGTTCTGGTTCACATGGTTCACAGGAGGCAAGAATGAGGACATACTTGGAGACTGAATTATACACAGCCAAGATGCCACTTGTTCTTGTGGTGTGTTTTTAGTCGTATCATTCAGTGGTTGCAACAAGTGGTTACCAATACCTGAACATGGCTCAAAATCCTTCAAGATAGTTCAGACATTGTATTTGCATGAGGAATTAAAGTAAAGAAGACTGTCTGCAGAACATATTCTATGAAAAAAATGGCTTTAAAAAAAGTGCAGACCCAAAATGTGACAGTAAAGTTTAGTGTCATTACAATCACAAATAGTTTCTGTGTTTATAGTCATAGTCCCATGGAAACCAGTGTATTGCTTCCTACAGCAGCACATCACTGTCCAGAATTGAGAAATAACATTTCAGATGGCATCATTGGTCTCTGTTACTCAATTTTCTTAATAGAGGTGGGAAAATGAGTGAAGAAGGCCTAAGAGGACTTAGTGTAGGAGTGTGTTCTGCAGCTTTAAGATGTAGTAGTCTCTATCTCTTGAGAAGAAACCTGTCACAGTGACAGAGAAGGACAATCTATTTTTATAAGGTAATAATCATGGAGAAAAGCATGAGGAAGATACAGGATTGAAGGACAACCACTTCAGTTGCTGTTCTTACTTCAGTATTAGATGACTCCTCAGATGATATGTGTAACTAAACAGTAACACCTTAAGTATGTTCTAAGTTTCTGATGGGCCTTTCTCGAACATTAACACAATCCCTGCTTCTGAGAATAAAAAGCCTTAAGGGTTTTATAGAATAGTCTTGCGGAACACTGCCTCTCTCCCATTTGCTCTGTCATTCACAGAATCAGAGAATAGTGGAATGTCCTGAGTTGGAAGGGACCCACGAGAATCATTGAGTCCAACTCCTGTCCCTGCATATGACAACCCCACAGTTCACACCATGTGTCTGAGGGTGTTGTCCAGTCTCTTCTTGAACACTGTCAGGCTTGTTGCTGTGACACCTCCCTGGGGAGCCTGTTCCAGTGCTCCAGCACCCTCTGGGGGAAGAACCTTTTCCTAATGTCCAACCTAAACCTCTCCTGCCACATCCTGCTGCCATTCCCTTGGGGTCACTAAAGGGAAGAATTTGGCACCTGCCCCTTCTCCTCCCCTTGTGAGGAAGCTGCAGCCACCATGAGCTCTCCTCTCAGTCTTCTCCAGACTGAACAAACCAAGTGACTTTAGCCCCCCCTCATACAGCTTCCCTTCCAAACTCTTCAACAATTTCACAGCCCTCTTCTGGACACTCTCCGGTAGCTTTATATCCTTTTTATCCTGTGTTGCCCAGAACGGCACACAGTGCTCCAGGTGAGGCTGCACCAGTGCAGAGCAGAGCGGGACAATCACCTCCCTGCCTGGCTGGCAATGCTGGGCTTGGTGCACCCAGGACACAGTTGGCCCTCTTGGCTGCCAGGGCATTGTTGGCTCATGTTCAACTTACCATCAACCAGAACCCCCAGATCCCTCTCCACAGAGCTGCTTTCCAGCATCTCATCCCCCAGTCTGTATGTACAGCCGGGGTTGCCTTGTCCCAGGTGCAAAATCTGGCACTTGCCCTTGTTGAACCTCATGGGTGATTGCCCAGTTCTCCAATTTGTCCAGATCCCTCTGAAGGGCCTCTCTGCCTTTGAAAGTTTCAACAGTTCCTCCCCATTTAGTGTCATCAGTGAACTTATTTAGTATTTTCTCAAGTCCTATGTCTAACTCATTTATGAAGACACTGAAGACTGCTGGCCCTAAGATGGATCCCCATGGAACCCCGCTAGTGATTGGTTGCCAGCCCAACATTACCCCATTTACTAGAACCCTTTGAGCCCGGCCTGTCAGCCAATTGCTCACCCACTGCATTGTGTGTTTATCCAGCTGTGTGCTGGACATCTTGTCCAGGAGGATACTGTGAGAGACAGTATGAAAGGCTTTACTGAAATCCAAAAAGATCACATCGACAGACTTCCCTTGGCCAAATAATTGGGTAACCTTGTCACAGAAAGAAATTCAGTTGGTCAGGCAAGACTTTCCCTTCATGAACCTGTGCTGGCTGGGACCAATGACTGTCTTGTCTTTCAGATGTTTTTCAATAACTCTCAGAACAATCTTCTCTATGATTTTGCCAGGCACAGAAGTGAGGCTGACAGGCCTGTAGTTGCCAGGGTCAGCCCTGTTGCCCTTATTATAGATTAGGACCTTTGCCAGCTTCCAGTCATCTGGGACCTCTCCAGATTCCCAAGAGTGTTGAAAAATCACAGACAGTTCTTTAAGTACCTTTGGATGAATTCCATCAGGCCACATCAACTTGTAAGGATCTAGCTGGAGTAGCAAAACCTGTACAGTTCCAGATTGATTGGGAGTTTATCATTCTTGCAGCCATGTTTTTCTAACCCAGGATTATGGGGGCCCCCAAGTCCATCATCAGTGTTGAAGACTGAGGTGAAGAAAGCATTAAACATCTCAGCTTTGTCTATGTCCTTGTTAATAAGGTGACCATGCTCATCAAGTAATGGGCCAATGTTACTTCTAGTTTGCCTTTTGCCATTAATGTATTTTAAAAAGCCTTTTTTATTGTCTTTCACAGTACTAGCCAGCTTCAATTCTAATTATACTTTGGCAGCACAGATTTCCTCCCTACAGTGGTGAGCAGCATCCCTGTAGTTCCCCCATGTGACCTGACCTTGCTTCCACTGATCATATAAATTTTTTTCGCCATAGTTCAATAAGAAGATCCCTGCTCAACCAAGCTGGCATTTTGCCTTGCCTGCTAGATTTTTGGCATTTTGGAATTGCCTGATCCAGTGCTTTTAGTAGGTGGCACTTAAAAAGGGACGAACACTGATGGACCCCAATGCCTTCAAAAGCTTCTCTCAGGGAACCTTACTAAGTATTTCTCTGAGCAGCCTGAAGTCTGCACTCCTCATATCTAGTGTTAAGGCCTTACTGGCAGTTTTCCTCCCATTAGCAAAGATTTTGAACCTGACTGCTTTGCGTTTGCTGTGGCCAAGGGAGCCACCAGTCACCACTTCACCCACAAGACCCTCTCTGTTAGTGAGAATCAAATCTAGGAAGACACCTTTCCTGGTCAGTTCCCTTAATACCTGCACCAAGAAGTTGTCATCCAGATGCTTTAGGAATCTTCTTAGACCTGTTTGTGTCAGCTGTATGATATTCCCAGTTGACATCTAGCAAGTTGAAGTCTCCCATAAGGACAAGGGCAGATGACTTGGAGGCTTCGCTTAGTTCATTAAAGAATAACTCATCAGTGTCATCATCCTGGCTGTGTGGCCTATAGTAGACACTCACAACGACATCCGCTCTGTCTGACCCTTAATCCTTACCCAGAGGCTCTCAGCTTTGCCATTGCCAACCACCAGCTCTGTGCATTCCAGCCCCTCTGCTACATACAGTGCCACCCCCTACCTGTCCTGCCCTGCGTGCCCCTTCTGAACAGCCTGTAACCATCCATCATGGCACACCAGTCACAGGATTCATCCTACTGTTCCTTGTATCCCTCAGACTGGTTAACAGATTTTTCATATGTGTCATCTTTCAGAGTCCTCCTAGAAGATGAGCTCTGGCTTGTCAGCTTCCTGGCCTGAGTCAAATGACAGGCATATGGATTCTTCAGGGATACTTTCTCCAGATGTGACACCAGAGCTTTCAAATCTTCAGTTTAAAACAATTTTAAAAATCTGCTCTCTTCTTTCCCTCCTTTCTTCATACCAGATAAAATGTATCTTTCTCACAGAGGTATAATTGGGAGGATGGAGGTTTGCGTTACTATTGACACTCAAAGACATGCTAAAGCAAACGCTTCAAGCTTTAGATGAGACAAACAAAAAAACCCTGCTTGAGATTGAAAAAAAAGAACCTCTTTATTTTGAGCTAACTTAAAGTTATTTACCTAAAAACTGAGGGTCAAACAGTGATGGATGTACAGGGAGCACCATGCTTCACATAGAAAGAAAGAACTTTGTCCTTTACTGACCCATGCCTGGATGCAAGAGGAAAACCTGAAGACACTTATTAGGGTGTCAGTCAAGTACACTGAGCACAGATGCTCTCAGAGCAGAACACATATGCAGAAGAATTAAAGCAATGACAGATGATCCAGTGTAAGAGGATGGGGTGATTTGCAGGGACTAGTATTGTCCCTGGCCAGTCTTCGAAAGGCTGAGGGCAGCTGAAGGCAGTTCACGTTACACTGTACCTGCAAGATATAATTGCTGACTGACATGCGGGTGAGTCCAAAACACTTGGCTGTTGGGCTTCACAGCCTGTCCTAGCAACTGTGGGATTTAGGCAAAGGTTCCTCATCTGGCACAGCCTGATGGCAAGGCCATGATGCAAGAGGCAAGTTGACCATGTTGATTCACCCTGTGAGCTCGATCTGGTCTGCAGGGCATCACATCAACCACTTCCCGCTGAAAGCTGCAGGTAGGCAACCACAGGCAGCAGTACCACATAAAAATATTGAGATGCAAGCGTCAGCTAGGCAGGGTGCTGTTATGATAACTGTTGCTTTCAGGCTGTGTTTTCAGGAGCTATCCCATACTACATGATAGACACACAGCATATTGTGAACCTTCAAACTGATTAACTTAGCTGTTTGTTGCCGGCTGCTTACGTTTCACTTTTAGTTACCTAGATTTGTAAGAAGAAAGCAAAGTAAATTTAAGCTTCCTTCTACTCAACAAATTAAGAAGTTTAATTTGTATTTCTTCCCTGCACAAATCATCCATTTCTACAACAATATTCTGCTGCTATGACCCAGGGTCTTGGCCTTTATATAATTTTATACCAATATGTGGTTGCTAATTGTTATACTGTGTTTTTAAAATAGTAGTTTTTTACATCAAAGAAATCTGTATCAGCAACTGAAATAATTCTCTTAAATGCTTACCTCTTATATGATAACAGCTAATGTATTTTTTTTTTCTGAGGAAAAGCTGACCACCCTGACAGGAAATGAGTCTGGTTGCATCCTTGGCTCAAAGTGATGTGACTGATGATTTTTTTAAAAATATTTTATGTGATCAGATAGACCCTACTTTTTAATGAAAACACAGTAAAAATACTGTTAATTGTTTTCTTGACTACTCAAGATAAAAAACAAGGACCTGTTCTTGTAAACACTAATAGTTACTGCTCACTACTGTGAGCTGTCTTGAAAGCACACATCTTCTATAGCATGAGTACACTGCATTTACAGATCCATAAGTTAGAACACTACATCTCAAGAAGCCAAATTCCAGTACACTAACCTGTAGAAAAGCAGTACCACTGAAATACAGAGACCTTCGAAATCATAGCTTTAAAAGGCAAAGTGTTTCTTATTTTCCTTACTGAAAATCTAATAATGCACTATTATCACTCTTGTAAGTCAACGATAAACACTGGTAATCACCATATAATGTGGTCTAAGGAATTTGGGTGTTTTGATTGCTAAACTCATTGAAATGACTGGCCTTTATAAATTAGCCATTCTGGCCCCACAATAATTCAAGACCAGCTGAACAAAGATAAAACAGAAATCTCAAAATTATTTGAGATTGGAGTAGTTAGCACTGACAAATCCAAGAAATTCACAGATGAGCTGCACAATATAAACATGGGAGAAAGGAATGCATTGAAATGCTGGTACCAGAATCTGTCTCACAGCTCAAAATAATGAGAAATATACTGGGGAGCTTATTCTACCTTTTATGCTATGTGCTGGCATGAAAATACATATGCTAGTAAGCTCTCTCAGTCCCTATTTGTTTGACTCTAAGGGACTCCACTGGCCAAGCTGTATCCTTAAAGCACTTTGGGCATACCTGCGTTGTATGCATGGACTCTAAGAAAAAAAAAACGACAATGTATTGGACAACAAAACCATCATAATTTCTCCCCGAAGCCTTGCCATGTCATATAAATTAAGGCATAATGATATTTACACTTCAAGTTTGATATTGCTATTGATATCCAAGGTGTAAACACTTTTTGCTTGTTAGCCATACCTTCTCATATCATAGCCTGATATTTCATAATCATACTTGAGAAGTATTTTTATGGGTTCAATTTAAACAATGAAAAGCTGTCTTTAGTGTCTCTGTATTTGCACATTACACATTTGGAAATACAGGAGTTTGTCTGAAGTAGATTTTCCTCTTTTAAATCACAGGTTTTTCCAGTTCCTAAAAGGCTGAAGTAGAAAAACGATTACAGGATACATAGATGCAACATTTTGTGACTATTTGATAAAACAAAAAAATGCAGTTTACAACTGGCAATCATGAAACCATAGGATTCTGGTAGCGTAGTTTATGCCAAAGTAGTTCTTACGTTATAATTGCTTTTTTATGCAATCAGAAGCAAAATTAGTTTGTTTAAATGCCAGGAAGTAAAAGAAACTGAAAGCAAGTTTCACAGCTGTATGGGAATATAGTGGAAGATTTGGTGAGGTTAGTTAGATGTAAATACGCTCAAGTGACTTGCAGCTGTCTGTAGAAAAAGCAAATGCATCACACTTATTGTTTTACTGACCCTGTGTGCTTGATGAGTAGAACCTCTGTATTAGATAACACAGGCCTGTGAGAATCTCTAGGCACCTTATCACTATGTCTGAGATTCCCACTTTATTGTAAGAAAGAGCGGGAGGCTGCGCCTGCCTGAAGCCTTGAAATACAGGTGAGCTCAGCAGGCCCAGGGATCTTCCAGCAGGGCTGAACTGACCAGCGCCTGCGTCCCCGCTGGTGTCACCTCTGCCTGGGAGCTCAGGTGCGACTTCGGAGATCCCCCAGTAGAGACGTAACTGAAATAAAACTCGCTCTTTGCAATGCATTCGTGGCCTCTGGCTCTTCTTGCGATGTGCCTGCGTATGTGTACACAACAGTCTACAAGTTGAAGCATCAAAAGGAAATATCTACTATATAGCATCAGGCTTCAAGGAAAGGACATTTCACACTTAAAGTAGACCCAATGGAATTAATTATTGTGTGTTCCAGTTTAACTGGAAGAATACTGTGCACTGCTCAAATGAAGGACATGAGAAAATTCACCTGTGTTAGAAAATAGTGAATAGATGTGGTTCATTTCCAGTCATAGCTCTGCATGAAAAAGCTTTTCTCTGGCTCACACTTCACTGAGGGTAGTACAATACTATTTCTGTTTACTTTTCTCAGTTGCTTACTTGGTAAGCCACTTATTTCATCATATTCCAACCCAAACACAAACCCCAAGTATTCATGTAACTGGAAAAAAGGGTAATGTTTAGCCAGTCCATATCCCTTCTTTCAAAAATTCACTATTATAAAAGAAGACAAAACAAAACCAGGAAATCTACCACAATGATTCTTAAAATCAAAATAAATTTACAAAAAAACCCTGACTTTGCCTCCATCCCCTGGGAATGGTAACATATCTATAGTAAGAAAACTATTTTTGCCTTCAGTAGTGAAAAAGTTATGATCTGTATGGCTTTCAAAGAACTAGCAATGATTTTTAAGTCCTTTAAAGTGACTAGTGCTGTGGGTTTTTTGACCAAGAGCATTTCAAACGTACTTGTGAGTTCACTTGCAAATTAAGTATCAGAAATTAAAATATAGTTTGCTGCGTCAACATCAAATTCTCTAATACAAGAAAGATTGAAATAGGAATTTGAAATACGCAACCTTTAAATAAGAGTAATTGAAATACTCTCCTACAAGAGTAATTTGAAATTTCCTCATACATTTCAAACATATTGTTACCTATTTACCAACATTTAAACACTACTTAATGAGTTGTCTTATTAATTAGCCCTTACCTTTTTCTTCCCCGTATTTAATGAGTACATTTCAAGAAGCCTTCAGTGACCGACCGAGGTTTCCATCCAGTGCACAATCAGATAAAGCTTGTTTCCAGTATCAAATGGAAATGGTGCTAAGTAGTAGTGACAACAAATTCCCATGTGTTAAATTGACAGCTTTTTCTTTTTGGGGTGGGTGGGCGTGAAGAGATGAGCCAAAAATTCAACAAAATGTTTTTACTCCAATTATGCTGAAGACTTTGTGTCACCTTACAGTCAGGAACTTGTGACTTGATCTGCCTTTATGTATGTATCACAGTACAGAAATGATTAACTTTCATGATGTCACTGCTTAAATTTTCAGTAGCAGTTCAGAATAAAAGCATACCCAAAACATTTTCCAGGTTCACTGTAGTTTACTATGTACGTGTATTGCCACCTAGAGTCGAGGTTATAACTGTAGGCATGGAAATAATTAAGTCAGCACAAGCACACCAGCTTTTTTGAAATGCTTCTTTGAACATAAGCTCTGCTATACCAAAAGATTGTGTTCAGTTTGGCATCTCTTACTGCAGCTGTAATCAGATGCTTTCACAAAAATATACATGAGTTCCCCATAATGAACCTGCTGTAACCAGAACTAGCTGCCAAATGCTGGACAGTAATTAAGTTTGGTGGCACCTGGAAGCATGTATTTGCACTTATTTTCTACACGAAGGATCTTGTGGATTTTCCAGCTCCCCATATATTAATACATAAGCATGGACTTTTAAAATGTCCACTAAATTACTGGCCTTGCCAAGCAGTAACACCAAGCAGTAACTGTCAAAAGAGTGAGAAACCTAATAAACTCACTGTTGATCATTATATTCAAATTATTGTAGATGTTGCTGTGCTGAAGATAGAGCCAATGCTGAAAATCCTGCTACATGTCATTGTTCTCCTGGCCAACTATGCCTGCACCCATTTGCTACATTGCTTCATCATCACCCGTCTTACATTACCCGCTTTTTCTTTACTTTCCTTCTGCCACAGTCTAGCAAGACATGGCCATCAATGCAGCCTGGTTTTCATAGTAGTTCTTCACTTCCCTGATTTGGACTGAGCTTTAAGCTTCTCCTGGATGCTTATCTATCTTGGTAACCACAAATATAGTGCAGGCCTTCAATTAACACAAATCAGACCATACAAAACAGGCCTCAAGTTTAGAATGAGACAGAAAATTTACAAAGCCAGACACCCAAGTAATACTACTTTGCTGTTTAAATCTGCTCTGAAGCATATTTAACTCCTGCATTTCACTTCTTATCAGTATGCCCATACCCTTACTGTGCTGCTTCCAGATGCAACACCCTTATCAGCCTGGGTAATACCCGGATGATCTCTGTTGCTATGCTAGACATTTTCTTACTTTCGTAACACTGGTTCTTCTTTTTACAGAGGAACGGCTTAGAGAAAAGGAAACTCCAGGTTACCTAGAGAGAATTAAACAGATTTTTTCCTGAAAGCTTATCAAATGAAGGTCATAAGTTGGCTGGTACTTTGCCACTTCCAAGTTGTCTCAGAATTTCAAAGTAACATTTTATTCTCACTGCATATGAGTGCGCATGCAAATTAAAACATCTTAAGCTTACTTATAGTTTATGTACAGCTCTTCAACAAGAGCTCTCTAGACAAATGGAGTTAAAGTCAAGACCAGTGTTTTGGTAGCCCCCAGTGATATAAGACATCTGGAGACACCAGACACCGAGCAAGGACGTGTCTTGACCACACCTTTTGACAACTCTAATGCAAAGGTTCTATAATCTATCAGGACTCCAATTTACCTTGCCCACCCTTATGTATAACCCAAACTCTCAGACTAATTTCAAAATGTTTTACGAAGCTTTTAGATTTCCCTCTATTTGCAAACAGATTAATGGGAAAAAAAAAAATAATCATCACAGCAAATGCTGTGAAAGTAGCTGTAACATTGCAGCCCATAACCCAGAGCCCATGACTGGAACAAGCAAACAGGAAAGTGCCAGCCTACTGCATAAATTGCAAATAAACATACAGCCTACAACACAGTGCAAGCTTAATTTGTTTTGAAGGGCTTATTTATTTTGTGATGGAATACCTCAAATTTATACTTTAAAGACAATAATAAAATCTCTTCTGTCTTGTGAATATAGCAGAGAGAGATTTTAATGCTAAAATGCTGTCCGTTGCTAGGACATACCCCTCTGTATGAAGCTCCGAGGAGGTTTTAAGTGAGTAAAGTAGGTCTCCAAAGATACCACAAAATACTGGATCCTGAGAATACTGGATGGTGTGACATACCGTAAAACCCACAAATATAGGGTAAAAGAAAATTTAAATAAATAAATAAATAAACCCATTTCTTCACTTACTTGGTTTGGTTGTAGAAAACACAAAATAGCAGTTGCATTCTTGCCAGAATAGGAGCTTGTTTTTACAAACATTTTTACAGTACCTCCTAAGACAAGTTGATGTATTCAGACTTAAAAAATCAGAATTAAAAATGTGTAAGAAAAATAAATTATTTAAATATGTATCCAGATCTCTGACAACAGGTACAAGCACATCCAAACAAGTGCCACCAAATGCCTGTCACTAAGGCACCTCCTTTCTTCTGAGGGTACTAAGAGACCCTAACAATCTAAACCAATATGCAAAGAACAAACACAGATGCTTACAGCACAAATACTGAAGAAAGTTACCAAATCACAGTTTACTAATGTTTTATAAGAAAGCTGACAAACTGAGCAAAGACTTAATAAAAAGACAAAGTTATAGAAATAACGATCCCAAGATATAAAGTCAGGAACTTCACAGAGTAATAGTCACAAAGTTTTCAAATACACACAGGCAAAACTTTATTGTTCATTGGCAAAGACATTATTTAAAAAAACCAAAAAAACCAAAACAACACAAGCTGCCTTCTTCAATAATTCCAGCAAAAATACAGTGTTTTCTATCCTTAAAGACAAATCACATTTGCAAAGTCTGACATTCTGCTCATACAGCTTCAGTCTATTATTGAAGATACGCATTTCTAATTGTACTTCAACTTGTAAATAAATTACAAAGACAAGCATGAAGTTTGCCATTCACAGCAAAAAACACTAATTCAATGAACTTCTGTAAAAATTTTTTGCAAGATTCATGGTCTCTACAAAAGCTACACCTCAGGCAGTTAAGTTTGAAAAGTGTGTGTGGTACTTTTATATTGCATTAAGTTTTCTTGACACATCTGTGCACACCAGCCATTTCAATGCTACCGTTAACACCACAAAGAACAGCATTAACTTGAGAATGGACCAAAAACCTAGAAACTCACAGCCCACTGGTTTGGGTAAAGTGAAAAGGAGGTGGTGAAAGAGCTTCTTCACAAGGAGAATGTGAAAAACTTCCAGAGCAGTGTCAGCTTAAAGAAGAGAAGATCCCCTTTTCCTTCCCCCTCCCTGCCACACTTAGTTTTGGTTTGCATAGAAAAGGGAATGTTTTATCTGGTTTGGTAGGCTCTTATTTTTTGGTTGAGCTATTACACAGAAAAAAACCCCACACTAAAAATCACTACAGTTTGTGTGCTTTTATGATAAATTCACATGATAAATATTTCACTTTTGGGTACCACAGTTACATCTTTTTGTTCAGAATAGGCAAAACAATTTTCCATTTCCTTTTGACATGTAATATATTCACCTGTTTCTTCTAAGTGTATTCCAAAGCTTTACTTTTCCGTAGTATTCTTTTAGTCTGTCTCAATGTTTTCAAGCATTCTTGCTAGACATCATAGCATCCTCCACACTGTGCACCTCCCGACAGCTTACTATTAAGTACCCAATAGTGATTATCCCCTCCACTCAGGCAATTCAGAGTTGCTTTCACAGACTGACATAACACTGTTTTTTCAAGAAGGCAGAAGCATGCTTATTTTTCTCCCAAGTACAAAAACCTGAATCCCAATGGAAACAAGTTTCCTGCAAGTAGATGTACAACTGAAACAATGGATCAGGTCTCCATTTCAGTCTCCATGGTATCAGTCCTTGAAGGAGTTTTAGCTTCTGGTGGAGTCTCTCCACGTAGGTTTTGAATATCAGACAAATCAATAGTAGGCAATGGTGCTCTCCAATACAGGAATGAGTTATACTGACAGAATTCTTCTTCTTGCTTTGAAAAGAGACAAATAAAAAGGCAAATAAACATTAACATGTATCACACCAGTACAAAATAATAAAAAGAAACTTTTGTAAAAGAAACTGAAACAAGGAAGAGTTACTCAGCTGTTCTGTTATTAACTGTTCTTACCATTTTATACAGAAGGATTTCTAAGGAAAATATAATAGAAAATCTCAACCAAATGATAATTTACTTTTCAGAGAATAGAATCATACAATCATTTAGGTTGGAAGAGACCCTCTAGATCATCAACTGCAACCATAACCTGACTCTAGCACTAAACCACATCCCTAAGAATCTCATCTAAACACCTTTCAAACACCTCCAGGGATGGTGACTCAACCATGTCCCTGGGCAGCCTGTTCCAATGACTGACAATCCTTTCCATGAGGAATTATTTCCTAACATCCAATCTAAACCTTCCCTGGCATAACTTGAGGCCATTTCCCCTTGTACTGTCTCTTCACTTGCTACTTGGGAGAACAGACCAACACCCTCCATGCTACAACCTCCTTTCAGGTAGTTGTAGACAGCGATGTCAACAGCCTGATGTCCTCAGCCTCCATTTCTAGAGGCTAAACAGTCCCAGTTCCCTTGACTGCTCCACACAAGACTTGTGCTCCAGGCCCCTCATCAGCTTCGTTGCCCTTCTCTGCACTCTCTTCACCACTTGTGTCTTTCTTGCCATGAGAGGTCCAACACTGAACACAGGATTCAAGGTGGGGCCTCACCAGCACTGAAGTACAGTGGCACAATCATTTCTCCAGTCCTGCTGGCCACACTATTCCTGATACAAGCCAGGATGCTGTTGGCCTTTTTGGCCACCTGGGCACACTGCTGGCTCATGTTCAGACAGCTGTCAGTCAACACCCGCAGACCCCTCTCTGCCAGGCAGCTTTCCAGCCACTCTTCGCCGAGCCTGAAGCACTGCCTGGGGTTGTTGTGACCCAAGTGCAGGACTCAGCACTTGGCCTTGCTGAACCTCCGACAACTGGCCTCAGCCCATCGATCCAGCCAGCCCAGATCCCTCTGTATGGCCTTCCTACCCTGCAGCAGATCAACACTCCCACTTAACTTGGTGTCATCCTCAAAGTCAGGTGCACTCAATCCCCTCATCCAGATCACTGATAAAGAGATTAAACAGAACTGGCCCAAATACTGAGCCCTGGGGAACACTACTTGTGACCGACCGCTCCATTCACCACAATTCTTTGGGCACGGCCATCCAGCCAGTTCTTTACCCATGACAGAGTACACCCATCCAGGCCATGAGCTGCCAGCTTCTCCATGAGAATGGTGTGGGATACGGTGTCAAAGACTTTACTGAAATCTAAGTACACAACATCCACAGCCTTTTCGTCATCGACTAGGTGGGTCACCTTGTCATAGAAGATCAGGTTGGTCAAGCAGCACCTGCTTTTCATAAACCCATGTTGACTGGGCCTGATCACATGTGGTTTTCTTATACGTGCCATGTGATGTCACTCAGGATGATCTGCTCCATGGCCGTTCCTGACACCAAGGTCAGACTGACAGGCCTGTAGTTCTCTGGATCCTCCTTCCAGCCCTTCTTGTAGATGGGTGTCATATTTGCCAACTTCCTGTCATCTGGGACCTCCCCAGTTAGCCAGGACCGCTGATAAATAATGGAAAGTGGCTTTGTGATCACCTCCACCAGCTCCCTCAGCACCCTTGTGTGTATCCCATCTGGCCGCATAGACTTGTGAGTGTCCAAGTAGTGTAGCAGGTCACTTGCCCTTGGAATACTGGGGCTTCATTCTGCACCCCATTCCTGTCTTCCAGTTCTAGGGGCTGGCTACCTGAAGCACAACTGTTCTGGGTATTAAAGACTGAGTCAAAGGAGGCATTTAGTACCTCAGCCTTTCCCTCATCTTCTGTCATTATGTTTCCCCAACACATCCATCAGGGGATGTAGATTCTCCTTAGCCCTCCTTTTGTTGCTCATGTATTTATGGAAACATTTCGTGTTGCCTTTTACAGCAGTAGACAGGCCCAGCTCTAGCTGGGTTTTGGCCCTTCTGATTTTCTCCCTGCATACCCTCACAGTATTCTTGTATTCCTCTTGAGTAGCCTGACCATCCTTCCAAAGGTTATAAATCCTCTTTTTATTCCCAAGTTCCAGCCACAGCTCTCTAGTCAGCCAGGCCGGCCTTCTTCCCTGCCAGCTTGCCTTCTGGCACACAGGGACAGCCTCCTCCTGCACCAAAAAAAAACCCCTCCAACAACCAAACATGAAAACATCTAAAGGCACAGCCTGAGAAAGAAAAGCCACAACTTTCTTTATAGATCATAGAAAGGTGTTATACTATCAAAGACCCCAACTTTTCAAAACCAGAGTCTAAAAGTGGAGTTCAAAGTCTATCTGATCTGATTATAGTTACAGCAACATCTGTATAACTGGATTAAATACTCTGGTCTTACTGAAAAGGTTCCAGTGGGAGGAATGGTGAGTTTACATATATCACAATTCTAGGCAGGCACCGAATTTGACCCATCACCTTTTTTTCTTTTTTTCCCAAAAAGAAAACTTTCTTAGTACTGTGTCTTGTCTTCTGGCCTGTTGTGTAAAATGTGGTCAAGGCCATGGAGAAGAATGTACATTGTTCAAAGACAATTAGAAGTGTCAGGAGTCAACCGTGTATTTCAATTATATCCTGATCATTAAATAACTGATCCTCTTCACTTGACCACTGCCCTCACCAGACGTTTTGGTTAAAAGATAGCTCTGATATCGCTACTAAACGCCCACTCCGAACAAAAATTCAAAAAAGTAAGTTGTCAGATATAGTAGTAAGCCTGATATGCAACTTCAAACAACAGAGTCACCATCAAAATAAACTCCTCAGGCTTCCACCATACTTTAGGATGGGAATGTGGCTGAAGATAGGATTAACTAAAGTGAACTCCAGACAGGCTGTTTCTCATCAGTTTTTCTATAGGGAAAAAAAAAAACAAAAACAAAACAAAAACTAGAAATGCTACTTCATTGCCTCGGGATAAGAAAAACAGAAAAAAAGCGATACAGCCCACGACCGACTAACAGCGGTAGGCACAGCATGGGCTCGGGGCCGGGGACTCTGCCCGCATGTCCCGCCAGCCTCCCCGGGACACCCGCGCCCCGGCGGCCCCACGGTAGCGCTTCGGCTGCCACCAGCACCGCCGCCGACTTTCCCTCCCCGGAGGCGAGCAGCCCGGGCCCGCCCACCGCGGCATCCGCCCCGGAGGCCTCCCGCCGTCCCAGCCCCGCCGCGTTACCTCAGCAACGGCGGCCCGTTCTTTGCCCCGGTCACCGGCGCGTCCCTCCGCCGTCTGCTCGTCCTGGGGCACGGCGGGCCCGCCGCGCCGCCGCCGCCTGACCCCCGCATCCCCCTGCTCCCCGCGGGGGCTGGTCCCCCGCAGCCCAGGCCGCTTGCCCGGCGGCGCCTCCACCTCCTCCAGCTTCCGCTTCGGGGCGGCGGGGCTGGCGGCCGCCGCTTCGCCCCGGGGGCGCCGCTCAGGCGCGGCAGCGCGGGCGGGCGACGGCGGCTCGCGCAGGAGGCGTTTGGAGGGCACGTGACACACTAACGGCTCCCCGCGCCGCTTGGCCATGAGGGGCCGAACGCCGGCGCCCCCGCGGAGCGCGCGTCTCCCGCCGCGCACGCACCGACGCCGCGCGAGGAACGGCGCATGCGCCGCCCGCGCCGTGCCGGCCCCACGGCCCATGGGGGGCGGGGTCGCTTTCCCGCCCTCGCGGTCCGTAACGCCGCTCCGCTCAGGCCGGGATGAGGCACCCGAGAACTCACCCATGGCAGAGGATGAACCAAACACGAGCGAGTACAAGTCATACCGCAAACTTTAATATCCAAGAAAAATCAAGTCTGTTACAGACACTGAAAACGGGGGGAAGCTCACGCAGACACAACGCTTCCCATTCTTTCCTTCATAACTGATTTTAGAGCATACTATATATAAATAAAAATACAGGACACTTTACATTTGTCAAATTTGCTCCATGTAAAGAAGTATCACACCGAAGATTATGCAGCATTTTATTTCACACCCAATACCATGTGCGGCTTAATAGCAACCTCAATGAAATGGTCTCGGCTTCAGCTGACAAACACCTTAAGCGTTTTTTTTCCCCCATGTATACAATTCAAAATAGGAATATGATCACAGTCAATAATACACAATTATCCCCATGCATAAAGATATAAATTCTTCGAATTCATCATTTGTAAATAGTACTGCAGGTAAAACACTACTCATGAAGTTCATTCACAAAACTATTCTGCTTCCATCTCTTAATGCAACTGTTAAATTTTGAAAGGAAAACACTGGGGGGAAAACCGGCATTTTCTAGATGAGAAATGAAAGCACATCACTATACAGCTGACATAACTAAAAAAAAAAAAAAATTCCTAAAAATAACACAAAAAATGGCACTTATGACAATGCCAGGTGGCCAAGAACAAACCAGCAGAACAGAGGATATTAACATTCAACCCAAAAGCAAGAGTGCAATTGCCTATTTATGAAGAACAAGAAAATCACATTTCAACTACAGACTGCATAGGAGGCAGAAACTGGGCAATATTACAGATCTATAGGCTACTCAGCAAAAGCATAATCCACAGTTGCCTAATCTCATTTTATTTCAAGGACTTTGAAAATAAAGTAAAATACTAATCATGTTCTATCTACAGAAAAAAAAAATCAGAATGAAAGCAAAGAATCACCTAGTCCCTCAAAAATAAATAGTAAAATAACGAAATTAGAGCAACTTTTATTTTTAGGTGTGCAAGGGTTTTTATAATTTATCTACTTGTTGCAATGGCAGTGTTGCAAACACGTTTTTCTTGGAGCAGGGTAGAACTTTGACAGTTCATTTATGGAGCTAAATCTCAGTGGTGCACTTCTAGGAAGAAGACACAGTACGACTATTTTAAGCAAAGCTCTAATCGAAAACTTCTGTAGTCAAGAAGCCTTTATTCTCAACAATAATTCTGAGCAGAAAGAGGTACAGTACTGAACATACTCAGGCATGTGTTTTCTTATGCAGTGTTGAAACTATAAAAAAAGTTTGTGTTTTCCCTCCTTGCAGACTTTCAATTTCAGAACAAAGGCACAAATTTCTGGCCTTAATGGAAAAAAATCTGAAAGCCAGTAATAGATCTATCAAAGAACTGTGACTAGGACATCACCATGAAAAAAGGATTAGAACTAACGGGAAACAAACAAGCTACTCTCCAGTGCCATTATGATCAAATATGAAAACCCCCTTGATTCCTTATAATGACATTTTTATATTTTGAAGAAATTTTTGAAAATGATACTTACAGTAATCAATATATTAACAAAACAAAATGGCTCACATGATACCTCCTCTCAGTAGTTATTAATTTTTGTTTTCTCATTTACATCACTTCTGAGTGACAGAAGATTCATACTCCTGTATAATATCAAAATCTGTAAATTATCACCTCAGCCACATCTGCTGAGGAAAAAAAAAAGTAGGATAAGGAACCAAGAAGTCACTAAAGTCACAGTGGTAAAGTGCCTGTAGTTACAAAGAAACTGCTTTACCAACTGGCCTGCACACGCTGGTAGAGATGATTACGTTACAGAACACAATATTTACAGGTAATTTTTTTTTTCCCCTTTGAGAAACAGATTTTTCTGTTGTACTACCTACAAATGGTGTTGATAACTCAGCTATAACCTGACTTTCTGTTAATTATGCTTAGCAAAAAATTACTGCTTCACTGTTTTGGCTTAAGCAGTAAGTAGGTGACTCAATATATTTTAAGACAGCACCTAATATATTTCAGTTTCAACACTAAGAGATTAATCAAAATTGGTGTTATTCCTGAACTGATGTTAACATACCGCTTCTCTGTGACATGCTGCTTCTCCTTTACTCAGTACTCTGCTTTCACATAGTGTTTCAAATTGCATACAGGTTCTTTATTTTGATTAAATTGTTAACGGTGGTACAAAGATTAGGATTTTTATAACCATCTACTTTTTTTCAGTTCTACAGAAAATGCTGCAACAGTTCTGATGGCTACTGTATCTATCAAGAATAATTTTATCACTTTCCAAACATTTCAGACTTCATAATTTAAGTATATATTTAGAAATACTTTTCTAAATGTGACACAGCTAGTACAGTAAGCACCTCTATGCATTCCTAACATCATTAAATAAAGAAAATAATTATAAATCCATTAAAAATGAGGCAGCATATGTGGAGAATCAGCCTGGTTATGGCAAATGTTACATTTTATTCCCAAGAAACCACTTTTGCTTTTATTTTTAATGCATTCTAAACACAAAGACAGTGTATGTCAGTATTTCCTCCTCCTTTTTCATGAGTATATTACAAATGTGTATGGCATAGTACATGTCTGGATAGCAACAGAGACATTAAGAAAATAGACACTATCTAAATCCTATAAGAAGGCACCACTGATTTGAGGTTGTGTCCAGACATCCCCCAGTCCACTTCATTCTCTTTTTTTTTTTTTTTTGTGATTAATGTACTCAGACCACTTTTATTCTGGTTTTCTCACCACAAACAACACGCATTCATAGTAGTATTTCATCATGGAGAGTTCATTCACAGTGTAAGTTGTCAGTACAGATTCTTTCTCCACCTGAAAAAAAATGCAGTTTTCAAAATACCTTCTCTACAAGAACTATACATGTTTCTCTTATTAACAAAGAAATTGCTACATGTTTACTAGATTTCAAGGCCCATCTATAAACGCTTTTTTAAAAAAAGAGGACAGCAAATAATTTGCAACACACTTAAAAACCTTTATCCTAGAAGTTCTCAGTATATGACATTATGATGAACTATATTTAACATAAAGGCTTATTCAAAGGAGTTTGTCTGGTTGATACCAACACTGCTCATTGCAAACTACAGCACCTTCTTACCTCTATATGGAATCCATATTGCAGTATAACATTTTTTATATCCTCATAGCTTAATTCTATAGAAAGTTCATTTCCCAAGTTTTCAAAGTGATAAAGGAGAGGACCTAGAGTAAAGATACAATGGAAATGGCTATTAAAAACATGAAAATGTTTTAAAAATCAACAGCACATACTGAAAATGCAATGAATGCTTATATCCAGACTCATTGAAATACAGACAGAAGAACGCATTTCTGTCACTCAAATGTGATTTTTATAATCATTTCAGAATCAATGCAAAATAAGAACATATTAGTTCAGCTGCTTATTCAAAAATGATGTCTCATTTCCCACCAGATTGTGTTTTCTGTATCCTAAAATTTCTTCAGCCTAGCATCACTGCTGTCTCCATAGAGCAGGAGGCAGAACATGCTGTGGTGTACTTGGGAGTTCTGCCTGCATTCTGGGACTGACCAGGACCGGTGTAATGACTGACACAAAATGTTTTATCTCCTGAGTATTGTCTGCTATTTCTTCACCGTGGGAGGCTTAATTTAAGTCTCTTTCCTTTTGAGACAAGGCATACATAGATCTGATTCCCAAAGCTAGCACAATTCAGACAGAGTAAGAAAAAAAAAAAATGTAAGGATGTATTTACACACAGAACAAGTCAGGTTTTTTTTGGAAAAACAGCAAAAAATAATACAAGACACTACATTTGTGAAACAACAAATGTTTGATTCATGAATGCAAGACCTGCCACCAGCAAGATTTACTTCTGTATTTAAATATCACATGGGGTTGATTTGATTGTAACTAGCAAACATCTGGACATATTCTGAATACATCTGAGATAATTTCCAAGCTGTAGATGTTTCTACCTCTACAGAGTTTTCAGCACAGACATTAATTCCCAGAACTCCTTTCAAGTACTAGATGCCTGTTATGTGAATAAGTCAGGGCTATTAGGAAGAGAGGTTGGTCACACTTGCCTACGTTTATCCATATTCCTCCAGGCTTTAGTATCTTCCATATAGTATCAATATAATCAATAACATTATGTGCTGTGTCTATGAAAAAGCAAGTTGCTATGCAGTCCCAGGTATCTGCATAAAAAGCAAATTATACAAGAGATTAGTTTCAATGTTTCTACCCCTGTAAAAATTCATCATTTAAGCCTAGTCTTGATGAAACACTCAACATTAATTTTAACTAACAACAGTTGAAGGCTCTTCATTCAATTTACAAGTAAATAAAATATTTCAGTTTATGTTAACAACAGGTCAATTTTGGTTCCTGTGACCTAGGTATGTATGTGTATACACATACAAACTATAAAATATTAAACACACTTACTATTTACACATTTAATAAAACTTTTCATACACATATGAGATTGGCATTATATATTGTAAAATGTAAACATCATAAAACATTTTATATAAATGAAGGCCCAAGTGTGATACTACTCATCTGAGCTACAACCTTCATTACCCCAACTGTTAAAAATACAACTGCAAAAACACCCAGTAATTTGGGGTCTCTCTAGTTAATATCTAGAACAACACAAGTCTGTACACTAAAGTGTACTTTCACAAATCATATAGCTTTCCCAAATTTTATCCAGTATCTGAATATTTCTCCAACTGTTTTTACTAGTTTTTTTTACTGATTAACAAGCAGAATCTTTCAAGGTCTACCATTTAGAGCATGAGTCTCTCTGTTTCTCTGTAAACATATATCCTTGAAATTGCAAAATTTAAAGTTCTGTAAATAAAAAAAAAAAATAGAAGTGTCAACTTATGCTAGTATAAGATGTTCTAATGTAAGACAGAACCTTCAGAAAATTAAGCAACTGTGAGGAAGGCTCCTACAAGAAAATATCTGCAAGTTTAGCTGAAAGTAAAGGGCAGATCAATAGCTATATAATCCTAGTGAAAAACAGCTATTTGTCTACTAGGGACCAAAAGGTAGAAGATACATGTCTGAGGAGATAATCCAATACTGTGTAAGGAAAAAAATAGTGACTTCTAAATAGGCATATATTAGAATATTAGACTAGATAAAAAGAACTGGGACTTGCTCAAATCCTCAATCTGTAATTGGCAGAGCAAGCAATAAATAGGATAGTCTTCTGCAGGCTAATTCAGCATTAGGTTAGTCATAAAACATTACTTCATAGCTGCAATGAGGACAGCACAATTAACCTGGTATCACAAACAAGTGGTTAGTTCTACCAACAGAATTCTCAGTCCTTCATAATTATTGTCCCCATCATGTGCTTCTGAAATATTTACTATTATATTAACAAAGTATATGTTTCATTTAGAATTTACTACTACTGAAAGTTTGCTTTGTTTTTACAACAGAAAATGAGTCAACAAAAAAATTAATATTTCTATTTTTTACACTAAAGAAGTTACTTGTTACATTCTATTTGTAACATCACTTTTATAAATCAAGTAAACCTTTCTATAATACCACTATGCTGTCTTACTCTGAAAGAGACTACTTTAGCAAAAATTCATTAAGCAAGAAGGTGTTCATATTTTTTTATAACTAAGAGGAAAAGAAAATGTGATTTGGAATAAGAAAATCTTACAGCAACCAGTACTTTTTGCTTAATGCTTGTAGATAACAGTTCTCTTCTATTTGTATTCATTAACTGTCCTGTAATGAATACTCTGAAAATATAGTTATATGGATAACCTAGAAGTTTGCATTTACTCACTGCACTCGGAATAAATTTCCTGAAAATCCCCTGCTGTCATAGAGAAGTTCGAACCAGAAGGAAGACTGTGAGGGTCAACATCAGGGAAATAAATTGGACGTATCTGATCAGCAGATCTTCTGTTATTGCTAAACTGATGAATCCAGGGATAAAGCTTACACGAGTTAATTTCAGAGCATCTGCAAAATACAGAAATCAGCACAATTCAGTTTCAACTAAACACTTATCTATGATCTAGAAAAGCAGGAGTCAAAGACTTACACCAACATCCACTGTAATGATGATAAAGTTCTTGCAAAAGCTATACATTTTCTAAAGCACTTTTGTATAGCTCATAACACTTCAGACTGTCCGTCAATTTATGAAGTGATCAAGGAAACCAGTTTTACTCTGACACACAAATCATCACTACAAAAATAACTGCCTTTTTAATTTTAAGATTTTATTTTCCCACTTTTTACCATTTTCCTGGACTTATTTCTCCACTAAAAAGAAAATACACAAGACTGTTTTGCAAGATTAATGAAATTTGTCTCTTAGCACATCCACTAAAGCTAAGCCTTTCTGGATCATATTTTTTTCTATTAAAAAAATTGAGTAAGATTAGTTCCATGAATTTTATTGGAAACATTTGTTCTCATTCTAGACTTCTGTATCTTTTCTGAACCATAATCATAGGGGTTTTGAAGCACAGCAGAACAAAATAATTTTTTGGATGCTAACTGAAAGGGTGCTTTTAGATTTCAAAAAATAAATAAAATCCATTTTGTAAAGCACAGTAGTTTTGCAGTAGGTGTCATTTTAAGTTAGTAACACCCAGAGTGTTGCAATTATGCTGTGTACACATGTCTCTGTAAAATAAAATTTGTAAGGTGATCTGACTAAGTCAACTCATTTTAAGGAGTTAAAAAAATACCATTAACATCTAAAAGGCAGCATTTCCCACAGTTATGTAAAATAAGTTCATAATTTAAAAATTAAGCCACTTCCTTTCAGAGACAACAGAGGACACATCTGTCCCATAAAACACATATCAAACAAGCTGCAAGTAATCTACCAGTTTATAGGAACTACCATCTTTTGACTAGGGGATAGAAAACATCTTTGGTAAAGTCTTTGAAATAAGATTTTTTACCTTCTCCATGTAATACTTTTATTTCATTTGTCAGTAAAAAAATAACACAAACCCCCCTGTATTTGAGCAGCAGCATACTGCACTTATCGACTGTCTCCATATATAATGAATAAACAAATGTAAATCAGATACATGCAGTCAGCGAGAGAAAAAAAAAAAAAAAAAGGCAGGGGAAAAACCCTTCAAAATATGGGCATAATTTCTTCAAGAAAGGCATTTCTATTTTGACTCAAAAAACCCAACACTCCTCCCCTCACAAATCACAACAAAAACACACCAAAAAACCCCCATGTTGGCCAATAAAAGCTGTGTGTTAACCATTCTAGCATTCTCCATATGCTTCCAGTTGATTTGTATTATCCTCAGAACATTTTTTTTAAACAATGAAAACTTCCCTAAAAGTAAGATAAAGAAAATAAGAGATCTGAGCAGATTAGAAAGTGGTTTTTTTTCTGGGCTATACTACGGGGGAACACATATCTCCTTGTACTTTTTCTTTCCCCCACGCAAAGCATATTCATGTGGACCTTCAAAAAATTCCAACAGGAATTCCCAACCTAACATAAAAGACCAATTCCTGTTCATATTCAAGCTTGAAACCCTCACTTTCCAGTTTTAGTAATTTTTACTAAGTTCTCGTTCTAACATCTTTAACTGTGATGCACTTTCTTCCATAGGGGCAGGGCATTTACTATTCACTATTGAGTTAAAAAACAGGGTTCTGGAAAAAATGGGTAGGTAAAATCTTACTTCTGGCAACTGATTTACAGATAAAATGCTTAACTGCTTTAATCCTAATGTATTCATGGACATGCAATAAATTAAGCAGCTCTCTCAAAGTGTCAAGATTCACCTAGACTACATTATATTCAGAAAGTAAAGATAAGCCAATTATTAGCATGAACATTACTGGTATTAAAACTTTTTTGAACTAACCCTACTCTGACTTCAGTACAAAGTGATTTTTCTATTATTTCAACTGAGCTTTCTCAAATAAGCGGGATTACTGCTAGTGAAGGGCTATGGGACTGAGGCTACTGACCCTGTACTCTGAATCTCCAGCTGCAGGAAACAGCAAATCAACGAGCTGCTCTTGCCTCCTCCACACAAACACCAGCATAGCCTTGTTTCCCCTCCTACCAGATGTCAAAGGGAAGTAACATGTGTCCTCTGCCTCTAGACTGCCTGAAAACTTCAGTATGCTTTCCAGAAGCTGGAAAACAGATTATGCTCTTCAGATTTTGCTCTTCCAAAACATCTAAATTACACGTGTCTGTACATCGCCAGTGATCACCTCTGCCATTATAACCAGAAGTCATCTAAACACTAGAAAAATACACGAGCAATTAGAACTTTATCCATACAAGAAAAAGCACAATTTCCCATACAAGGACTGTAGCGATGCTGCAGCCATTGTAGCTTAACTATTCCAGGGTCAATTTATTTTCAAATTAGAGCTTCCTCAATGGAATAATGCACTATAATTAATTTCAAATACTTACAGTGACCATAGTTAGTCTTGACACACTCTCCACACCATGTTATGTAACTTTATCCACATTAACAGAAGTTCAAAATTTAAGAGAATCAATGTTTTTTTACAAATATAAAAATCAGCAGATACCACTTTGTGTACAGAAGACTTAAGTCACTGTACCACAGCTAGGAGCCCACTGCAGTAGTTGGCTTGACACTCAATACAGTACTTTGTCTTCCTAAATATAAACCAAGGTCAGAGAAAGAAGGTGGATCCAAACTGCAAACTCGTTAGCAAAATCCTCATGCTTTTAGCAACTGAGAACGCAAGTTAATTTAATTAAGACTAGTTGAAAGCTGATTTGCAAAATCTTTCTTTCTTACAGCTGTTCCGTAACTAGTATCTTCGGCTCATACTGATCATTGCTGTTTTTTTCCAGTTACAAGAAGGCAAACATGTCCATTTCAGAAGGCTAACTGGGAACAGCCACTTAAGACTAAAATGAAAGATCCCAAAAGTCCCTAAAACCTTAACAGATATCAGAAGTCCACAGTGAGATCTGGCAGCAAGGGCTGGTGAGACTTCAACTGAACCAGCTGAAACTCAGAGTCAGGTTAGCAGTATTCTCTTCCATACTAGCAAGAAGACTTGCAACTGATAATCTGCTCAGCAAAGCTGAAGATTACAGCAGCTGAGCAACACTCAATTTTGCTATTCAAGATCTGATACTATTAGTAAGTCTAAATGACATACACCTCTTCACTAAATACCTTACATACATTAGAAAAATATGAGCATTACAGGCTAAGAATGATTTCTACTGTAAGTTAAGCATGGGTCTTAAGGAGAATTCCACATATAGGCCCAAGACTCATTATTTAAGGAAGACAAAACCCATGCCTTCAGAGGCAACTAGGAGTGAAGTTAACTTTCAGATTTGAACCACTATGACAGCTGATCAGTGGTCCCAAAGAAGGGATAGGAATACTTTTCTGCTGCTTTAAATAATTTCAGAAGTTTCAAAGAGCCTAAGAGCCAGGAGGGCTGTATAGGTAAAGACAAGAAGAACGTGACCTTCTTTCAGTAGCTGCAAGGCATTAGACCAGTTCAACTGTAGTATACACTTTCACCACCAGATGAGTCACTTAAGAATAATATAAAAGACCAAAAATCTATACCAAACACCTGTTTTCATCACATTGACCACTACTGTTTTAAGCAGACATGCAGCAGCTGTAATAAACAGTGTTTTCCCCTTGTTTCTGAACAGTAAGCTATCAATATAATGGATTTGTGGACAATCAGACAAATTTGTGGACAAACAGGGCTCCAAAATGTCACAGTAATATAGAATATAAGCCAATAGTTTTGGTGTTTTCAGCAAAGGTGTCTAATTCAGATTGAAGAATGAGTTGACTGGCAAATTCTGTCTCTCTGAACTTGGTAGCAGCTCCCCCCCAAAATAAAACACCCCCCAGACCTCTTTCATATTTGCCCACCCATAGTCCCCCCTCCTCTTTCTTAAAAGAACAGCTACAGTAGATGCCTTCTTTCCCTTCTAACAAGTTTGTCATGAAAACAGTAATTATCCAATGCAAGTGACAGAATACCAAATACAGAAACGTCACTCTAAATTAAACCCATAAAGTGAAATTTACTACATTCAAATTTAGTACCGCAGGATAATTGTAGAACATTAACTATATCATTTTCACAGTTACTCAGTGACAGGACTTGCCTAAGAAATGGATTAGTGTGCTTTAGTGGTTTTTATGTCAAAACAGTTCCTAAAATTTTAGTATGGAATGTACCACTTCAACAGGTTTCCTGTGTTATTAATCACCACCACTAAGTATCATGCACATACTAACTAGTTCATATTTGACAACAGTGATTAAGTGTGCATTTTACAGAAACAGATGTGAAATCAATCATAAAATCTACTCAACATTATGCAGAAGATCTGCAGCACAATCTAGGGATTTAAGTCTCATAACAAAAGCCATGTTACCTGATATAATTTTAATGAGTCACAATGCAATGCCTCCCTCCCCCATTTAACCCACTGTCTTTTTTTCTTTTTTATTAAAACATTCTCAGAAGTGGTTATGTGTGTCCTATGTTAGGACTTACAAATCTATTATTTTGAGTTTTATTTATTCAAGGTTCTCTCATTTATAATTTTGCCTCCCTACGTTTCAGTCAGTAAGTAAAACATAAGCTATGTACCTGTTGAGTACAAAGTTAGAAGAAAAGAGCATAAAGAGGCTCCATTCATTTCCTTGGCAAGCATAACCGAGCATAGCTATTTCCCACGCCAATCTACCTAGCCCAGCACCAGGTACCAGGATATTAACTTTGGAGATATCCCTGCAACAGAACAAAAATAATAGTTAAGTCTTTATCTGATACCTCTTAACAAAACTTACAGAGGGCTAGTTAAACATTTTTCCCCATATACTTAGGTATTTTAATATACTTCCTGTATGACTTTAAATGCAAACCAAGTGAGTTCTCAGATTGGCTAACTGTACAGTCAAAACAACCACAGAAAATTACTCAAAAGAACATATACAGCCCTCATTCAGAATACAGATCATAATTACAAAACTTTTTTTTTCTGCAAACTTTCACAGTTATCAAGCTAGAAATCTCTTAAGTGAATAGAAGAAAGAACACTGTCAAATATCACCATTTATTTTTCTATGAGGTGCACTGATCGCTAGTAAATATTCTAGAAATCTTCTTGCTTACATTACATGAAAAACAAACACGTATTTTGACATCAGAAACACAAAGCAAAGCAAACTTCCATAAGCTGATGAGCAATTTGGACTGTAAAAGCCTTAAAGTAGTTACCTTCTCAGCAATTGTGGGTTTTACATATGCCGTCCACCGATTTTACTCAAGCACATTAAGTGACATAAGATTTTCTAAATCAAAATACATTGCATGCCCCTAACCCTCCACTTTCCCTGTCTAGGTATCAAGTTGAAGACAACCAGAAGACATCCAGCAGTGTGTGTTTACTGAGATACCTAGAAAAATCTCTCCCATCTCCAACTTTGGTAACTAATAAATAGAACCAGGAATCCCAAAGTTCTCTCATCTTTCAGGCAGAAAAGGTAATATATACGTATTCTAACCATCAGCCTTCCCTCACAATACAATCAAACTTTCACTTAGAAAACAAAAACTGCTTTGACACCAAACTGAAAGACACATCATCTAAAAAGAAATATTTTTTTCCGTTTCCAGTCATAAACAGGACTTCATAATTTCACATACCAACAAGCCAAGTGTGTACACTCAGACCACCCTCCCTGTTGTGTGCCACCTTCAAAGACAAAACATACATGTACCAATTTATATGCAACTAAACAAAGGAAGCCACAATCAGTACTTCCAAACATAAAATGGAAACAAAATGCAAAGTCTTTGACTACATAAAAATTCAGGATGCCAGAAAGGGTTCAAAAGAGCATGCTGCACAAGCATGAAGAGGAGTGAGGGAGTTATGTAAATTCTGAGAAGCAGTACATTTCTGAAGACATTACCCCAAATGAAGCATTATTATTTTCTAAAGGCCACACAAACTAACAAAGCAGTTTTAACAGTGACCTTCAGTTTGTGGTTTAATCATCTGATTAGTGAAGCCTCCCAGATGGAAAACCAAAGTTGTTCTCATTTCTGATTTTCATTTCCATTCCATTATACTTTAAGATTCATTTTTTGATTAACAAGCAGGAAATCAAGACTTCGCTAATACTTAAGAGCACTTCTCCAAAGCAACAGTTCTCCCTACCTCTCTTCTAGAAGGAAAGCCAGAAGAAAGTTAACCAGAAAGTCCTACTGAAAAAAGAAATGTTAATTAAGGGGAAAACTACCAGATCAAGATGAAAATTTTGAAAACAGGAACTCAGAAGAACAAGGAAGAATATCCACTTACTAAGGGAAGCTAGAAAAAACACAATCTTATTTGTTTCTATTTGTAGTGGTACAATGTTATCCTAAATGTATTTCTAACTTTATTTATTTCCTTATATATAACTTTATTTATGATGTATTCAGATTAGCTTTACACAGATTTTTGCAGCTCTATGTGGATGCTTCTACAATGAGTGGGTTGAAATGCCCTATGCCACTTCCAAGTGGCACTGATTAGAAAAGACACTTCTCTTAAAACAATCTAATAACTATACAGGTGTAATCACATTTTGAAATCTGCACCTTTATTCATCCTAAAACAAGATAAACCCTCTAACAGGCAAGTGAGTTGATTTTAAATTGCTTGTAAATATAAAGCTTTTGTATCTCTGAACTAATTTTCCCAGTTCCCACTCTTAGAAAATAGTTGATTTTAACTGAACTTCCCTTTGCACCGTTAGTAAGAGATTAAAGTGTTTGGAAACTTGTTAGCAATTTAATTTCTATCTACACTCTTCATATCTGTTGCTAGGGTCTGGTGGTGGCCACCAACTTCATTTCAGCATACAGGGCACAGCTAATAGAACCCAATATAATCAAACCTGAGGCCATAACACTGATATAAGCCTTCCAAATTGGTTCAAGAGCTATAATCAGAAATTAGATATGTGGCAAACCTACTGCATAACAAGTACTGAATGTTGATATAGTGTCCAGCTATCAAAAGCAATGTTCAAACACCTTTAGCTTTTCAAGACTTAAAAGGAATTGTTAGTGAAAAATGAAGAATTTCAAAAAAATGAAGGTACAACACCAGTGACAGTCGGAGCACTCCAATGGCCTGTATTATGCTATCATTTGAATCATCAGAACAGCTAAAAACCAGCACAGAAACTGGCTGAAGTGATAAGATAATGTAGGAGGCTAGAAAGACCTGTTTTGTTGTTTTTTGGTTTTTTTTGTTTTTTCCAGTGGATATGTAATTGCAGCAATAGCAAAGACAACTAAAAAAATTGCTGTGATAACTGATAATAACCCATGGTTATCCACAGTGAAAACTATCCCCAAACTAGCCAGCAGAAAGAGGATTTCTATGACACAGATCTAGCATCGGTTAGGAACACAAATGGGTATCCAATAAATACCCACTACAAACCTGTGGGGTAGCAGGGAATAAACACTGGCCCATTAGCCTGACAGGTGTGGGGAGAGGAGGCTGGCCAAAGAGCAAGGCAATGGGCTGCACGGTTCTGTTTGTCTCAACTCCTGAAACTGCAGCAGCCTCGCAGCGGAGAAATATCAGAAACAACTAAAATCTGCCATGCCATTGTTGCACTGCATTTTGCAGTGTGATATATTTAGAAGTTTAATGCCATTAATGAAGATTTTAACTTGGTGTACTTTTTTTTAAGGGAAAAATTACACAACAAAAAAAGAGGCTTCTTATTTTATGACTAATGTGCTTTAACATAAAAATGATGGTGCTGAAGGGGTAGACTGAAGTTCAGTAAAAGAAAGGTCAGTGTCTGTGACTGAACACAAACCTCATTTTCATAAACTAAATAAACACTGCAACCCTGTGTTAGCTAAGACTGGTAAGTGCTAATATACAGCATATACACGAAATCAGTGGAAACAGCATAGAATCACACTGTGGGATTGCTTCTTTCCTGATGTCTTCTATCTGTAACGTCTGTAAATTTAGATAGTGAACAGGTCTAATAGTATTTTTCATTACTTACCATAATCACATTCGCAGATTTTGTTTTTAACTACTATTTTTCAAATAAAATAATGAAGATAGCTAAAAAGCACAATCATTTGAAGACCAACTATTCTCCAACCTTAGAAGCTGAGGTTTCTATACTTCCACATAAAGACTTGCAAAGCCTTCAGTGGACTGCAATAACGCCGAAGACATAGTTTGTTCTTAAATCTAATGCTTATAGCGAAGTTTAGGCAAAGCACAAATTATTATGAGATTAAAAACCCTATAGAGACAGATGCGTTTTATGTAAGGTAAACAGCAGAAATTTTACCATCACTAGAAATGTGGCTGAGCACATGCAGGAAGTATAGCCAAGCTCAGCCTTACAACAAATAATAAGCTGTGTTTTTCAGATAAAATGGAAACTAAACACTGGTGACTGGGGCCATCCTACTTAGTGTCTTGGAAAATGCAATGAATTGCTGGACTGCATGATAGATTAAAATTTCAAGTGGCTTCAGAGGCCAAGTTAATGAATAAAAGAAAACTTTGGAGAAAATACCTTAGGTTTACTGTTCTCCGCTGTGGAATTATAATTAACTAAAAGGTTAATAATTTCTTTGCTTCCTTTTGGACAAGAAGTTGATGATCTTTACATCCTTTCCCATAAGGAGGAACAGTTACAGTAGAAGTGAAAGAAAATAAACAAAAGTAGGAAAAAAATAATACATCAGTATGCTCATTTAGATTTTCAACTTAATGTTCCACATAAAAATGCTTTAACAAACAAGAAATAATAATATTTCAAGAAATAATAATGTATCTATGTTTTAGTATTTTCTCCTACAGAAAGAAGTAATCATGTTTCATTCAGATCCAAGAAATCCAAGAAATTTAAATGGCACCATCAAAAGGCAGACAACATTATAGACATCCTGTGAGCTCAAACAAATTCTAACACGAATAATAAAGGAAATCTATCAGTTCTTCAGGAAGACCTTGTCTCATGGGACTTCACTTAAACTGCTTTGTTGATCCTGTTAACAGAGTCTGTGTTAAGGTGCTAAGCAGAAAGAAGGAATTTTCTCTGAAGAGGAATGGGAGGCAGAAACACCTTCTGCCATTTTATTTTTAGACGACAGTCTTCTCAGAAGACTGGGCTGAAAAACAAGATAGCTAGCACCTTATCACAAGACTGTTCTTATTTACCCTTGCTTGTATCTCTTCCACATGACAGAAAAGCAAGCACATAGAGCACTTCATCATTTATTTTCCCTTTCTCTGCATAACAGCTGAACCAATACAGGCCAATCGTGCAAAGAGCAAAAAAGCAACACGAGCATGCATGGAACGAGATATACACAATAGATTCAAAAATTTAAACTCCTTTTTCACATTATTCCAATGCATGAAATCAATAAAGTTAACAAATATTGTTAACTAGAAACTGAATGTACAATTCCATCGAAAACATTAAAAAGCAAAAGGTGACTTGTACTGACAACTTTAAAGGAACTATTTATTCATCATTTTCAACCCAAAAGACACCAAGGCAAAGCTCTTTTCATCACCCAGTGCCAACAATACACTTTTACTCCAGCATTTTCATCATCTCAAGAGACTGCAGCACTTCGTGCTACGAAAGGGAACTCCAAAGAAATATCTTCCCGCATTAGTGCCCACAGTGAGTCCTCTCCAGAAGAAATGGACTTTGCATCCACTACACACAACAGTCAGACTAACTTCACTACGGCCCGCTCAGGCCATGTCTATCTGTTCAATCAGAAACAACTGCTCACCTCCAAAACTGTGAAAAAGGAACAAACTGGCCAGCCAGCCAGCCCTGGCAGGGAAATTACTTCTTGCACAAGGGTGCAGCAGCACTGACAGTTAATACACTGCTTCTTGCCTCAAAAAGCTAAGCACACTTGAGCTGGAGAGCCTCTGTCACTAGGAAAAAGAGCAAGCTGATGGCAGTAAGTAACAATACATACACAGAGAACAGGTTTTACATAAGTGCTACTACAGCTCCATAACGATAATTAATATTAAATAAATAGGTATGTAATACCTATTTTATAAATAAAAAATGTTTAATTTGACAAACTCCAACTTTTACTGGAGATGTTTGAGATTTCTGTAGAGACAAAAAACCCTAACTGGGAATTCAGAGCGATGACAACAGGGACAGAAGCACTGTCATATCAGGTGTGTTTGACAACAACAACAGAATTCCTAGTGAAGAAGCACAAAGCCATCAACTTCAGATTCACCCAACCTGTTACCACATGTTGCTTCCTAATACCAACTGGATGTTTTGAAATAGTGATCCTTGATGATAAATTAGAAGACTTTCCATATTCAGTCATGAATCTCTAAGACTTGACTCAAGTTACTTCTCCCATAATGAAAATGCTTTAAAAGCCAGCATACAGAGAAAAATGTGCTATCTTCGAGATTAGAATGATTACTTTCAAAACTATGACCCTTCCTACAGATGTGCATATAAGAGGTACATCAGGTAACCTATAGTATCTAATTCATTTTTATCTTACATGGGGCACTATTAGCACTAAAAACATATTGTAGAAAGTTTACCTTCAGAAAAAGTATCTTTAGTGGTGCATCCACCTTGAGATAAGTTAACCCAAAGCAAAGGAGAAATCAACGATAACCACTCCATGTTCTGCAACCACTAACAATCTTGATTAATGAAAATTAAAAGATGACCAGCAGAACTTGCTTTCAAATTGGCACAAGTGCATTATTAGCAATTAGCGAGAAAGAAGAAAGCCCACGGAAACACCCAGCTATATCAAACCTAAGTTCTGACCTGTTACATTTATGAGTACAAAGTTCACAAATTTTCCCATTATAAGTGTTAAGTTTAAACTGAAAAGTACTTTACGATGACTTGGCTGACTAAGTTGCAGAAACATTACACATAGAATTCTTACAGCAGCAGTATCTTCTGAGATTCTACCAGTATACTTCTACTTAAAGTTAACCTAAAAAAACCCCTGCACCAATTACTATTTTAGTGGCATTAACAAGCTAAAGCAGTTACAAAGCTACCCTCACAGATGCAGAAAAGCTCTTTTCAAGACTTACCTTGTAACATCTGTCTGAAATCAAGGCTAGAATTCAGTATTTAGAGCATAAATTTTCAGAGCAATAAAGCTGCACTAGAGCTTATAAGTTTTCTTCCCTCCTTTCTCATTCTACCATGAAAGACAATACTCATATTTGCTGTCACAAAGATCCTTCCTTTTATCTGCAGTTCATGCAGTACGTGCCCTCTGAGAATCTGCAAACTTTACCTCACTGAGCACAACTGAGTTAACTCCACAGCCTCCCAAGGTCTCTTAAACGTTAACAGATATCCCACCATATCAAGCTGCAAAAAACCAATTATTCCTGGTTTACCTGTTATTCCTTTGTGAAGTTTATGATTATGCTCTTTTCCAACACCTTGCATTAGAAACAAAAACTTTCTTGATCAAAAAATAAATTCCACTGTATTGACAGTAATTTCTGTATTTTTAAATCCAAACTTTTCATTACTTCATAAAAACTTTGTTAGATTTCTGCAACAGTGGACATCCAAATAAAAAAAAAAAAAGAAGTCTTAAAACACTATTACCATCTTTCTTTCGGAAAGTTCTTTACAATTTCACTAATGATTGGCTGGTAGCAGGAATCTCTCTCAGGCTTTCCCTCTTCACTCCAGTCTCTCACAAATTGTTTCAAAGTGGATTTTAATTTATCCATGTCAAACGTTGAAGCTGGTGTAATCTTCCCTCTTCCCTGATTAAAGTGGAGGAAAAAAAAAAAAAAAAGGTTAATGGAAAACGTATGAAGTTTCTTCAGTCTTAGGAAAAAAAAAAACAAACCACAAAACCACACAAACAAGCAAACAAACAAAATCAAAAACAGATAAAAGCCATGCTATAAGGCCTGCTGGGAGTTTTAGCTGACAAAGCACTCGCTTTTCACTCCTGGCACCAGGGCTCAAATCCAACCTAGAATCCTACACAAATTAAAATTGCTAGTTTAAGTTCAGCACCAAAGAGACCAGGTTCCACATCAAAAAAACAATGCAAAAAGTATGGCATAGCAGAGCATAATCAATAATCCTCACTCAAGGACTAGGGCTTTGCTAGTGCAGAGTCTGAACTGCTTACACTGAGAAGAGGATCCCTTTAGGTACTCATGAGGCAATACTGAGCAGCTAACGTTAGAGTTGCCCATTACTGTACGCTGCCTGCAGATACCAAAAAAGGACTTCAGTTTCCATATCTGCCAGTCTGAGTGCAATTTTTTTTGATAGAGATGCCACACTGAAAAAGCAGATAAGTAGTGAAAAAGTTTTCAGATGATAACATTAAAAATACTTGGCCTATCTAAAATTGTAACTGATTTAGAATGCAATAACATGTAATAACCTACAGTAAGACAGACAATACCTTTTATGCTCTAAACTGTCAACTGAAAAAAATAACTTTGAAATGTAATAAGGGTAGAGCTAGAACTCTGGAGTGAAAAACTGCTTTTTCACAATACATGATTACTGTCATTTGCCAGATTCACCATTAGTTTTTTCAACAGTAACTAAAGGACTAACCACAAATCATTTCATTAAACGTCAGCTCTACAAGATGTGAAAGACAAGAGTGAGAAAACATAAGCAAACAAGAAGCAAGAAAGGAGAAAGGCAAAAGGAAACAAAGTCAGGAAGCCTAAAGTTACGAAAAAAGAAGGCAGAAAATCCAAAAGCATACAAAATTTAAATTTGGAGTATGAAAAAGTCCATTTTAACATACATCTTCTCCATATTCTTTATTTTCAAACATATGAGCACAGTCATTCACAATGGTCTGTAGTATCTGTTGATTATGATCAATGCACTTCCGAATCTTGTCAAGGTGAGGAAGGAATTGAGGAAGAAGACTCTGTTGGTTAGCTGGGAGAGATTTAAACTGCCTCTCTGTTCTGTTCACTCGTTCATGCATATTCGTTCTAAAAACCAAAAAGTTTAAGGTCATTGAGATATTTAGAAGCAATACACACACTAAATACAGATAATTAACTTCAAACTACTCCAATTACAATTATTCATTTCTTTAGACACAGAAGGTAACCAGACTTTGTAATTCCTCACTAGAAAACGGGTTTTCAATAATTTTTAGGCAAAGTGGTTGTTTTAAGCCCTAGTTCTATATTACCACTCTTTTTAACATGTTGCCGTTTAAGAGGGCCATTGTTTTCTTCTTGCAGTTTTATCATCTGCCATTCACTTCCAGCACAGGTGATCAATACATAGATCTAAAAAATTTAATGAACAGCCAGCCTCCAAACCCATAAAGACCAGCCAGATTGTTTCACAAACTCAATTTAAATGGAATGAATTGCTGAATGTAGTGATAAACTTTGGATGAAATAACAAGAAGTGGAATGGGAACAGGGATATTCAAAATCAACTACTACTGAAAGAACCGTACAAGTCACAGTTTGACCATACTGGCATTCTAGCCGTCGCACTAAGGTACTAAGCTACCTTCTTTTAACTGCATATTCCCCTCAAGTATGAGTACTGTTACTTGATCATGTAACTGATCCAAGCTAAAAATAACTCTTCCATTTCCCCAAAATAAAAGTTCCATTAAAAAGACGAACCTACTGCCAGGAGAAAGAGGTCTGTTTTCTCTTTTCTCTTCCTTCTCCTCACCCAAAACAGTGCTGGCCTCCACCTTGTTCTAGCACTCAGCAGACCTATCATAAAGCTCATTTAACTTGCTAACCCTGAAGAGACCCTGACACAGACTTGCTTGATTTGATTTCTGTCAGTTTAGCAAGGAAAGTTGGCTGAGTATGGTCATAGGGACTCTAGAGAGGTCATAAAACCAGGACAAGCAATACTGCCCCTTTTGGCAGCAGCGAATCATTTTATCAGGTCAAGTCATAACTCAGTTTCTCAAACTCTTGAGTCAGCAGCACGGAATTGAAAACTAGCCATCAGAGAGCATAAGTTGCAACTGCTGCAATTTTAGTCTAGAAATTTGATGAGTTAATATCTCCAACATTACATATGTGCTACTGAGAAAAGCATGTTCATTGCAACAGCTACACCAGTTTTAAATTACATTTAAGAACAAAAAAAAGAGAAGGAACAATAACAAAAAGAAACCGATCCACTATATAAAGCATATAAGCTCAGCTTAACATAATCTTGAAAGTTTTATCAGAAAAATTCTTTCAACCATGATACTCCACCCTTTCATGTTGAATTGCAACCTTCTAGCAGGACTAATAATTCACTGTAATCAGAACTACATACAAATAATGAAGCCTCAAGACCACAGTAACTTTAGTGTGGACTCACCTGAAAATGTGTTATTGCCTTACTCACACAGATGTTTCAAATTAAATTATTTTTAACTACCAAGATATGTAACTTCACTTATATTCAGTGTTATTTATTTGAGGCAGAGGTAATTTAATTCAATTTCTGTACTGAAAATTTGAGCCCTATCCTTTTGTTATGTGTTTACTGAAACTGAAGTATTCAAAAACAACTCAGAAAAACAGCTCAGGTTGAGAAAGGTGTTCCCAGCTTCTAAGCCCTGAGGATGCAATTACATCACGGATATAAGAAAACTACAGTTGACTGTTTACAGAGAGTTTACTGTTACAGAGACTGTTTACCAAAGTACTACAGAGGACTGAACTTTTTCAGCCAGTCCCCCCTACCAGCAGTTTGAGTAATTTTCGTCTCCATCTAATGCATTCAGACATAAAGCTGGGTCCTTCCTCACACCTATGGAGCCATAAAGACATCTTCTGACTCAATAGCTGTCTAAATAACCCAAGATATAACAAAATAGCATCCACTAGCCCTAACAACAGGTCTTTAGCGCAAATTAACAGTCTGTCAAAAATTTCTCCAACAATCCTGCGTCTCTGCCAGCAGGTGCTACTGTCGTTTTGAGTACCTGACAGCGTCTCAAAGCATTTTGACTTATAAAGAGAGATTCTACATCCCTTTTAGGTGCATCGCACTTCGAGGTGCCATGGGCCTCCTTTTTTGTGCTTCCTGGCTGACAAGGGCATCGAGGCAGCTTCGTGCGCATGCAGACGGGTGAGGGGAGCAGAGGTTCCCTCCTGACCCGGGCTTCCGCTCCCGCTGCAGGCACGGCGCCTCCCGGAGCACGGACCGCGGGAGGCGGACCCACCACAGGCTCAGAGGAGCCAAGAGCTCCGGAGCGCCGCCCGCACGGCCGGCGAGCTCCCGAGCCCTGGGAGCCAGGCAGGTGCGAGGAGAACGCGGCGGACAGGACGGGGCCCCGGCAGGGCCTCCGCACACGGCGGCCAGTCTCGGTTACCCGTAGTATCGGAAGGCGTTGATGATCCTCCGGAAATGCTCCCGCTCCAGCCGCTCCTCCTCCGCCTCCTCCTCCCCGCTGGCCGCCAGCACCCTCGGCTGTTCAGGCTGCCGCCTCCGCCGCTCCTCGCTCGGCGCGGCCGCCTGCTCCCCTTCGGGCTCGCTGCCTCCATCGCCCGCGCTCTCCCCCGGCCACGGCAGCTGCTCCCGCTCCTCCTCGTGGCCCCGCCGCAGCCCCCTGCGCATCGCCTTGGCCGGCGGGTCCCTCTCGGCCGCGGGGCGCGGCGGCAGCGGCGGCTGCGCTTTGCGGGACACAGCGCACGTGGCCGACATCCCCGCAACCACCGCCGCCAACGGTCGCTCCCGCGCTCACTTCCGGCGCGGGGGGAGGAGGGAGGCGGCACGGAGCGCGCTGGACCGTGCGATCAGGCAGGGAGTCTCGCGAGAAGACGATCATGCGCAGGCGCACTGCGGCGCGCGGCGGGGCCAAGCGGTGCCGGGAGCGTCCCTGGGGCGGGGCCGGGGCTACCGGGGGTTCCCGCAACCGAGGTGGGAAGTTAACGGGGCAGCCCCGTGAGGTTGGAGCGGGAGCCCCGGACAATGTTTAATCGCAGAATCACAGAATGGTCAGGGTTGGAAGGGACCCCCGGCGATAATCTAGTCTTCCTTCGTAAGGACCGTCCCCTCCTCGGTTTGAGAGCCTGAAGAGCACTGTCCTGCATGAACCATCCGCTAAAAGCCATGCAGGACGTGGTACTCGTGCAATTAACCAAGTAACGTAACAGAAGATTTTTGGTGCACTAACATTGGCAGCACTAGCTCTGTGAGATAAAAAAGTTTGTTGCTACTACATAAGAGTTTATGAACACTACATTACAATGGTCTTTCTCTTATTTTAACATGTTGACACCTTCTTGATGTCAAACTAATCCTGTACTTGCATTTCTGCGCTTCTTATATACAGGGTGTTTCAAAAAGAAAGCACTGTATTTGACGATGGCAACATGTTACAATTACACAAGAATTTACAAATGGTTTAATGAGTAATCAGGTTGAAATAATTGGAAACTCTGTGCCCTGCCCTTTCAAGTGGGCAGTTAGTGGTTGTAGAGATATAGTGATTTCAAATTGGGGCCATCTTTCTGAAACACCCTGTATAACCTGCAGCCCTTTAGCCTCCTATAGAACAACACCACTTCTATCACCACCATGTTTATAAACATATGCAAGACACTTAGCAAAGCTTTCCTTTGGCTATGAGAACCTAAAGCTGCAGCTAGCAGAAGGCGACATGACTTCCAAAAAACCATCCTTTCTTCACAAACGAACCACGGGCTCCTGTCCTACAGCTCTCCCCGAACACTTGTTAGAGAACAGACTGCCTTAGCTTATTGAATTATTTGGTATACTGCTGTCCTGGTTTTGTTAAAAACAAGACCTGTTCTCTTTTAGTGAATTTTCCTTTCAGCTAAGTTCTTCTAAGTAACTGCACTTTCCTGAAGTTAGCTGCACGTTTTTTGAGATGCTGGTCGCTCCAGGACTGATGAGATGACCAGTGGAATGCAGAAGAAGCTCATGTTTAGATTTATTACTGTAACAACCAGGAATTCTGATAAGATTTCACATGTCCCGTCATGAAAGCAGTGTATTTGCAAGGAGGGGTGGACAGAACAGGTGACTAAAACTGACGGAGTATTCCATCCCATATGCATCATACACCCTATAATAGAGGGAGATCATGAGGGTCTCACTCTCTTCAACCATGGCTGGCATCTGGAGAGGACCTTGTCACCCATGCCTGGGATCCAAGGCCTAAGACCCTGCATCCTGAATCCAGTTCCAGTTTGCTGTAAAGTCCTGCCTAGGACTTCTGGGTGCCTGCCCTGCAGCCACTGGAGCCACGCCTGCTCCGCACAGGACATTCAAGATTGGTTTTGTCTATTTTGTACCATTTTCTCTATTTATTAGTAGCATTAGTAAAGCCTTTAAAACCTTTACAACTTGGAGTCTCTTTTTCTTCCTCCTTATCACTTTTTCCTATCTGAGGGGAGGGCGAGAGAGGGGGTAACAGAGAGCATCTGCCACGGTTTATTGTCACCTTGCAATTAAACCTTGACAACTGCTTTTTGTAGAACTTGTTTAGAAACTGCTAATATAGAATTTGCATAGCATAAGTAAGTTTGCTTAGCATAACTTCTGTAAGCTGTGAAACTTTGAACTTTCTGTATTGTAAATAAAGGCCTGAGAGTCTTCAAGCTATAGAGGATAATGGCAGCTGCATACCTGGAGGTAAGTAATGGAACAGAACTGTACCTAACAGAAGACAAACCAGAAGAATGTTTTGGCTGTTGCCAAGAACTTATGTTCTACAACTGCAGGTGAAAAACAGCAAATGAAGGCCAGAGGTTTAATTGACAGCCTGCCCAACAAAAATTAAGAGATGCAATGAAGAACACTGAGGCTCCAGACCCAAATTTTGCAGTTGGCACAGAGTGACAGGCAGGGGGTGGTGGCTTGGACTGTGGGGGTATAATTGTCACAGTTTTTCCTCTGCTGAGGGTCCCCTCTTCAGGAAACACCCAGCTCAAGCTGCTCAACGCTGTACCTTGTGAATAAATTTTTAATTTTAGAAGAATTTCTGGAATCCATGCCTGAGTCTCTGCTATGGGAAACCTAGGGAAAAGGAACTTTTCTAACATACTTTACAGCTGGCACAGCCCTGGCCATCAAAAGACAACGGCCAGGGGCAGACCAGATTATTCCTGTCAGGGGCTGTAACACCTTCAAAGCAAATCCATCTTGCTACCATACACACATTGCAGGGGAGTTCTGTAAGTTTTTATACCGGCACCTGAAACACCTTATCTCACGAAGAGACTCAGAAGAGTTAATCTTTTCCCACTAATGTGAATTGTTGTAGCAACTGTCAAGAGGACACATGGTTTAGGCACCACAGGGGAGCCTGGCCAGTTTCTACAGCCCCGCCTGCTTCTTTTACTGCTTCTTATGGGTCCTGCATCAATGGATCTTCCCAATCCCTTTGAACCTGCTGGTACTATCTGCCTCCTATGGCAATAAATCTCAGGAGCTCACCATTGTGTGAAGTACTACCTCAATATAACTGGTCAATCTGTTTCACGCGGAGGAGGAGTGCCCCTTAAACTAGTATTTGTACATGGTGAATAGTATTTCTGCATCCACTTGACTCATGGCTTTGAAGATTTTGTAAACCTTCATCTTTTTTCTTCTCAGTCTTCTTATCTCCAGAGTGAAGTCTTGTCACCGTTTACTGCAGAACAACAATAAATTGTAGCAGATGCTCTCTATTAAACCCCCTGCTTCGCCCACTAAGGAAAGGCCATAGGAAGACAAGAGAAAGCGACTTACAAGCTGGAAAGTTAAAACCAAGCTTTACTAATAATACTAATAAACAAAGAAACACTCTATACAACACCAAGATTGAATTTCCTGGAGCAACACAGGGGCCATGGCAAGCCGCTAGCAGAGGCTGCAGGGCAGACACGAGGAAGTCCTGGACTAGATTACGCATTAGACAGAAACAGGATTCAGGAGTGCATGGATTGCAACCAGGATCAGGATTGCAGGCAAGAGAACAGGCAGGGTCTTCTTCAGATGGCGGACATGGACAAATAAAGCGAGACCTTCATGACCTCTCAGCTTTTAAACTGTGTATTATGCGTATGGCATGGAATACCTCGTTGGTCAATTTGGGTCACCTGTTCTGTCCAACCCTCCCTGCAAGTACGACCCACTCACTTATGGGAAATAAGGAGTTTAGCCCGTTTCCCTGAAAATAAGCCAGGGTCTTATTAATTTTTGCTCCAAAACTTATTACTTTTTTACATCTATACCTGCCTGGACACTATTTAAATTGACTTCTTAAATGAACTGTAACTAGGGCTTATCTTTGGAGTAGGACTTACGTTTTGAGCATCCTCAAAAATCCAGAAAAATCATGCTAAGGCTTATTTTCAGGGTAGGTCTTATTTTCAGGGAAACAAGTACCAGAAGCCTTGGCCACTACAGCAATAAAAGATAAACCTGGGCCTTTTCTGCACACCATTCCTACCATTAGCTCAGTCAAACTGTAAACATCAGGTGTTATCAGCTCTATAGTGGACAGTATTTGGAAAACATGCAGCCCACTTCAGAAAAATGCAGTTACTTAGAAGAACTTACCTGAAGGAAAAATTGTCTGAAAGAGAACTGATCTTGTTTTAACCAAAACCTAGACAAGAGTCCCAGCATTTTTAGTCTCTCCTCACAAAGCAGCTGTTCCATTCACCTGATCACATTAGTTGCCCTTCTTTTAACTCCACTATGGACTCCCTCCAAATGTAGAAACTGGAACTGCCCAATAACAAAAACCTGAGTCCACTAGTTTTACACAGGAGCAAAGTAGCACCACCAGTCTTGTTCACAATACCCTTTCATGAGATGCCTACCTAATATTTTGATGCAGCTCCACACTGTGGTTCATAGTTTCAGAAGAATTGTCAAAGGTCTCTGCCCTGAACTGTAACTACAATTTGCTGAACTACAACTTCAGTACCATCTATAGTCTGATAAATGATTTACACCTCAAATGCATAAAACTTTACTGGGACTCATCTACCACTTTTGTCCATGGAAGGATCTCACAAAACTGCACTCCTGCCACTGGACCAATGTTAGACCACTTGAGAAAGCTAGGTATTGTCTGCAAACTTGGGTAGTTTCATTGTTCATTCACTCCTCTCAATCATGGCTAAACTTGCTGAATAAAATCACTCAAGGACTTCCAATACTGAAATATTTCCTCCTCCTAAGAGGAGCCCATTAAGTCTTAACTCTTCACTTCCTATCCTTCTCAATTCATAAAAGGATTCCTTACGTTCCTCTGGAACCAACGCCCATTTCTCCATGTAACAAAATACTTCAAAAGTTTATCAAAGGGGCACCATAAGCCTACAAATTCTGTGAAGGGATGGGAAACGCAACAACAAAAATTTATTCCTTTCATATTATATTTGGCTTATGTAGCAAGGTTTTGGTAATGGGGTGGCTTCTGTGAGAAGATTCCCCTGTGTCCAAGAGAACCATTTCCAGTCAGCTCCAAGACGGACCCATTGCTGGTCAAGGCTGGGCCCATCAGTAACAACGGTAGTGCCTCTGGGATAACACATTTAAAAAGGGAAAATAACTGCTACACAACAGCAGCTGAAAGAGAGAACGTGTGAGAGAAGCAACTCTGCAGATACGGAGGTCAGTGGAGAAGGAGGGCAGGAGGTGCTCCAGGCACTGGAGCAGAGACTCCCCTGCAGCCTGTGGTGAAGACCATAGTAAGACTGGCTGTCCCCTGCAGCCCATGTGGAAGTCCATTGGTGAGGAGACACCCACCTGCAGCCCAGGGAGGACCACACACCAGAGCAGGTGGATGTGCCCAAAGAAGGCTGTGACCCCATGGGAAGCCTGTGCAGGCTCCTGGCAGAACCTATGGCCCTGCGGAGAGAGGAGCTCAGGATGGAGCAGGTTTGCTGGCAGGACTTGTGACCCTATGGAGAACCCAGGCTGGAGCAGTATGTTCCTGAAGGACTGCATGCCATGGAAGAGACCCACACTGGAGCAGTTTGTGAAGAACTGCAGCCCATGGGAAAGACCCAGCTTGGAAAAGTTTTCCAGGTCTCCTGTGGGAGGGACCCCAGGCCAGAGCAGGGAAGAGGGTGAGGAGGAAGGAGACAACGTGACAATGTGTGAAGTGACTGCAACCCCCATTCCCCCTCCCCCTGTGCTGCTGGTAGAAGCTGGAGAAACTGGAACTCAAGGGAAGAAGGCAGGGGTGGGGGAAAAGGTGTGTGAATATTAGTTCTTATTTCTTCTTCTCCTACTCTATTTGATTGGCAATAAATTAAATTAATTTGCTCCAGACGAGTCTGTTTTGCCTGTGACTGTTATTGCTGGGTGATCTCCCTGCCATTATCTTGACCCAAGAGCCTTTTTTTCCCGCCTTCACAGTTGAGGAGGGGAAGTGATAAAGCAGCTTGATTGGTACCTGGTGGCCAGCCAGGGTCAACCCACCGCAACCATCCAAGCATTATTGTATCTCACGGTTGTAGCCCTTTCAAAGGGAAATAAAAGCAAAAATACACTTTGAAGTCAGTCAGTTAGTCCATCACTGAATTTGAACAAATGCAACTTCAAGTATTTTTACTGCAAAATAATAATACAAAATCGTATTTGGAAGCACTTTGTCTTAAACACAGCTTTACACAGCTCTAATCTGTTTAAGACTTTTTTTTCTTATATAGAGGTTTAAGAGTCTTAATACTGTTAACAATAAAACATTACATTGCAGTCACTGTGATCAGTTCAGCTGACATATAGTAAGTAATACACTCCATCCTTTGCTTTTCATGTGTGTAGTTTGATTTTTTTTCTGGCTGATAAAAATTTAAGATAGTGTAAAGAAAATGTAAGAGATAATACATTACTTATTCAGCAACCAAATATGGTTCAACTTCCCAGTTTCCTAGTTTATCTAAAGGTACACAAATCCTATAACAGAGCTCTAGCATACATTTAGCATACCTGCCTTCTGAACACCTTCATTACTATAATTTCAATCTGAGCTATTAATATTAATAAGAATTCTTTCTTCCTTCTTTCTCCCTGAAGCATGCATGTATTGTCTAGTAGTCTGTGCCATCCCGATCCTTGATCTCTACACAACACATATACTTAATCTTGTTGGAGATGCACCTGCATTCTCTCCATCTTATTCCCCCATGTTTTCCAGCAACCTGATTTCTCTTTAGGTGTTCGGGTTTTTTTAAAATATCCATTCCCAACTGCTCCAATCAATACAAAACACAAAAACTACTTGACAAACACCACAAAGGTATTTAGCAAGTCTAAGTAAGTTCAGTTATGATGTATTCAATAACAGTTTCAGCTCCTGAGTAAGCAGTGTAACAGCTTATACAACCTTAGATCTAGTATTAGCTAACATATAGCTAATTTCTCTATGTCTAACAGCAATTAGAAGCTCATAAAAATAGGGGTAATCACTGTCATTTCTATATGAACATTTCAAATTGCATTCATCCATGTTCATATATGCATATTAATCCAACAGTACTGCATATTTATATTTTAGTTTTGGATGCTAAACATGTTTATATTCTTTAAAATGTACATATTCAATCATATTTAAAGATCAACAAAACACAACTGATTAATGGCATTTTAAAGAATAATGCACTGTCGATACTACTCAACAATATCTGAGGCTTACAGAATTAATAGTCGCTACAAATCCACTTGTGTTGTATGAACTACTATTATAGACATACAAAACATCTGCTCAGTTGTTTGGCTTGCCAAGTCTGACAGTCTTGGGGTTTTCAATTCATATGAAGTGGAACCCAGGTTTTTACATTATCATGCTGTAACCTGCTGATCTACAATAAAAATGAAAAGTATACATTTAACCTGTAGTGTCATTCTCTGTCTGCACATGACATCACTGTAAATACTGCATGTAATGTACTATATAGTAGAAACTAATAGACCAACACGTCTGCTTTCATTGACGTTTTGCCCCATGTTCCTTCTGTTCCCCGCTTTGTTTTTCTTTATTATTTCATCATCAGATAACAGTGGATTCACCTATTATTTCAGAACATCCAGCTTCAAGGAACTTAAAATTATAGATTATGGTGACTTAAAGTAATGGACAAATGTGTATAAGGATAATAATACATAAGGAGAAATAGATCTACATAATCCTTGCAGTATTTCCACATAAAAGGATTAGCTTTTTGTTAAGTTGGAATGGGATAAGCAGATACAATTTACAGTAACATTACTTACTTCCTTCCCTCAGCTTTTTTAATTCTTGCATTGTATCACTATACACAAAAGATAAAAGCTCGTCTTGTGATTTTGTTCCATCCAAATAAACTAAAAGATGAAAGAAAAAGTTTTCATGAGTTCTGTGCCAGTTATCTGTAATAGCAATTGGCAAAGTCTTCAGTATTCCTATGGGTGCCATCAGAACCAATGAAAAAATAAAAACCAAGAACAGTACCTCTCTTTTTTTTTTTAATTTCCCAAATTCATTTTACATGTTAAAAATAACATAAGGGGAAAATATTCTAGTTATATTATATATTCTAGTTATAATATTCTAGAGCAATGGAATAATTCAGCAGAAAGGTACCTATGCAGTGGAAGAACTCAGGTTCTTCCTCAGTTTCAGGGTTTGAGAAAGTCAAGGCAGGGCACTGCAGTTCCCATTCTCACTGTACAGTAAGAAACAGTGCACTATTCTTTGTGCTGATGAAGACTCACCTGACATCTCTTTCCTCTGCCCGCCCTCCCCCAGCCCCCGCCTTCCTGAAGAAGGCAGTCCAAGAGCTGTACAAGTGTGAACAGCACACAAGCCCACGGCAGTGCCTTATCAGCTGGCTCAGCTTTGACACTTCTTCTGCAAGACTGATGGCTGTAGTTTGCACATCCAGCACCTAGAAAGTATCTTCAGCCTTCAGCAGGATTTCAATTCTGTTCTGAAGAATTCAGCTAGTGCAACAGCTATTGTCTCAGAAGCTTCCTATTTAGCCATACACATGTATGCACACATACACACATGAACTAGCTTGTTAAAAGGACTTAGCAATCAGAACATTTCTATTTTTTAACTTCATAGTTATCGTTATTAAAAAAGAAAAAACAAAAGCCCTATAGACATGAAAAATAAACCAACAAAAGGTCCAAACCTACTGTCCAAGTGCCACAAAAAATTTGAAGAAAACTTTGTCTCATTCAAAAAGCCCTACAACCCAACAAAAACTGCACAAGTAACACACTTAAGCGTATTAGAAGTTTAAAATTAAGGGTACCATACCAACGTTACTTGCATTCTCTTCCAATTCATTTTTATATTTCAGATACATAGGCCACACGTGTCCATCGAAGTACCCCGGTGTATCTGCTGGCTGATAGACTCTGGTGCTACACAAAAATATATTTGCTTTCCCGTACATGCATTACATTTTTTTCCTAGTGTCAGATGGTTTAATAAGAGCATCTAACCAAAACAGTAAAAAAAACAGACTAGCAGGCTGCATAACTGCTGCAGTAAAGGAGGCTCTTTTGTTTTAATATAATGTGCTAACTCACCTATTTCTGCCAAACAAATTACATTTAAGATAAGGTAAAAGTTTGGTTTGTTTTTTAATTGAAAAAGGTACTAATTATAACTTAAGCTGCACTGAAAATGTTAACAAAACAAATTACTTTTTCTTTTTTTATTTGGTATACAGATTTATCAAGTGTTAAATTACTAGCAGTTTTGTCTAGTCACTTCCAGCCTGAACACTGAAGTCCTTTAGAGGTGAGCCTAGTGAGGAACCAAGAAGCAGAACTAACCAAAGCCATCTGAATGGAGGATTTCTTCACTCAGCCAGATGAATCTGACTTTGTGCACATGTATTGCTCCAATCTGGAGGCAAGTCAGACACTGTCTCAATACTCTAAATCAGATATATGGTACAACCAATGCACAGTCTAAACAAAGTATACACTAAAATCACATACGGACATTGTTACTTTAACAATAATCATCACGTAGCTGTATCCAACCAAGGGTAATACTGCCTAGTATATTTTTAATGGTTTCTCATTTTAAACATAGTTAAACTCCAATACACAGTCAGTAATCTCAAATAAATTATCTGGACAATAAATTCTATTTTCAGTGTTTGTAAAAAAATTAACACTTAAATATCCCTGTGCTCTAAAACAAAAACAAAACAAAACACCAAAACAAGCAAAAAATAACTCTATACATCTCAGCATGCTTTTGTTAATGTTGGTTAAATACCCACACAGTTTTCACTGGGAATCACAGAGGACAGATGACCTTAATAGCTTATGTTTGGCAAGAACCAAAGAAAAGCTAGTACAAAAGAACCACTCCAGGTTAGAGAACACAGTGAACCCCTGTGAGCAATAACTGCATAATCTTACCTTCTTCTCCTTTTGCACTCTTCGTAAGGAAGGGTCAAAAAATATCTTCTATTCCACAGATCATTAAGTGGCCTAAGATAATAATATATTTAGTTCCCTCTTCCTTTTTAGGGCAGTTTTGAATATATTAGGTTACAGAATACTGCTTACTCATAATTGTATAGCAGAAAGCCTTCAACAATCAAAATATAAACATCTTCGGTATTTTTCAGATTGTCACATGTATTCTGTGGCTTTTCTGTCCCAGCACCTGAGCTTGTTGGGCTTTTTATCCAATCGTGAATACTTTTCACCATTTCATCCATATAGAGGGCATCAAGTACTAGATGAAAATAGGAAGTTAGGCACCCCTTAAAAACATGGAATAAAACCAAACCAAAACCCCAAGTACCCCTAGGTTAATCAGTAAGAATCAAATAATCTACATGTAAGTCCAAACAAAAGGGAAAAGGATTACCCCCAAAATCCTCACTTATGCATATAAGTAGTTCCATGTTCACAACTGATGATACTCTGAAACTAAAGCTTTCCCCAGGATTGGGGCATTTCTGGAGAGTGTGGTGTCTTTGAACTCTGTGGCACAAAAAAAGTGTGTAAACAAACTTCACAGCCTTTCTCTTGACAACAGAAACTTCAGGGAGCATTCTCCTAGTCCACAAAAATTGTAAAACTTACCCTTCTGTCAGTTGTCACTGACACAGATGTAAAAGGCAGGCACTGAAAATTATTTGCTTTGGGTTTTTATTGGGTTCAGATATTTGGAGGGTGGGGATGGATGGACTGAAAGGAGGATAGCATACAAAGCAAAACAATACAACATAGCACCTGTTTTTGTCTGTAGACAAGTAAGAATATATTGAATAAATACTGAATAGTAGAGAGAAGGCAGTCTTTGAGATAACATAAGAGAGAACATATTTTAGAGGAGCTTTCATGAGCAGCATTAAATCCAGATATTTGAACCAGAATGTTCAATTTATCCCTCCACTTACACATTCCAGTTTCATGAAGTCTAGAAGCTGAGCCAGAGACTTCATAGGTGATAAGAGTCAGTTTTCAGGTACAATTTAAGGTTCTGGCCAATGTTCTGAGTAATACATTTTGTGATCACCAGGTATCAGAGATTAGCTAATAAAGAAATCTTCACAACTAGATATGACCTGAATCAAAGCACTGGCCTAAAATGGATCTGGATCTAGAAGTCTATAAAAGTAAATTGTTACATTGAGCCAGCATTAACTGTGAACTTCAAAACATTTGGCCTCTATGTGAGATCTAACATGAAATAAAGGTATCAGGATTAGACCCAAGTTTTGACTGATGTGTAATATGACAATGAAAAAGACTCAGTGCTGATAACCCATGAGTTCATCATCAAAGTGAAAAAAAAAAAAATCATTACATAGCAAGTGATGAGGTTAAGCTTATGCCAGTGCTGCACGCCAAGGCTTTTAACAGTACTTTTTGCTAGTGCACCAGACACAACTGTAGAAATACAGGAAAAGATTCAAAAAAGAAAAGGAAAGGTCAAGCAGTAACTTGAGCTATTCACTAGTTGAGCAAGTTTCCTTATTTATCTCAGTGAGCTGAAAGAAACCGAGAAAAGGATTGCTCTGAAACAACCATTTGGTTATTGCCGCGCTCAGAAAGGAAGAGGGGCACGGGGTGGAGTGGAAGAAGTGTTGAAGCTGAGCACAACAGAATTTCAGCACAATGTTTAAAAGCAACACAAGCTACTGACCATCATATAGCTTAAATCCACGTTCATCTGTTTCTACTTCAGACTCTGGCTGAAGGGGAAAAAAAAATAGAATATTTTCAAGGCCACTTTTATGACCACTGTTACAAACATAAGGGTTATACACTTTTGTATCCCAATTCATTATATTTATCTTCAAAATTAAACTGCTGTATACAACTGTTAAAATACAAATACTTCACTTATAGTAACAAACTCTCCAAATCACACCTCTTAAGTTCATTAGAGCTTTACTCCAGAAATAAGAACTGCTTCACCCTCCTTAACAAACACCAATGCAAAAGTTGTTTTTCTGTTTTGATAAAGAACTACCTATTGCTGTATGGATGTAGGTTTAACACACTATCATTAAATTGAATAGCACAAAGTAAATTGAAACATGCATCCACATATACCTGTTTCTTATTTTAAAAAGGTATCAAAGAAGATAGTAAACTTTTTACTGAGCATACTCAGTGGTTTTGGCCCACTGAAAGTTCAATTACCCCAGTGCTCATTTTCTTTGTTTTTCTCATGAAGTCAACATTATTTTAAGAAGCATACATTTTAAAAGTTTATCAATAGGAGAACTGAAAAGAGAAGAAATTATAGTAAAATCTACTCAAGACTACTTTTACCTATCAGTTTTTTTCCGTCAATACTGTTACCTTAAAGAAGTCATCTTGAGAGATTATATCACAGTTGGGAAGCATTTTCTTAAGCTTTCCTGCCAGCGTTGTTTTCCCCCCATTTGTTACACTGAGTTACAAAACATAGTAAAAACTGCATGAATAAAAAAAAAATATCAATCTTTTAAACATATGTACAAGCTCACACACAAATGACACAATCCAAACCCCCTAAGAATGTATCCACATTAAATACTCTCTACCTCTAGAAATTTTCTGGAAGGTTCCAACAGCTTTCAGACAGTAAATCTACCAGTTCCAGGAAAGAGATTAGAAAGAGGTGGTAACTGGCATCTCCAGTTGAGACAGAACAATTCCTTAAGAGTTACGTGCAATAAAATGAGACAAATACATGTGTATCTGTAATCTATTTTCAAAAAATATACATGCGGAAATAGAAATTACATCATTCTGAAAGGAAGATCAGTCTTGAGCTGTAGAGGAAATTTAGTTTGCTAATACTTACCCTCCAAGGCCAATAACCCATACTTTCATAGTTTATTTTCTTGTCAGTTCTTCCTTTTCACTGTCAAAAATAGCAGCCATTGAAAACTCTTAACAAGCAAAGCAGCTATTATGTTAAAAAATACAAATTATAGATAAGACTTATTTTGTGTCCTTTTGTCTTTTTTTTTTTTTTTCATTTTGCAAAGCTGCTGTCAGCAGCTCAACTGCTTGTTCTAATGCTAAAAAAAGCCTGCAACATACTTGCCGCATCACAGATTTCAATGCATGTTACCTTAGAAAGTATTTTTGTCATCTTGGGGAAACTCTGAGAGTTCTACCAATATTAACATCACAGGAGTTCCTAAAGAAAAGCACAATCGCTAATTCAAGCATTAACAGTATAAAAAAGACTAAGTAAACAGAAGCTGTGGTGGCAAAACAAACAAAAAAAACTTGAAAAAGAAACAAGAGACATGCTGAGGAGAAAGATGTTTTAAAAATTTCATTAATGGTTATAAGAAACCCTATGTTAAAATACTGTTTTATGAATCTGGTCTCAGCAACATAAGAATTCACCACTCCCTTGTTGTCAGAGTTAACATCACAGACCATACAAGTGCTCCTGCTCTGCTCCAACACAGAATAATCTGTGAAGTCAGTTTAAGCCACCCTAGCTGACTTAGCACTGTGAAGGACCAGGTAGCACTTGATCTTCTCCAGGAAAGATCAAAACCGGGAAGTCTGAAAAAGGTTACATTTGTCTACCCATATCCCTGGTGCTGCCAAGAAACCAACCCTGCAGCTCCGGGTGGCTGAACACACTCAGCAGTCAGAGCTACCAGCAGACACAATCTTGTCTTTCCCTGGCTCTTTTCCTAGAACTTTCTCCTGGAGCAAGTGTTTGCAGAATCCATAGTGAATTGTAAAACTACTTCAGCTGAAAAACAGTTCTGTAAAGGGAGGGGAAGACTTGGTTTTCAGCTGAACAAATTCCCTCCAGTTTACCATCCAGTTACCTGTACCTGCAAAGGTATGGTGTAGCAGGACAAGTAGTAACGAGGCTACTTCTCTTGCGACAGCACTAGTCTACAGAGTTTGTCAAAGCAGCTTAACATTTGTCAAACATTGTTTTCCATGAGCACACACCAATTAATAACTATTCAATGGCATGCAAACACCCTGTTTTTCACCTGCTCTGTCCTCCTAGGTCACACTTAAGGAGATAAGGCCTCTGACACCTAAGACTTGAAAGGACTGAGTAGGTAACACCATCTCCTCTTCCTGACAAACAATTATCAGTACTATACTACAAAAAAAGACTGTTACAGAGCATCAGTATGAAAGACACTATTTCTGTCAAAGTAACATTTAAAAATAATAATATCCTTTTGCACTTGGTGTAATGACTGGAAGTTCAGGTCTATGATGTGATCTTTGCATGGTTGCTCTATATGCTTTTTCTGTTAAAAAATAAAATAAAAAAAAAATTATTAAAAAAGACATAATGACCAGTTCAAGTCACCATCAGTATTACAGCCATTGCTCTACAATGTTGCTGCATACCTACAGTAGCTAGCACTGGCAAGTTTTACAGGTTAGCATAAGGGGGTTTTCTAAGAATATTGTAATTTCGAGTTCAGTGATGCATCACGTGTTTATGGTATCAGCTATCTATTCATAGAGTGCAAACAGATGATCTGTTCTCAGGAAATCACGATGCTCGGTCCATTTGGAAAAAAAAAAAAGTTTTTTCTAAAAACCATCAGTAAGATTTGTGCTCCAGACGTCTAGCCTTTGTCCCACAAAAAAAGCTAGATAACAAACTAAATAGCATCTGGACACATGTTGAGCTTTGGACTTTAATTTACGTCATGGCGTATGTGAAAGTTAGTCCCAGTTTCAGGCAAAAACCACCAGGATTAAAAAACTCCACAACTCCTCCTCCCCCTTCACTAATGTATAACATGAATTGCAAAAGCAAATTTGTCATCAGTGTTGCAACACAAAACTCCTAAATGACTCTACCCGGGCTCAGTTTAGCATCTTTAAACAGAACATAAACCTGTGATAACTCTAACGCAGACTTGCTATCACCCTGTTTTTAACAGCATCGCGTGACAAAGGTCCAGTACAGGGTTAACAGCTGAGGCGTTCTTCCCTCAAGGTACCACCAACCCGGGTAGGAACCCAGTCTCCCGAGCACCATAACCGCACGCCCGGGCTGGCGGAGGCGCCAAGCGGTGTGCGCTCCGACCGCCACGGAGCCCCGCACCTCTCCCAGCGGTCACAACACCTCAGAGCCGCTGAGTTAACATTTAACCACCGCGTAAAGACACCGTGAGGGTACCCTGAGGAAACGGTCCCGGCCCAAGAGTTCCCACGCGGGCGCCCCGCCTCTTACTCCCAGTTACGGACCTGTGCGAGGCGCGCCCACCGCCGCGCCGGGTGTGCCAGCCCCCGCGGGCAGGACGCTTCTGTCACACGCCCGGTACAGGGCACTTCGCAACTCACCGGTGTCGCCCGGTCACGCCGCGGCCCGCCCGCCGGCCGCTCCGCAGATACTCGCCCGCACTCCTCAGGCACGGCCGCCGTCAGCCGCCTCTTCGGCGCGAGACCCCACTGGCCGCCTCCTCAGCCCGCTTTCCGTTCCTGCGCCCCGCTCGCCACGGCACCGGCGGGGAGGGGGAGAGAGTGGAGGGGAGGGGCGGGCCTTGGGCGAGCGCGGGGATTGGCTGGGCCCTGCCTGGGGCTGGCGAAGCGCCAGTGGCCGCCGCTGGGGGGCGCTGCCTGTAGCACCGGCTCCTCCCTCCCTCCCGGCTCCTCCCTCCCGCCCGGCTCCTCCCTCCCGCCCGGCTCCTCCCTCCCGCCCGGCTCCGCCCGGCCGCCCTCCCGGCCGCCCTGCCTGCCGCTCTTCCTTCCTCCCGCCGCCGCGCACCGCTCCGGGAGCCCAGCGAGGGCCTTCACCACCGCCCGCCCTGCCCGGCACCGCGTCCTGCTTGTAGGCAGCTGATCGCCGCCTCGCCGCGTCCCCGTGCGTGCTCGGCCCAGCCCCAGCCATGTCCAAGCCACCACCTAAACCGGCCAAACCAGGTAAAGGAGGGGACCGGCGGCCCATCCCGTCGCCCCCCACCGCCTCAGCGGTAGCGCGAAGTCAGTGCGGGGCGTGGGGCGGTCCGCTGCCTGCTGACACGTGGACGGCTTGGGATTCGGGTCGGTGCTGTCGGAGCCGGGAGCCTGGCTGGCGGGGAGCGGGGCAGGGCCGCCTACCCCTTCTTTTCCCAGCCCCGCCGCCATTAACTTCCGCATCGCCTCCTCGGTGCCGGGGGGCGGGCAGCCCCTCCGGCGGCTCCAGCGCCCGCGGCTCCGCTGGAAGCGTTCGTGGAGCTGCCCTCGTCACGCAGGCATCGTGTCTGGGCGGGATCCCGCGCCTGCTCCGGCTCGGAAGAACCTTCGAGAGCTCCGGGGGCAGAGCCATCGCCCGGGGACGGGACCCCCGTGTCGCGGGCTGTCGCGGAGCCTCCTCGTCCCCGGTCGTCGTCCCGTGAGGCGCGGCCCGGGCGCCGCGGTGCAGCGGCGCCTTCGAGGGGAGGCTGCCGTGGGATGAGCTGCACAGGAAATCTTTTAACCTCTTGAGAAACAGGCGTTGCAGTACTCTGACGTTTGCCCTGTGATTGCATGTATTAGCGATACGCTGATGGATGAAAGTGGTTTTATAGTATAGCTCCGTGCTACTTTATTGTTCTTTCGTGGCATCCACTGCTTTGCCTTGGAGGACTCTCCGCAGCCAAATTCATGATGCGTCGTTCCACATCCTGGTGCAGATGTGCACGTTGCCCTTTCTAGTGCATTTAGTTATCAATGCATATATTCCATGCGCCTGCAGCCTCTTCAGATTAATTTAGTGCAAAGTCAGTTTCAAAAAATTAGTAACAATCACAGATTTTTTTTTAAACAAATAGAAGAAAGCATTGGAAGTTGCAGTTTTAAACCTTGGAATAGAAATGGCATATTTCGGGTAAACGTACATTCTTATGTCAAAATTTAAGCCATTAGATATAGAGTTGTTTTTGTCTTGTTTTGTTTTAAATAAGGACTTGATCAGGAAAATTCAATTGCTGTTTTTCATGTTTGCGTATCATCTCCCAGTATGAAAGGCTGAATTCTTACTTTAAAGTTAAATATTCATTGTGGATGCAATTAAATAGATAGGATTATCTGATCCCTAGATACATTTGAATTTCAATATTTTAAATATTATTTGAAATAAGTATTTTTTTAGAAATAATTAAATACATAAACTACTTGCATATTGTAACTAGACAGCTCACAAAAGTTTTAATTTGAAGTCAAGTAAGTGCAAACCTAATTTAGGCCATTTAAACCGTCAGTCTCGACCTTCCCATGGAAGAAAATGTGTTAAAGCTCTCTGAATGCAGTTTCATCCTTGGAAGAGTTTCCTCTGCCTTGCAGTTTGCAAAGCCTCTTTGAAAACGGCTTACTTGAAATTAAAATGCAGTAATAGAAGGATTGCTGTTGTGGACTCTCACTGTGGACTCACTTTTCAGTATGGGTATACTGAAGAAATCTGTGAGCTACTGAAAGAGTGTGGTGTGCCTCTTAACAGCCAAATATGTAAGAACAGTAGATTTTTCCCATTAAGTTGATACTTCAATTTTATGATCTACAAAAAAAAAAAAAAAGAATTAAATTTAACCTTAGATTCTATAGGAGTTAAAGGCTCTAGCCCTACCTGACCTGCAGGAGCTCTCAGACTCAGATGTGTTATGTCTAATACTAGGTGTTTCTCACTAGTTTGCCAGTGTGCAGTTTTGTGGTATGCTTGATGTAATAAAATGCATACTGCCATCAAAAGGACAGGTTCCCTACCCCCTCCACTCCCTGCCACCCCCTTTCCATTCCATTTAATGACGTGACAAGCTGGATCTGTGCTCTGACTTTCTATGTTAGGTTATTTTTATGTGTAATGAACTTGCTGAGCTGGTTTACCGCATGAGTGCTTGACACAGCAAACGGAAATGGGTAGAAATAAATGGCTGAAGAAGGAAGAGGAAGAGAATAAGAGCAGGTAGTGGCTTTCAGAGCTCTTTAAGGGTAAAAAGATTAATTTTGCCAAATCCCTAATTTTTGAAGAGAATCTTATGGAGGCTAACGTGTTATTTTTTTCTCAAGGCATTTTAAGGAACAGGCTGTCTTCTAGCATACTCCAAACTATTTCGGTAGTTGTAGGTCTGGCTTCGTTCTGTCTATAATATCAGTTACACCTATGGTACTGTCATTCAGTCCCTCAGTATTATAGATGTTAAAATGTGCCAACTAAAAACAGATAAAACACAGAAACTGCAGTGTTGAAACCGTTGCAACAGCAGCGTAGTGATGTTTCTTGTGGTGGCTTTGGTGGTATGTCCTAGTGCATTCGGTCAACCTGTGTTAATTTTTCATCACTGACTATTATCAGGTATCCAGTCTGTAAACTGGGCTGTGACCTGTGTCAGAGAGTGGCAAACCTGCTTGCCTTGCTGCTGCATTGCTACAGTTCAAGACAGAAGAAAAGCAAGACATTGGTTGCTGTAGTCCTTTACTCTGTGTTCAGGATAAAAAAAAAAAAAAGTGCAGGCTAGGTAGAGATTAAAAGAGATATAGCAGGTGGCTGGGAAGTGAAATAAATATTCATCCTTTCTAAAACAGTGAATGTTCACTGTTCCTCATAGTGGTGTTGGGCATAAGACTTGGATGACTAGATAGTGCTTTAAAAATGTGGGGAAAAAAGGAGGTGTGAAAGGAGAAACACTAACTAGCTATAGCCTTAAGTGTGGTTTTCTTCAGTACATGAGAGCATTTTATCTGACGGAAGGCTCTTCTATTAATCTTGTAGCATGCACAACATATTAGGATTTCAGTTACAGATTTTGACATCAATGTGTATTAGACAATCATCTGATATGTTTGCCGACACTTGAGCTAGTATTTTGGGGTCTGTCGTTATCCCTTTAGTAAGGGGTAATTACTGTTTTTAGATGCTTTTGAAGGCTTTTAATTTCTAGTGTTTTGAGACCTTTTTTTAAAAAAAACCCACAAGGGCCTAGCTTTGCTTTTCTCTTGGGGCTCTGTATTATTACTGTTTTCTAACTATATTTTCTTTTTAAACCTGCTACTGAAGGAGTGAAGTGGGAGCTGAAAATTGTACACGCTTTATTTTCTGTCAGTGTTATGCAAGGGTAGGGTTTCTCTTCTGTCTTTCAAAAATTCTATTGATATCTCAAACTACATTATTTATTGCAGAGTTCATAAACCTCTTAAACATTCTGTGTTGGATGTTAATCCTATTTACAAAAGTTACTTTTTAGGTCCTTTGAACTTGGCAAGCTATATTGTCTTCTGCTAGTTGTCTCATTGAACTGTGCTCTCTATCTTATCATGTGTTTTTCATTAGGGCCTTTCCTACTGTGCAGCAGCAGCTTTTGGGGAGATGAAAGTGGTGTATTGATATTTTAAAGAAACTTTACTTATTTTCGTGTTCTCCAGATGGAGTGAGTAAGGTTAGTTGATCCTGGCCTAGACTTCACACAACATTTAGATTTTATGGAGAAAGACCCGTCTTTGTCCCAAGGAATTTACAGTTTTAAATTATGCCAATAGAGAGGAAGAGAGGCAGGACGAAACATAACATATGTAATATAAAGGGTTACTTCTTGAAGTACGTCTATTGACTTTCAAGCCACTAGTAGTTGTCACAGTTAATAAGAGGATTCTGAAGATAAATATTGAATTTGACTCACAATCAGGTTCACTTCACCTTAAATCTTAGGTAAAGTAGAAGCTGTGATAGCATTCACAGGAGCAGAAAACCTTAATTGAGTCACATGCAGACCTGTAGTCAAAGAAAGGTTTCTATTAGCTGGGGAGGTGTGTGTGAATGTGGGGAAATACGCTGTGGTCATCAGCTCTAAGGTGAAAGAGACAACAGAGGAACAATTAAACAGTTCCAAGTCTGCTTTCAACATGAATTTTAAATTCTCATTTCTGACCCCAAACCCTCTTCGTACTGCAAACTGCTGGGGCAAAAAACAAGCTTCCTACAAGTGAAGAAATTCTGTGTATTTGCAGAAATAATTTTGGTAAGAAGTAGAAGCTTTCAGCATCAAATTGTGCCAGCCAAAATTCATTTGGGAAACTGTGTTCACAGGTATCTTCTGTGAGAATATTCTTAATACTGATTTTCTATAAACAAATATTAATACTATTTGTTCCTACAGCTCCAGATACTCAGTGGTGTAGTCCATGGTTGTTCCTGGGCTACCCCAGTTTGTCATCCACACTGACACAGCCAACCCTTTGCATTCTTTTCAACGTGTCCCTGAACAGATTTCTTGGCTTTTTTGTTGTCTGTTTAATATACCCTCCCTGCTTCCTCCCCTCTGTTCCTCCCCTCTGTCTGCCGTGTGTTCACTTCCCCTTTCTAACAAGCACTGCTTAGAAGTGGAAGGTGGTTCTCTAAAGTGGGGACTGCACTTTTTTCTGTCTCAGTTGTGGCAATCCTTGAATGCTGTGTTGTACTCCGTTGTGTCTCTGTGCAAGATCCTGTGAGCAAAATGCCAAAATACAATTGTAGAATGTACTCCAGTAGAATGTATTTCCATTACTGTTATTCATGCTTGAAGGTCTGGGTGTAAACCACCTTATTTTCTAGTTCCTAAGAAGCCAGAAAAAATGTTTCAGTCTGGCCAATAATGTCCTTGAATGAAACTGTACATTTCCTAAGAGACATGCAGATCATAACACAAACATCTCTTTGCTTACTAAGGCAAACTGCAAGTATATAAAAATTATTCTGACTTGTATCTTACCTTTGATATTATCACTTGACCAAAAGATTGTGACTTTGAATTGCTGGTGTACACTGCCAGGTTGTGTAATTTATTTGAAGGTTCTTAGGCCATTATTGAGAAAAAAAACACTCTGTCCTTTTGCCATCATGCTTTCTGTGAGGTGAGGCAGAAAATGCCTCTTGGTTCCTTCAGAGAAATTAATCTAACCGTGTATCAAAATTCATATTCCCATTTATGCATATTCTGTGAGAGAGACTCTAAAACTAGCATAGGCCCTGGAACATGCAAACTGTCCCTTCCCCCTCCCACCATCCTAAATTGTATACATATTTTCTCTTTTTGTCTCATTTGTTACATGTGGGGATTCAAATTAGTAATTTTCCATCAAGTTGGTGCTAGAGACAGTACCTGATTTTCAGCTGCTCTTGTGCAGCCTTATGGGAGCAAGGGAGAAGATGGCTGATGACAATTAGCCCAGGTTTAGCTTGAACCCTTATAGGAGTTGATAGACTTTCAGTTTTCTAATTTATCCATAGATGACTATGGCCAATTCTTATTTTCTTTAGTAGGGAGATTACTCTTTCCCTGTATTACAGGCACTGAAAGTGCTTTGTGACATGCACTGAGCCTGTTTATTTAAAGTAAGTTAATTACTCTGATTTTTTTGGTAGTCTAGAGCTGCTCACTAAATGTAGCTAATGAAAATATGCTGCATCAGGATCAATATCTGGTTTGTAAAATCTTTTTTGCCTCAATGCGATTTGATTGTGTCTGTCAATGGCAGGTGAGGCCTGAAATCATAAAATGTTTTTGGTAACAAAAGGCTCACATGAGTTCACTGGGGCTAGGCCTTAGAAACTGCTGTGAACATTGGCCTACTGCCATGATTATTTTCTTAAATAAAATAAATGGCTCTTGCACCTCTTTTTGGTCGAGGAAGTAATATAAATTGACAGTTAATGAAAAGGCTTTCCCTCCCATTTGGTGCTGAAAGTTCAGCCTAACTCAAATGCCAAAATAAGTAATGCCATGCAGAGTGGGTCATTTTGTTTGTTTGGTGTTTTTGTTTTGTTTTGTTTTGGTTGCTTGTTTTGGTTTTGTTGTTTTCTTTTCTTTGAGGGGTGAAAGCAAATAAGAGGAAAGCAGAAAGCAGAGAATGCTTTGGTGGCAAGTTAAGTAAAAGATGATGGTATGGAGAAGCTGGGGTAAAAGAGCAGAAAGGAAGTGGGAAAAAGAAGCGTCACTGTGAGAGAAACAGTAACTCCTTGTTGCGAAAATAGTTAGCACTTATTTGGGAAACCATCTCATAATGATGCTGCAATTAATTAAAAATTAACCTCAAAAGTTCTAGAATGGAACAAAAACTCCTGCTTTTTTTGAGAAAATGTTCTTTTTTATTACTTTGTATTACAAAGCACAGCAGTGATCTTGCTTTAGTTCAATACATATCAGAATCTGCATTTTGAAGCTGTTACCTCAGTTTCTTCACTTTTATGCACTTATCTGGGAGAGGGTCATGTTAGAAATCTGAATTGCCTGTTTCCTTTTCTCATAAAAGCAGAAGTTTATAGGAGACGTTATTCAAAATAATTTGAAGGGCATGGGTTTGGCCTAGCCTGATAAACCATTTGGTTTATGTTGCTGGTTAGAGAGAATTGTTAATTTGAATCCTTTACCCTGTTGTTTTGCTGGGTGAGGGTTTGGGAAAGTATGGCTGGGGGAGTTTGTATGCTAAGAATAGTTGTATCTGTTTAGTATGTATAGTAAGTTACCTTTGTTATTTGTCAGATAGTTGTTTTACAGATGTTTAATGCAAATTGCATGTGAAGGGAAAAGATAGCCTTGTGACTCAAGTATGGGATTGAAGAGACAAACCATTTAAATTTGTCCCTGCACTTAGAAAAGGAATTACTGTGAGACACATCACTGCACTGGACTTCCATTTACTCTGTTTTTAAAAGGGATACTCCCCTCATTAGTCATGCTGAGAATAAAATCATTACTGTTCATCTGGTGCCTTGAAATCCTGAAAAGGTACCTGTGTTTTGTGTATTCTACTTACTCTGTCTTCTTGAAGTATATGGGGATGTGCAGTAAGTCAACTTTGATAAGTTCAGATCAGTGCTAATGTATTATTTCTCCATCCTACATAAATCATACTACGTGATTCATAGTGGAGAGGTGGTAGTAAGGAGGAGCACAGGAGGTCATTAAGCACTTTATAATTTTTTGCTTCTTGCAAAGGACACGCATTAATAAGTCTGTCTGCATGCCTAGGGATGGGCATTGCTAGATAAAAGTACTTCAGGTGATTACTGGTGCTCATATACATAGTAAGATACAATTCATCAGTATTTGCAGAACAGAGATTTGAGTTTTAATGTGTCTTTTGCGTCCTTACATTTTGTTACTTTAAATAGTCTACACTGATTTTTTTTTTCCTTAAAATTTGGCACAAATAATGGCAATACCAAGTGCTGAAGTCCTGCTCTTAGCTCTTAAATGCAGCAGCATAACCAGGTTTAATGTCTGTTTACCAAGAAACGTTTAAAAGACCGGTGCCAATAATGAGTAGTGTTTAACTCCCACGTAGTGTGCTGTAAAATCAAAATTAACCAGACCTGCAGTTCTATACATGCAAAAATCTGTACTTTGTATTTGATGACTGGAAAATGCTTCAGAATGTGTTGCACTATGTGTGATAGCACAGCTTGGCATTTACAGAAGTAACTTTCTATTTCAGATATACAGAATTTAAAAAGGAAAAAAAAGAGAGAGAGAAACAAACCAAAACACAGAAAAACCCCACAAGTGTAAATTGCTTTTTGTTTAAAAAAACATGCCAACAAGACTTTTATCAGCATCAGTGTTTTCGTTCTTCTTTTCTTTGCCTTAGGGTGTGATAGCTTTAGAAGACCTGTTGACAGAGATGCAGTACATTATTACAGGTCACACATATGACACACATATCTGTAGTTCTTGCTTTTCACTGTCTTTTTTCCCTATTCTCATTTCCCCTTTTAATATTTCTTATTCTTCCCTTTTGCTGTACATTTCCTCCTTTTACTTACATAAAACCTTGAAAATCCGTGGGTGAAAGTTAAAGTCGCCAGAGTCGCCAGTGTGCAGTTCTGTCTTGCATTTTGCTGTCATCTATATAAGAAAGCCAAGGAGAAGGGACAGTACTCTATGTCACCCATCCTGTTTTGCCATCTTGTTCTTTTTGTTTGTTTTATTTTGTTTTGTTTTCTTCTTTTTATTTTGTTTTATTTTGTTTCATTTAAATTATCTCCAGCTGCAGTTCAGACATTTATTTCTGAAGCTCTTAGATCTAAGACCCATTACTGTTTACTGTTGTTCATCATTTCTGTATGGGTAACAGACAGAACAAGGTTTCATCCTTATTAGCTGTTGCCACAGTGCAGGTATTTAGTTTCTGAGGCAAAGGTCTAAGAAGTGTTGGACCTTTTATCTCTAGTAAATGGCTGTTGTGTGAGAAAGAGAACCAGTAAAGCCAAATTGAAGATCTATAGTGTTATTAAAAAGTAAGATCTGGGAGGGATACAGTTACAAATTGGAAGAAAAATCATATATACAGTTTCTATATACATTTAGCAATCCAAAGATTTACATGGATTGATTTTATGGTTAAACTTTTACATACGCTTTGCCCCAAAAAAGCCTGAGACAGAGGATTACAGAAAAGTTTTGCTTAGTAGTTGTGATGTGGTAAATGCCACTACATAAATATGTGCTGTGGCATGGCTTTTGCTGAGGAATATCCAGAGTTGTTAGAAACATCTTTTAAGAGCCACCTCAAGACGGTGGGGTATACTGCAAAATGTCATCTTATACAATTGAGTACCATCCTCCTTTCTCAAGCCTGTCAGCATATATAAATTTAAACTGACAGTTCTAAAGGCCTTAAGTTAACTTTTGAAAATGATTACTATTGTCGGTATGATTTTTGGCAATTGGGGTAATGAAGAGTACATCTAGCAAAAAAAGGGCAAAAAATTTTTAAGCAATCGTGGTTCTTCATGGAAGCTTAAAGGCTTATCCTTGAGATACAAGGAAGCCTGCTGTCTCATTACTCAGTTCTCTCTGTGTATTATACTACACAAGATTTTTTTATGCACACTTTATTATACAGTACTAACCTTTGACAGTAACCTCATCAGCTTCTCTGAGGATACAAACCAGCCTGGGGTAAGTGTGGTCTAGGTAATGCATTGTCCTGATGCAACAAATACTGTTTCAATCACTAACTAATCTGTATAAACATGCAAAGTATAGTGGAAGACCCTGAAATACAGCTACATCCTTAAGATATTTAAAAGTAAACAATACAGAACAATCTACATAATACATTTCTCCACTGAGTTCAGTGGGCTTCGGCAGTTCAGCTAATAGCATTACGTAAGATACATGTTTCTTCTCCTGTACTCTTCTTATACTTTCTGCTTTGTGCTCTTGAAATGTACCTATATGGATTTTACTTTTTTTTTTTAATGTTTATAGGGATGCTTCTTTTGCAGTTTATGCAATAAAATTTGTATCTCTCTGCATTAAGGTTATCTTTTCTTGGCTTGGATGCTGCTGGCAGTGTCTTCAAAACTGTCCTATTAAAATAAATATTGCCCACTTAGTGGAATTGTAAATACTATAGCTTATTTTAAACATCTGAACAGAGTGCCATGTCAGTTGTACATTCCATAAATAGGACTTGATGACCATTTGCCATTTTTTCACATGCAATTATTTCTTTGCTACTGCATGATTTTCCTAATTAGTAACAACTGAAGTAAGGATGAGAACATGTTGCAAATGTTGGTTGTTGCTTTGTTTCTTTCATTTTTCCCTTAATTTTGTATCATTTGACAATATAGATATTATTAATGTATACAACATGTATGAGTGTGTGGGAGTGTATATGACTGAAACTACAGTTTGCCTCAGAAGTCACTGGCAACGCTTTAGGTGACTTGCATGGTGATCTGTGAAGACTGTTAGGTGTGCACAAGAGACAGCTTACGTTTCACTGATCAGTTGGCCCATTGCCTTCAGAACCCGTGCTGCTGCATTAAGTCTTATTCATCATGATTTTCATTGATGGAGGCATAGCATAAATTCATTCAGCAAGCAGCTTTAACGATTAAGAAAAGTAATTTATTTGACTTTGAGGACTGTACATGAATGCTGTGTTTAGAAGATGTGATACTGATACTGTTTTTTCTTTTCTTTTTTTTTAGGGCAGGTTAAAGTGTTCAGGGCCCTGTATACATTTGAGCCCAGAACGGTAAGTACATCTAGATTTTAGGGGTTTGAGCAGCTTAGTTTTAGTCTTGTCTATAATAACTTTTCTTCAGTTCTATTAGGGTTGACGTATTAGACTTACTGTACTATATTTTCAGTAAAAAAGCCTGTTGGTGGGTGTAGGTTCTTAATGTGACTAAAACTGTCTGATAAATCACCACTCTCCTATTTTAAGTCCAGCTTTTTAAAAAGCAACATACTTTCTTCTCTAATGTCAGTTACCTGCAATCTAAGATCAGCACTTTAAGTGACTTTTTTCTTTTCTTCCAAAGCCAACAAAGAGCTGAGAACTAAGACATATGATGAACTGGGACCAACCAAAAAGGGAATGAAGTTAACAAATACAAGATACTTTTCACTGCTTTTGTTGCACAATGTTCTGTTGTAAAGGCCACAGTCTTTTTCTTTAGTTGTTAGGAAGGTCACAGCTCCAGAAAGTTACCTGTAGGCAAGTCAAACTACAGTATGAAAGACTGCGAGAGTATTGTCTAGTTGCTAGAGAATTAGGTTTATTATTCTTTTGAAAGAAGAGATGAATGTGCTCTGCTTTATCCAAGTACTTGTTTTACTAAAATCCATGCATTGAGATTTTTGTTTACTCTTCCTTTTTATTTTTATTTTTTTAAAGCCAGATGAACTGTACTTTGAAGAAGGAGATATCATTTACATCTCAGACATGGTGAGTCTAACACATCCCATACAGTCTGAATACTTCTGAGATGCAGCTTATCCCCTCTGAAATATTTTAACTTTTCTCTGCAGAGTGATACAAATTGGTGGAAAGGAACTTGCAAAGGGAGAACTGGACTAATTCCAAGCAACTATGGTAATGTTTATAATATTTTCATGTGGTGAGATCATTCACAATCAAAGGAAATCACTGAATAAAAATAACTGATACACTTATTTCCAGAAACTGATCACAGTATTAGCGTTTAACAGTCCTCTACCAAAATGTTTCAGATACATCTACAATATCAGTCAGCACTGTACACCAGCAATGGACAGGCTGCCTTATGTTTTTATAACCTGGAGGCACCTTGAGTTTGCTCACTGTTCATGTTTCTGATTGTGCAGGTAACAGCAATAGATGTTCTCAGTTTTGAGGGCAAGAGCACTTGGATCTAAATTATAGTTTTACAGATGGCACATGAAAGTGATTGACTTGTATTCTTAATACTCTCAATGAACACACTGCAGTGTTTAAGATCTTCTCATTAGCAGTGTCTTGGCTATATTACTTCAGTCTATATATTGCCTTTTTTTTAAGTAGACAGGATGGACAGCCACAGCCTTTAGTAGCTTTCAGATCAAGAAGTCTGACTCAGCGTGAGGTGGCTTCTTACAGAGATAGATAATCAATACTGGAATTGTTAAGTAAACCTGCATATGGACAGGAAGCTAAAACAGATTGTGAGCAATTCTGTAGACCTTTGTGGGTTTTTTTTCCCACTTAAGTGATAGAACTGTTCTGTTTGCCATTTGTTTCTTCTTAATGAATTTATTCAGCCACAGAAAACACTGTTTTCTTGCGGATTAAATATCCTGTACCAGTTTGGACTAAATAGAAATTGTTTTTTCAGATTCAACTAAAATCACTTTGAAAGGCCATGTGTACAGACAACACAGCACAATACTTCCAAGTCTTTCCGGGAAAATGTGGGCAGAGTAGTAGTGTCACATGAAAGATTGCATCAAAACTGCTAATACATTAGAAACTGCGGTAGCTTTATGTTGTTGCTTCTTCATTAGAAGATATTATGGTAGTAATGCTACAATTCCCTGCACTGACTTGTGATAAGTAGAAGTACATGAATAGAAGCCTGTGGTGAGAACATCGCATCAAATTTCAGCACAGTTTGTGACTTCCAGACTGATTCTACTCTTGCCACCTCTCAGAGGTGGCCACTGCTACTCACAAGGATAGTTTATACATGCTTACCTATACTCAGATTTCTTTTCAACATTGAAGTGTGTAATATTCAAAATAGGCAAAAAACTTACAAATTCAGTTTGTGTTCCTATTGAGATAGCTTGGAAAAGTTGCTTCCAGAGTGCTTTACTGAAAAGCACTCTGCTCCTCTCTAGTGAAACATGAAGCTTGTGAGATTAAGAAAAGGCCTATAGAAGCCTGAACTTCAGTCTGCCCATCACTACATACATTGTTTAAGCAGTTTTGTTTTGCAGAACTCCTGCAATTTTCCAGGGAAAATAAAAAGTCTCCATAAAACAAAGAAGAAGCCTATTGACAGTGGACTTTTCTAGTTACCCTTCACAGACCTCTTAGAAATAATTCACTCATAAGTACAGATGGCAAGCTGTAGTTTTAAAGCCTAGCCACATGCAGTTGCTCAAAACCATCTTACAAGTGTAGAAGGAGAAATAACAGCTGAGATGAAATATTTCCGGATTCCTGGTGGCTTGCAACCGTTGATCAATTTGATGCCGTTCTTTGAAGTTTTCACAAGCTCTTCTCTGAATTGCTTTCCCATACACAGGAAATTGAAGTGCATCTGACTAGTCCATCAGTCACAAATCTCCTTTCACGTTAGAGTTGAATATGTATTACTGGTTCTTCTGGAATAAATCAAAGGTTTATTTCCGCACTGGTATGAAATATCTGCTCCGTTTCTAAGTAGTTAGAATTTACTCTCTTTTTCATTTCAGTGGCAGAGCAAGCTGAGTCTATTGATAACCCACTGCATGAAGCTGCCAAACGTGGTAAGTGTGATTTGAGTTTTAGTTGTATAGTGCTGAAGAATGATTTGTTTGTTTTCTTTCAAAATAATCGTATATTTAGAATGAAGGTGTCCTGTCTGTTTTGGTTGTCTGGTATCTTGGACAAGTTATCTGGTAAGTTTTGCAGCTTTCAGAAGCTGAGCTGGTTTACAGCCTGAAAGAATGGCCACTCCGTGATTGTATACACAGTAAAAGTGTTTGGTACCATCCATTTAACCACACAGGGATCTAAAGGTCTTCTGGGCGTGGAAGAAAATATGGTTGTTATTACTTTGGTTGTTTTATGAATTGTAGGTGTTGATGCTAAACACTTATTCTCCTAATAAGTTCATAGGAGGGCTCACACCCTTCAGAAAGAACTATGTGCCTTCAATGGTTCTTTTTTCAAAGAAAAAAACCCAATCAACGTTGAATTTATCTTTCAGGCAACCTGAGCTGGTTGAGAGAGTGTTTGGATAATCGAGTTGGAGTCAATGGCTTAGACAAAGCTGGAAACACAGCTTTGTACTGGGCATGCCATGGAGGCCACAAAGGTAACAGAGAATTAATTCGAAAAGACTGTTCAATGGTTTTCTTCATTTGCTTGTTAGACTGATTGCTAAAATTGCAGTACTAAATAATAAAGCCAGGATTTTTTAAAGATCATTCTGGTTCTTTTAAAAGTTAAAGCTGGAGGGAAGGTTCAGCTCCATCAAACACTGTGCGTTTTGTTGTTGCTGTTGAAGCAGACATTCAAATCAGTGCAACATTTAGAAGCAGAGTGGGAAACAGGACAAACAAAAAAGAAGTGCTGTATTGTTTTGGCTATTTTATGCAGTAGCATTTCTTTGTGACTAATGGTTGCTCAATGCTGTCTGATTGTTACAGATCTTCGTTAGCTGATTGGATGTCTCTTTCATTGAATCTTAGACAAAATTTATACTACAATTGCAAAAAATCCCATTTGTTTCCTTAAGTTTTTATCTTTATTTTCCCTCTCCCTGTTTTCTGCAGATATAGTGGATGTTCTGTTTACCCAGGCAAATCTGGAGTTAAACCAACAGGTAAGTTAAACCAACAGACCTCTACAGAAGAGGTGTGGTGTTATTAATCCTTGGTACAAGCTGAAGGTTTTTTTGCTGTGTTTTAATCCTGTTGCTTTTCCCTCTAACTCCACAGAACAAATTGGGAGACACAGCTTTGCATGCTGCTGCATGGAAAGGTTATGCAGATATTGTAGAGATGCTGCTGGCAAAGGGTAAAGATCTTCACCAAGGTTTCAACAATTTGTGTGGCAGACTAGATTCCTGAATGTTTATTAATCTGTATTTTTTTTAACTGTTTTGCTGTAACTCAGGTAAAATCCTTAGCCGGCTTACCTTCCTGACTTTGTAAGCCTTGCAGAAAATTCTGGCAGCTATTTGGAAAGTAGACATCTTACCTGCTCAAGATAAATTTCATCCTGCTTTGCAGACAAAATTAAGCACCTAACCCCAGAACAGCAATGACACCTGCTTCCTGGAGAGGTAGAGCAGCCAGCGAGTTCCCCAGCCAACTGTAGCTCATGGAAGAGTATCCATAGCTCTTAGTATGCTTCAGAATGGTCCACAGATGAGATTCCCTTGTCCATTACTGTTCCACTCATGCTACTGAAACTAGTATCACAATACCATTGCTCAAGAGATAGCTGAGACAGTGATTCATTATGAAAATTTTCTATTATAAAGGGGCAAGAACAGATCTGAAGAACAATGAGAAGAAACTGGCTTTAGATATGGCAACCAATGCAGCTTGCGCTTCCCTGCTTAAGAAGAAACAGAGTGCAGGTATTTCTGATTTTTTTTACTCTGATACATTTTTTTTTGTTTTAAAGGACACTTAATTTTTCAGCTAAGTATCACTATGTTCATAGCCGTAAAAACACTTGTGGGCTACATAGGCTAAGGGTTGTGTTTGGAAGAGTTCACTTGAGAGGATTAGTTCAGCAGAGCTGTGATAGAGACCTGTGGTTTATCACATTCAGTGTTGCTGAGCACTCAAAATGCCATCTGGTGTCAGCGAGAGGCAAAAGAGTTCAGAAGATGTGAAATAGTAAGGAAAGGGAAAGAAATGGAAGACAGGCACTTCAGAGTGGAGAGACAGAAAGAAAGCAAGGATAGAAGGTCCTTTAAAAGCGGTATGCCACAAGGGACAGGGTATGAGAGTAAAATGATGTGGTATGTTCTCCGTTACGCCTGTCTGTTCCCCCAAGCTAAGCCAAACAAACCCTAACAGATGCTCTTCTTTTGTTTTCTTGCTGCTAATGATTTTAAATTTCTTATTTCTATGTCTCTCTGAGTGGCTCTCTAATAGAGAAATAAAGAAAGAATGCTTTATCAAAACAGTCTCACTGCCTCCCACTTGCGTTCATCTCTTCTAATAGCAGTGTCCATGTACAAAACATTTAAAGAGATAGGATATTTTTAAAAGCATAGCAGAGGCTTACTTGTTCAGTATTGCATGATTAATGTTATCTGTAGCTTTCAGGAGGCTGAATTTCAGGTGGAAACCCTAGGTGAATTACAAATAAGATGAGAAATTACTGAAAAACACATGCTGAGTTACAGCCTGTATCAGTGGAATATCCAGACTAGCAACTGTATTGTCACAGGCCTAAGCGAGAACAGAGGAATGCTAACCTGTAAGCAGTTAGCAGATCTGGGAATTAATGGTGGAAAAGCTGACTGCAGCTTTAGAAGACCAGGAAGAGTAATTGCAGCAAAAATACTGTCCAGCTCTTTGACAGAAGTAGTATCATGATTTCCCAGAAAACCTTGACAAATTATTTCCGTCAGTTTTGACTCCGAAGAAAGCAGTTGTTACAAAGGGCAGAATTTCTTCTGTTTCCATATTTATTTCTAATGTTAGTTAATCTCTGTTAGGAGCACTTATTTCATTTTTGTCAGTTGTAGGCACCCGGTGCAGGAGTATTCTCTGTTCTAGTGTCTCTAATAATTATGTTTCCTTTTCTGATTGCTAGGTAACTAATCTTTTGCTTCTAGTGCATTTGCTTCACTCCCTCTAAATTAATTTTGGTTTGTGGCTGACTGATTTTTCATCCTTCGTCACTTCTCTGTCACCAGTCTCTGGTACTCTTGCACACTCTCATTTCTTGTTTGCCTTGATAAAAGAGCTGATGTTCTTAGTCTACCTGCAGTTTCAGTATTAGCTTCCCTGTTAGTTTTTCTGTCTTAATTGGCCTTTTATAATCTTTGTGACACCACTGATCTGTATACCCTTCTTGTATTTTGTGTTTTCTTGGTTATTTTTATTAATTTCATTCTTCAGTGTGTATTGATTCTACACTTCAGTATTTCCAGTGACTGTGAGTGAAACAATTATGATCTTTCAGATTCACTCTGATATCAGTAATTTTCCTGTCCCTGGTTTCAAATCTGTTCCTGTGTAGAAATGGCTTCTGTCATAGTCCATCTAGAAAATGTTTTATCCAGGGAAGCTTACTTTCCTTCCACTTAAATGTTCAGTTTCGTGTTTTGCATGTATACGCACACATTCAAATGTTATGATTACTGAAGTATATTCTAAGAAATGAAAGTTATTAAAATCTTGTCACAGAAATGCAAAATGACTATGTCATTTTTGCTCCTGAACCGGGGAACAATTAATTATCCAGAAGAAATGAGATTTGTCTCTTCTTTAAGTATGGCCCCTTCAGCACAGGGCTCTACAAGTTCTTTCCTTTCTTCCTTTGCTGCTCCTCCTACTCAAAAAGAAAAAAAAAATATTTTACCAAAACCGTTGAGCAGGTTAGTTTTAGATGCTCTTATTTTTCTTCTTCTAGGATAATATGGTTATCACTTCTGTGAATTATGTCAGTCTTGTTATGCCTGCACCCAATATTTTTAATACTTTGTTTTAATATGTTATTGCAAAGCTATGACTGACTAGGATCTCGTGGTTCCTGGTTCCCTGTAGTACAATATAATATACGTTATATATAATCTGTATTCCTCTTCCCATATATTTGAAAATCTGTAGCCAAATAATTATCTATCACAAAAAGCCCATGCTGTTTATATTTGTGCAGTCCCAAAGGTAGATGTAGTTCTCCAGGCACTGCTGCACATCTCGTGAATATAATTTAATACTGCTGTTTTCTGCTTGCTGTCCTTCAATAGCAAAAGCTCATAAATAAAGCTAAGAAATATTTATTCAGGAAAAAACCCTAGGTGAGAAAAGACAGAGAGAATAGGTGGAATGTTTTTGATTTTAAGCAGAGAACGGCAGCCAGCTGGGCACTCAGAATAAAATCATAGAGGCTTTTCAACCAACTTACCCATCTTTTCTTTTGCAATTCAAAGGTAGTACATACAGAAAATAGAATTAAAGAGTTCCAGCTCTGCTGTATAGGTTCCATTGAGCCAGAAGATGGCTCTTGAAGTTCACAGGAACAGGCCAAATCACATATGTAGGTGATGTGGCTACTGGCTTAGTCCTGTCTTTGAGATCCAGACCTACAGCCCCATCTGTGTAGCCTTAGTATCTCTAAATGTCAGAGAAATCAGGTTTCTCAGATGCTGGTTTGCAAGCGTTGTAAATATGAGGCTTTTCCTGATTATATCCTGGATTAAGATAGAACTTTCTTTCTTTCCAGGTACAGTCCGAACATTAAGTAACGCAGAGGAATACCTCGATGATGAAGACTCTGATTAGCTTTTTTGATTCAGCTTGAGGAACTATAACTTGTGTTTCCTATGTCATTCCCAAAACATATCTTTACAACTGTAAAAATATTTTTCTTAGACTGTTGCAGTCTTCCAATATAGTATATAAATGAGAGGATGAAATCATGCTTTCCAGAGGAATGATCTTCATGTGTGCCAGAAGGTGCCACATTTTAAATCAGAGTTCCTTTGGAATAATTTCACAGGTGAAATGTGGCATACCCTTGTTGTTGAATGGGCAGAGGACCACCTTCTAAATTCACAGGTTTCATCTCAGGCCTTCCCAGCAAGTGCCTTGTGTCTCTTGAATACACTCCTCAAACTGAAAGGTCCATCCGGGAGAGCAGGACACCACTGCTGTAATTTCCCAAAATCTCCCTGGATATAGGTTCTGTTGTGCGGATAATACTGGCGGAGTCAGTACTGGCTGACAGGCATGAGTAGAGATGCTGCTGTAGAAAGTGACCATCTTTTGCCCACACAGAACCAACAAGACAAGGTTTGAGATATATATATATAATTTATATATATATATATATATATATATAATTATTTCCCGCCCCCAATTCCTTTGTGTACCCCTCTAAGTAAGGGGTAGAATGACATGGGATCATCTGCCCTGGACGCTTTGTTTTCTCTATTGCTGTGGGCTCAATCCCTGAAATGTAAACTCAGGTGAAATGCTTGCTTAAGTCAGTTTTGCTTGACAAATATGTTTAATGTTGGACTTAACGACTTGATTATTTTGCTTTTTGAAGTGCTTTGTGCTGAAACTATTCTTAGTGAAAGGAAGGCAGAATATTTTTCTATTTATCCTGCATAACTTTTTTTTTTTACTGATCTCTTGCTTTTATTTTTTAAAAGTGTTCTTACATTTTTTTTTCCTACATTACCTCAAAGCTTAAGTATATTTGAAGGAGTGAGGGAAGATGTATATCAAATATACCACAGGAATCTTTAGAAGAGATATTTGAAGCTGAATAAACATTTTAAAAATGTGTTGCTTCTTCCTGTGAATTAAAGAGAACTAAAAAAATAAATTAGGCCACTTTCAAGCTTCCCTGCAGAGTTAAAAATAAGTATTTCCTTCAAATTGCCAAATATTATGCCGTACTGAGGGATATTTCCTTACTGCAATGGTAAGAAAATGTTACAAGTATTTGAGATACAATCTCATTTTCCTTTTTTGTTGCTAACTTCCCTATGAGCAACTGTGACAGATTGAGTCCAACACAGCAGTCTGCAATGGTTAAAAAAAAAAAAAAAAGGAAAAAAAAAAATAATAAAGCTCTTGTGAAAGATTGGGGATAAATGAAATGCACTTGTGAAAGATTGGGGATAAATGAAAATCACACTAAGTCTTTTAGTGATTAAAAGAAGCCTAGAGCACTCATAACATCCCACTTCAAAATATATTGAACCAGATTTTTGTATTTTTATTATTCTGGAAAGAACTAGATACAAATAAAGCTTGTTAAATGAGCACTTACCAAAGAAGGCAGCATTTGATTGACCAGAACTGTGTAAGATGGAGGCATTGCACAAATAGTAGTCTGCAGATATGATTCTAAACTGTTTAAGTGTTACAACCATAGGATGAATGTTTTAACCCTATGAAATACTGTGGTCAACTGAACGGTAATGTTTTATTTTGTGTGAACTTGAAGATCCTAGAGAGGAAGAAATAAAAACCAAAGACACCAAGTTTTTCTCTCTAACTTTCATTGGAACTGTGGTTGAACATGACCTGTAATAAGACAGAGACTGTCCTGCTTCACATTTTATGGACAGCTGTTTTCACTAGCTTAGACTCAGACTTCTGCCACAGTCAAGACACATGGTGCATGCTGTTGATTAACACGATGCAATTTCACAGTGCAAGCAAAAGAAAGTGTTACACGTCTTTTTCCTGCATGAATGAAGGTCACAAGGTCAAAATTCTTCATTGTCATGGAGAGAGTGACATTTTCCAAGTCACTGTTTTCTCTATCGAGCTTTGGAGGCAGAGTTTGTATTCGTAAGGAAGTCTTAACATGATGCCTTCTGCTGCCATGGGATCAACATTCTTCAAATCAATTGCAGCATTTGATTTAAAAAATTAATGTTATAGTGAGGTCTGTGGAATTAGCTGCTGCCAGAAGACTCTGTGTTCTTCTGCAGACAGATGTAGGTGCTGCAAGGGCATAATGGTGACAAGAGCAAAAGCTGGGCTCAGAGTTTGCCTGTGAAGTCCTCATTGGAGTGTCCTGGAGGAGGCACATAACATCAGAAGGCAGATAACAAGTGTTATAATTTGTTTTTAGGACCAAAATTACTGCTGCTTTTTTCTTCTGTTCACGACTTTGTTTTTCCTCATGCAACTGTCTACTTATCTTGTGAAATACAAATCACTGTGCAAACTTCCAGGCAATAAATTACTTTTTGCCTAACTCTAGCAGTTAAGTTTTGATTTAAAAACAAACAAAACCCAGAGCAAAAGTTTTCTAATTAGAAGAAATTACAGCTGGAGTAAGATGATACGATGTTTTACTAGTTATGCAAACCTGCTTACTCCCCTTACTTTTCTCCGATGTGTGTGTCACTGCAGGCTCTTGGATAAATGTAAGACTCCTTCCAAGGAGAGCTGCTTTCAGGTTTGTAACAAGAAGAAGAAAAGGCTGTTAAGAAGAGCAGCAAAGTGAAAGTTGTCAAGCTCATGGGGCTTGCTGACTGCACATTTAAGGGTATTCCATATTTCATGCTTCTGGTTGAATACATGCATGCCTTTCTTTTGAAAATCAGCTCTGTTCCAGTTGGAAGTGCTGTGCTGTTTGAAGATAGAAATTGTTCTGATTTATTTGAGGCTTTTTCAAACTAAAACAGTACATTTTCTTTCTACTTCATCAAAAATCAAATGCTTAATCCATGTTTTCTACAGGAGAAAATGAAATATTTATTGAATTTACTTTAGTATGGTTCTTAGAGAGTCCATGTGAATAATCTTCAAGTTACGCTGTTTTACTAAGAAAAACCCACCTTACGGAATTCAGTTATCACCTGAAATGTAATATGCTTAGAACAGTTAAGTTCACACTAAATGTTTAAACTCAGTGGCCTATTTCCTAACACACTCTCCAGTTTAGAACCCTCCCTGCCACCCAAATCCTAATTTCTCAAGACAGCATTGTGTTGCTTGTGTTTGTGTTGTATATCAGGGACCGAAGATTGCTGAAAGTAATTTAGCCTGACCTTGTGATCATTTCAGTTATGTGCTACAAAGTCAGGTGTTTGAGCATTCGACATACATCACTGAATTAATGATTTGTTTTCAGCCACTGACAGCTTCTAATGAAGCCATTGAAACAGTACATAGAGCATAGTAAAAAGTAACAGGCCATCAATTTGCTGCTTCTTGAGACAGATGTAAGCTGAAGTTACAGAAAGTGTTTTAGGACCATGTTAGTCATACTGTGCTTTGACCATATTGGGAGACAGAAACAAGTAGAAATGGTTTTGAATAACTTGAAACAGAATTCTTCAAAATAAATTAGTTTTATATTAAATTAATTCGATACCAAGTCAGTATCCTCATTTGCTGAACAGATTAAAAGGCAAAAGGTGGGGGTTTTTTTTTGGTCTGGTTTGGCTTTTGGGTTGGGTTGTTTTTTTTTTTTAATTTGGTTGGTTGTTTTGTTTATTTGTTTTTTTAAGTTACACAATAAAAAAGCAGAGAATCTAAAAATAAGATGATAGTACAAAAGCAGTTCAGAAAAATGTAACTTCACATCACAGGTTCAAGGGCAGAATTTGGAATGGTGGTTGTGTCTGCCTATGGCAGGGAAAAAACTACTAGGTACCCATTTACTTGGTGCCTCATGTTTCCTGTCTGATAAATGATGCTGAAGTCCAGCCAGCAGCCTCTCGTAGAAAGCTGCATCACTACTTTATTCTACTTCATTCTACTAAGTTTAATGTCTTTCCTGTGGGCTCTGTAGAGCAGGTCTGTAGCATGCCAGAGAACTCTCCTGGGAGACAGGTTTCTGTGAGAGTGATCTTTAGCTGACCCATGAGCAATGTCACCGGAAAAATTGGTGTGGTCCAACCAGTATTGATCCTCTCAATTACAGAATTGGGGCAATTTCCTGTGATTGTGACCACCTCCTGAGGTTGGAGGCTGAGGGAGCCTCTTGCAAAGGTAACAGTAATTTACGTGGGTTTTTTAGTGCATGTAGAACATCACAGATCTTGGCAGGATACCGGTGCTCAGCTGTTCCCTGTGCATTAAGTTTCTGCAGCCAGAAAAGGGTCCATAACTCACCCTGTTCCCTTGAGAGTTAGAGCTTTCACTGAAATCCTGAAGCACATATCAGAGGATCTATATCTGTTCTCCACCATCACTTGGGAGCTTTTCCTTATAGAGGTGGATTATTTGCAGTATGTGCTATTTCTTAGATTGAAAATCCATATTTCTTCTTCCTCATCTCTCCAAAGACTGACTCTTAACTTAAAGGACTTTAGTGAGATTTCACATAAAACATATGTGAAGACATGAAGTACCACTAAGCAAATTGGACATTTAAAAGTTTATTATATTCATATTTCTGTTTTGAAGGTCTGAAGTCTCTGGAAACCAGTGAAAATACATAGGAAATGGAGTAACTCTGTTTTTAAGATCAGTACAGACCTGGTTTTGTTTTCACGATTTGTGTTGCTTAATGTACTATATTTCTACTCACAGCTTTGCTGCAGTCAGACCTCCAGTTGACTTCATATCTACAAGGACATGCTGAACTGAATCCTTAACCCTCTTTGGAGATGTTCAACATAAAATCAGAATTAAATCCTCAATATTTACATCTAGTTTTAATGTCTTTCATATTCAGCAGACTTCTATATCACAAGTAGTTCTGGAGTGTTAGTAGTTTACCTGGGGCTTTTTTAATTGAAGGTTTTATTTTTATCTTTTCACATAATTTCTCTAAAGTAGGTAAAGTTATGACACACTTCACATAATCTGAAATTCATGGATGCGTAGTACATTCCCTTCTCAGTCTATCAATTTTTACTTCTCTACAAAAGCTAATTTATGCTTTTCTGTTAAAGCTATTTTCCTGGAAAATCCCATGGAGATCTGACACCGTACTGCCTAGCTATGAGTTTAAAACAAAAGAGTAACAAAGAAAAAAAATGTGTCTGGACTGTGTGCAGTTATGCTGAAAGTGAGAGCAGTAACCATTTTATTAATGAAAAAGTCATGTGAGAGGCAGGTTGAGTTGCAGGCATTGTACTTAAGAGAAACTTATGTAGATTGATTGAAGTCCTGAGGTAGCGTTTACTTCAGTTTTAGCAACTCGATTTAATCAGATAAGGTGGCCAATTCAGTTAAAATGCTGTGAGAACTTTTCTAAAGTTTCCACAAGGAGTTACAGCAGTGGAAAGTTGTGGAGTAATCAAAATGCTTCCAGATTTCATCCTGCTAAAAGGCTATAGAGTGTTCTCTAGTCAGACAAGAGTAATTCAAAAGCATGAACCACTGCAGAGGCAGAACCACTGCAAATGGCTTTTCTCATCAGTAGGAAGATTTGTGGTTAGTAATTTCCTGCTCCCCTATGTGTCCAGATACGCTGTATCTCTTTCCTTCCTTAAAAACATTTTTTCTGCTAATTTGATTTCCTGACCTTCTACCAATTACTTGGAAAGACTAATTCTCACTTTTAAAGGCAGAACAGATGTAATTTGTAGGCAAGACAAGTCACTGCATTCTTAGGTACCTTAATTCTATTAGCTGTTGCAACTGTTTGACATGGTCCTAATTCAGCAGACTGTTATCATGTTCAGTTCTGCACTAGAGAGCATAAATGGAGATTGTAATAAAATTAATTGAAAAGGAGGATTTGGCTGATCTTTTCCAAGCATCAAAAATCTGATAAGCGCAGGCCATGTATTATCCATTAACATGTACCAAGATGCAATATTTTCCAGCTCCTTAGTATGAAAGGCTATTAACATTATTAAAGACGAGTATTTAAAGCTGGAACATAACCCTGAACACTAAAAAATTCCAGTCAAACAGAAGAAAACTAGTGTTTTGTCCATACATGGGAAACAAAGCAGCACAGCTGCAGTAAGCCTGCAGAAATTTGATACAATGGAGTTTACTAATAAAGGCTAGCAGTGTAAAACCAGTTATCCTGAGTGTCTCATCAAACCTGATGATGCTATTTGTGAAGATTACCAGTTTTCAGAAACAGCATATCTGTTTTCATACAACATATAACTTGTGACATGATATTCTCATTCAAATACAGTTACAACCCAGGGTATTGTTAATGTCGCACATGTTAGGAAAAGGTCTGTTTTGGCAAAGATCTGTTAAATGCTGAAAACTATGTAACACTTACAAATTATATCAATTATTTACAACCAGATCTGTGGGTGTAATAACAAACTTGTGAAACAGTAAATAATGATGCAGTTTATTATTTATGAAGATCTGTTCAAATGAAGTGTATTTTTAAGAAAGCCAGATGCAAAGTTGTGCACCCAGGAAGGAGGAATTAAGAGAATCCAGTTAGAGAATCGGGAACTGTGATTTTGCTCAGGCTGTAATCTCTCCTTAAAATTAATTTTGTCTTCTGAGAGAGGATTTCTAAAACATTCTCAGCCTTTTTGCTTGCTCTTGCCAATCCTTGCTGTATTCAAAGGAATGAGTTAGTCATCCCAGATACCTTTTGGCACACAGCAGCTGAGGGTGGCAACTTTGGCATGAATTTGGCATTGGGTTTTTTTAGTGGTTTTGGGTTTTGTTTTAGTTGGTTGGTTAGTTTATTTGCGGCTTTGTGTGTGTGTGTGCGTGCATGTTTGAATGAGATTTTATTATTTTTTCGCTACTTTATCAATTTGTAGCAGAAGGAGTCATTAATATCACTGCAAAGCCAGCACTACAAGCTCACTTTATACAGTGCTTCTCCACTTGCAACCGTTTCAACCCAAGCAATCAGATTTTGTGATGGAATTTGGCTGATCTGCTGTAAAAGTTATCAGAAGTTAAATGAGAATAGGATGGGTGTCTCGGGTAGGGGATACAAAAAAAAAGCCCTGAAACTTTCTGTCTCCCACTTCCTGGTGTGTAATGCTACAAGACTGAATTTCATTGAGTTGAATTTGATAAGTGGCATTCTTATACTTGATTGTCTTTTACCAGTTCAATGGAAGCTTTTGATACTAATATAGAAGCAAAGCCTCACACACAAAGCCTTTAGTGCTCTTGCAGGTCCACTTTTCTGCTAATTTTTAAGGGTATGTTTTTCCTCTTTCTTCTGGATTACTACAACTTGCAGCCCTAGTCTGGTGTGTATTTCCACTGTAATATTTTTTTAAAGCTAAAGCTGGTTCCGAGCTAAGAACCTTCTCTGAGGTATAAAAGGCAATTCCAATATGCCTTTGGAGTTTCATTTGGTTGGTTGGCGTTGTTGTGGGGTTTGTTTTTGTTGTTTAGTTGTTTGTTTGGTTTTGGTTTTTGTTGTTGTTGGTCGTGGGGTTTGGTTTTTTTTTTTCCTTGATCACCTCTTTTCTCTGTAAAAGAATGACAGCTTCTATATTCTTAGAAAAATTCAGATCAACTTTTCCATTCCCTGACCAGATACCCTGGGAATGTTGTCCGCAAGCAAGCTAGCACACACCTGGAGGTTAGAGTTAAGATAGTCTCTTATGTCTCATTGTGTAGAAACTTATAAAAGACTCAAGCAACACTTTCAGTCACTTTTTAGAGGAATACAATCGCCAAGCATGCTGCCTGTTTTGGATGTGAGCAGCAGATCCCTGAAGTAACTGGATTTGAGCACAGGTGTCCCCAACAGCTCTTCTGTGAAACCCAGCAATAAAAAATTATATTCTGTATCATTTAATAAGAGTTTGGGACACACATCCTTGGGACTTTGTGCAACACGCTCTTGAAGTGACCTTAATTTCCTAGAATTTTAAGCCAGATTTCCCCATTCCATTTTTGGGATGACACCGATGGCTACCCCACAGAGAACTAACTACGTGGCTCACTGACTTCCAGTATCACCTTTGGTTTTATCTGTTGCTCCGCTTTGGGGTTCAGCTGTTCCTCAGCTTTTCAGAAAGCACATGATAATCAGCATCAGTAATGTGAAGGGTAATATATACCAGCGCTTCCTCACTTATGAAGAATGTCAAGAGTAAGGTATTTGAGTGACATTCAGACACCACTTGCATCCTTCTTTAAATCTGCTGCACTGTGCACCTCTTCTAGACTGATTGACACTTCTGAGCTTCTTCTGAGGGAATATAATCAATGGTACCTTCCAATCTCTTCTTTCAACAGTGCTTTTAACAAGTGTACATGAAAGACCTCTTTCCATTTGTCTGATGGGTCAGTATTGCAACTCACTGACCTGACTTGCCCACCACTATAAATGTTACTTACCATTTTGTAAAAGGTGACAGTGACCACACTACATTGCCCCATGTGTTGCCACGCTCGTTTCTCCTCTGAGTCACCTAATTTACCTCATACCTGGTTAACTGGTGTGAGGTGAGAAACGACTACAGGCTTCGCCTCCTCTTTATGTTCAATCCATGGTACTGGAAGAATCTCAAGTTCAGTCCTTGTGAGTTTTCTTAGTAATTGCTACTGTGTCCTGAACCTATGATATGCATGCAAGTGGAGGAAAACTCTTATGAAGTCTGGAGGATCTAGAAAATGCTAATAAAATACAAAGCAGCAACTTATCTGTGTGCTGGGGATCTGTCTGCAAATACTTTTGTGGCATTCTTCTCAGGGACTGATCCATTTGCTGCACTAGTCTTTGTGTCTGAGGCTGACAAAAGGTCATTTGAATGGCCTTGATTTCTTCAAATTTGATAAAACTGAAATACTTGGAAATGTTTGTGATCTACTATTATACTTCATCTTTTTGGGATATAAACAGAACTAAAGAGTGCAAGCAGTTCTGTGATTCTTTTGACAGTAGCACTGTGTAGAAGAATGGCTCCCCAGAAAGAGGTCAGGTGTCAGAGATACCTACTGTGTGCTTACCTCTCAGCTCTGCTTCTGGCAGGTTGATGGTTTCACTCCTTACAATGGTTACAGGTCTAGGACCTATCCCTCGACAAAGCTCCAAGCAAATTGAACTAACTCTTGGAAGTTACAGCAATAAAATCTCGAGTCAAATCTGTTGTTTTGCCTGGTTTTCAGCTTCATGATGCTCATGTAGCCTTTTTAATGAGCTGTTTTCCCTAGATTTTTCAAATCTTCACACTTCCTGACACCATCCCAAAGCCTTGGGAGCAGGTTCAAGGTCTCTGTAGCAGAACATGAAAACACAGGAAGCCCATGCCTATGCAGCAGTATTAATAACTTGTGCTCTGTTTACTAAGGAATATATTGAGACAGTTCCTACTAGGTAGCTACAATCTGGAAGTCAAATGCCCCAAAATGCTATAGACCTAACTGACACTCCAGAAGTGACAGGAGGACTACAATGGCTGCTTATTTAAACATCTAAACACCAGCAGAATGACTCACACTCACAGTTTGTTTAAGGCACACATCTGTCTACTGACAATGGCAACTGATCACGGATGATAATTCATAAATCACTGTACAGGACACATCAGAGATGCAACGTGCAGAAGAACATTGAACTTAGAGGTATGAGCAACGAGAGCGATTCTGCACTGCTTGTTCTGTGTCCACTACCCTCTGTCATTCTATCTTGTTTAGCCACACAACTTTTGCAAAAAGCCATACAATTAAAAAAACAGCTTAGGGACACCCAAAGGTTGACTGTGGAACATAAGTTTGCCAGATGGAAAGCGGGACCATATGAGTGTAAACTGTTACTGCAGTAAGCCATGCTCTGCGTGTCATCTGTGCGTGCAAGGCAACAGAGGGGACTCAGGACAGTGCTGGTTTGCAGGCATGTAACCAGCAGAGCAGCAGTCTCAGCAACATGAATTATTAAGGCAAATACTATAATAGTTGGCTGCTTAGAAGGAGAATGATAAGTTAAAACCAGGCATCCTGTGATTTTCCTCCTTTTCATCTGACGATGTCCAAAGAAAAAGAGCTTTCTTCCTTTTTACCCTCACCTTTTACTCGTTTGATCCCAAACCCCTGTTCTGTGACATGTGCATTTGTCAGACTCTACCAGAAATTCCTGAGAGCTTCCCGATACATCAATTTCTGCACCCACTATCCTCAGACTATTCCTTGGATTGACCAGAAAATGCAGACAATAAACTCAGTCATGCAGTGGCCATTGCATGGATATCTGACACTGAGAGCAGCTCCCATGACTTCTCTAAAGACATTTTCTGGAGCACCCTCTGCCTCCTCCCCCAATCCACTCATTCCTTATCTGATCACTGGGTGGTGATTAATTAGGGTAGGTCAGTGAGATATAAGCTTATAGACCAGACTCCTCAAAGCAGGGTGGACTTGTTAGATATTGCCAGTGCTGTTCTTGATTTTGTCATGCAGATGTTTTATGCACTTGAAACACTCTCTGCCCTAGATGTCTTACAACATGGACCCCTGTCTTTGTCAAGTTTCTTGCAGTAACATCCAGGCATATGTCCAAGAAATCACAGGTTTTGTGATATTCCTCTCAAAAAACTCCTGTACTTTCCCAGAAATTTTGTACATAACCAGGGGCAGGCTTCATGGAGAAAGCCTGTTAGCACCTGTGTTTTGAATTTAAGGTGGCCAAAAACTACCAGCATACACGAGGGACTGACTGAGAAATTAGTAGGTAGAAACCCAGGGTAAAAACAGTCTTGAAAACCCCAGCAGCATCTAAAACTACCTCTCAAGTAACTTATCCTTTTCCTCAGACGAGACTTAGAAGGAGAGATTCAATGTACATGCAAGTGGATAATTCATACGTCGATGCTGGAGGGCAGGATGGGGGGAGTGGGCAACAACATATGCAAAGCAACAGATAAGACAGCTGCCATGCAGACTGTTCTCAGCAGCCTCCCATCCTGCCCCAAGCAAAATATTCTTCCGTCACAGCATTGCTGGAGCCACAAGAGGTCACTGGTAACAGCGCTAAATACAGATCCCAGGTTTCCCAGCCTCGGTGTTCTCCCTCTGCCGCTCATATCTTGTGCTTAGGGTAGCCAGGTATCACCTGCAGCATAAACTGACGCTGACTGCACCTGAGCTGCACCTGAACTGCACCTATTACCATTGCAACCACCCATGTGCAGGTCCACCGCGGGCACACACCAAGTGACCTTCCTGCAAATCCTCAGCTGGCTGGAGAAAGGCACGTGCTGTTTGTTTGTAAAATGCAACCACCCACCCAGCAGTGGGTTATTTTCCAAGCAGTACTTATTTTCCATGATTCAATGATGAATCCATGACAGAAACAAGCTCACAAGTGTCCTGTTTATAAGATTATGGTGAAATGATTTGGTTCACATTTGGTTCGCATTTCTCTTATTGTAACACCTGTAGTACAACAATATATTACATTTTGCTGGGAGGCAAAAGAGGTCAAGCTTCAACAAAGTGCTAAGAAAAAAACAAAAACCACATGGAAATGAAATAGTTTTTTGGATGGAAAAATAGAACCAGAGAGAAAATGAGAAATCAAATGAACAAACAAAACTTTGCTCTCTAGCTTTATGCTGTAAAACGTATGAGAATGAGTTACTCCTGCTCCAAAGCAAAAGCACCTCACACGTAGCAGCAAGGGGACGTAAGCAGCGTCCCTTGCTGCTCAGCATTGCATGTGCCTGTGTGGCCAGGGGGCTGACGAGAGCAAAGTTTAAGAGGAGTTTTAAGAAAGCTGACAGTGCTCCCTACCACGCAGGTTTTCGTTTGTGCAGACAGGCACCACTTACTTTGATAGTTTTTTGACTGCTTGGCAGCTGAGTTGAGCAAGATGTCGTGGTGTTTGAGGAACTGTGCATCTTTAGGCTTCACTCAAAAGCAGCCCTGGGTGGGAGACATGTCTTGATGTCCATGTGTGTTTCCTAGATCAGGTGCCTTGCCTGTCTACATTCAGTTTTACGAGCTCCTTGAGTGAACAGCAGGGCTGTTAGAGGTTTCCTGTAAATCAGATGCTGATCTACTGGCCCTTCTATGTAACCCCAAATCCTACCCGTTGTTACCCTCAGCATTATTACTACTACAACTGTCTTCCTGGAGCAAAGCCCTTCTACTCAGACAACCCTGTTCCCACTCAAAATTAAATTAAAGATGTTTTGATACATAATTTGGTACAATGTGGGTTCTCTTAATTCTGCTACTCCTTATAAACCGTATTTGTTGTATCTGAACTAAATCATAAACAGCCTGAGTCAGAAATTGAGCTTATATGACAGGGTATTTTCAAAGGTATGTAGGTAATGATAACTGAACTTTTATTGCACTGACTACAATGTCTCAACACCTAGGAAATATACAGAACTAAAGATTAAGAAAACAAAACCCCCAAATCCTAAACAGAAACCTTAAATATTCCAGGTTTTGGAAACAGGAGAATTTATAGACTATTATAAGTAATAACAAGGTACTTTTGCTCAAGCATGAGGCCTAAGCTGTAGTACATGAGCTGATTCAATGAATCTCTGATCTCTTAACCTTGCTGACTATTCCCAACATCCCCAGGGTGACCTTAGGATACATTATTGTATAAAAATACTAAAAGTATTTAAAAAAAAAAAAAAGCAATGGTCACTGAAACTTATCCAATATACAGTAAGGAAAAAAAGACTTTTTGATTTACTGCTTACCAAGGCTGTATGCAGACTTGTCTCTTTTCAAGGAAATAAGCTTTGAGAGACAGAGAATGGAAAATCAATTCACCTTACCCACAGTCGACTATGCTGAGTGAATTTATAGTTACACTACTGTATCCCTTCCACACACGAGAGATAAATTGTGTTAATATGCAGTTTTTAACCTGAACTGGGGGAAAGAGGGGCCCAGAGAACTGAGGGGAAAGGGACTGTTCTGCTGCCTTTCAGATGATTTGGCAGTCACTGTGAGGTGCCTTTTTTTTGAACAAAACAGTTCATTGGGACAGGGCAAATACAATTTCCCAGCTGGTAAATTTGTGTGTGAGCTTCATTGCCTGAAGACAGAAGACATGGTGAGCCAAACCCTCTTCATGTTTACTTGTGCCAGATGAGGTGAAGGCCCCTGGTTTGACCTGACATTGAAGTCACCATGAGTGACAGCAGGAACAGTGTCACCGTGTTTGTCCTGGTGATAAATCCGTACTCAATCAATTGATTGAGTGAGCGTTTGCCATTTATTGATGGCAACCCAGGCTAGGGTAGCTACCGTAATGTTTTTTACCCCACTTTAAAATTTTTCCATTTACCAAGTTTTATTCCCATTTACAAGTTCTTGTTAGCACTGGGACGTGGAAGGAAGATTTATCAAAATGTTGTGGGTTTTGTTTGTTTTTTTTTTCTGTGACTCAAGACAGTACACACTTGGATAAATAATATATTAAAAATAAAAGAAACCCCTGCTGTGTGGAACACCAAGTGTGTCAGAAAACTGGGCATTTCGGAGCCATTAGGTCAGAGCACATTAATGACACCCTGCGGTATATTTTCCTCTGGTAAAGAGAGCTTTTTTGGTTGCTGCTAGTCTGACAGCCACATGTGTTAATGATCCATCCATCAGATGCTCAGGAGGGAGCCTTTCCCTGCTTTATTCTCTGGTCTGACTAACAGCGTTTGCTGCAAGTGTCCTGTCTGCACATTCATCTTCCTAAGTGAAGGCTCAACTGGCTGCTGCTGTATTGTAATTATTATTAACATACTTGCAAAACAGTATGACCTTGCATCTCCTTAGTCACACTTGTATAAAACAGGCAGTTTAAGGTGCAACAAAATTTTTGTTAGACCTTCTGGTTTTCACTGCTCTAACATGCTGAAATGTTTCTGTCAAGAAATACAGCCAAATGATCTGTCAGTTTGACAAGCTTTTGGCATACAGAATTTACGAAGTTTACTTTGCACCAGTGACTTCAGTTTTGCTCTCCTTTTCTAGTTGAACCTGAGCTTTACCCACGGAGTAAATAAACCTGGCCCATGCACCCTCACCATACTCAGTAGGGAGGAAATAAATTACTGTTTTCCTAATGAGTCTTTACATTCCTTTCACCTGCTGGAAATGCAGCAAAGGCAACATTAGTTGCAGAAGCTTCCTGCTTTTCATATGCTTAAATCTATTTGGCTCAAGTATCCTCTTTCATTATAACTGTGTTGGGCCCCCTCCTTTCCTGCCTTCCTGTTTCACTCCCCATCATTTAACATCTGTCTTTCTCAATTCGAAAATGAAGATGTTTCCTGCCTTCACTGCAGGATTTTAATTCTTTCACTTTTGACCTTTTTTGATTTTAGTTCAGTTGCCCCTGTTCCCAGCACTTAATGTTACAGCACGAATTCTTACAGTAAGTTTTCTCTCCTAGGAAAGGCTGAGTGTATTGTTTCCTTGTGTGCTCCAAGGCTCCCATCCTAACTGCTGTCTCAAGTATTAGGAAATGAATCCTTACATGGCCAGAAAAGGCTTACAAATATACTCAGTTAAGAGAAAAACAGACTTCTAGAAGTAATGTTTCCTGGCAAGACTTGTGCAAAATTCCAGCAGTGATAAAGTAGTAGAAGTCAGTTTTAGCCCTTTTCCTAGAATTAATGCCTATGCTCTTTAAGCTGCTGACCCTCCTCAATTTTTCTAGAATTTATCCCCTGACCAGGTGTTGTGAACCTCCTCAGAAAAAATGTTGACGCACGCCTCTTTCTCCTATCATATTACAGGAAAAAAACTATGACTCATTTGATAGCAGCCATCATTTTTATACTAACTCTTAAATCTACTTACACAGTATCAGTGGTCATTAAAAAGGAGAGCTGCTCAGGAAGATGCTTGAAATATGTTTACCAATATTTTATTTGAAATCTACAGTACAAACTCTTTTTTCCCCACAACTTCTAGTTGTTGTAGTATTGCAGCTCCGAATCGCTATACAATTTTTGTTTTCTATGCTATTCTATTTGAAAAGTAGTAAGTTTAAAAACAGACAATGAAAATGCTTTAGTAATAAACCCCATAAACTTCCCAGCATTACAGGGAGGCGTTCAAATGTTCAAGTAGTTAGAGGAACTAATTTGAAACAAAGACACTACAGGGAAAAAAAAAGCACCTTACTGCAACAGCTACTATGTTTTTGAAAACTTGATAACTTGAAGATGAGCAACCTGTAAGGCAAGTTTCCTTTCTGTATCCTACTGGACGCCCCCATAAGATTAAAGCACACTGTCTGCAGCACTTTAAAGTAGCTTCAGAATTATATTCTGAATGCTCGAAGAGCACTCAGTAGTGCTTAAGTACTGCAAGAGACGATATTCTTTTGTGATCTCAGACATATCTTTTTAATGGTTGCAGATTTTCTACCTCCTCTTAAAATTGCTCTGAGAAAAATGCATGCAATTTTAATTTGACGCTAAGTTACTGTGACCAGTCATCCCTTATGTTAAAGAACATCTGTATTACATTCTTCTGGTCACTTGAGTGAGAAAGCAGAAGCAATAAACTCTTTACAAAGCCACACTAAGCAATGCAATTTTTGCTTAAATCCTGCTCTTGGTGTAAAAACCTGTCTGAACCCCCTGCCCTGTGTTTTGACAAACACCATGCACAAAGCAGTTACGGTGATTTTTTTTTTCAGCTTTCTTTTTTTTGTAGTCCTAAAATTAAAAACAAAACAAAACAATACCAACAAGTCCTGCAATAAAAAAATCCTTTCATAAAATCAGGACTGCATCTTTATTTTTAGAATTTCACACGTTCAGATAAGTCACTTTGTTATTCATTTAAATTACTGTGTTACTTACCCTTGCAACTGAAGTAGATATGTTGGATTACAAGGAATTACATTTCTGAAAACTTTTCGTAAATGGTACAGCAAATGTCTTGGCAAAGGCTGGTCTGGCATGTACGCTGGTATTGTTTTATCACAAAGATATGACAAGTACTGTTTGTCAGGTGTCAGCTTGAAAGATGAGTTTAAAATTCACAAGCAAGTTTGCGCCCTTGCTCCCAGGAGACCTCTGGCCATGGAATGGCTTTCCTCTTCTGAAGAGGCTGGTATCTCCTCAGTCCCAGATAAGTCAAAGGATTGACATGAAGGCACTAGAAAAAGAAATATGTTAATTTTGGAACTTGGCCTGGACAAATAAAGGGCCTTTCATGCTCCTCCTGGCTGTACAGTTCTCCCTTCTTCCAATCTCTCCCTCCTGTACTTGACCCTGGAGAGCAAACACTGAGCCAGTGGGAAGCTGCTTACTAGTTTTGACTTGTTTCACTCACTTACCTGAATATACTCTTGTTTTACCAAATTACTGATCGTGGCAGTAGTTGTTATCGAGTTTGCTGTTATCTAATGGGAAAGAAATTCCTTGGAAACTTATCTTGACTTGTGAGATGGACAACAGCTTGCCAAAGAGGCAAGTTCTACTTTGATCTCTTAGACCATCTTTCCTGAAACTTCCTTTTAAATAAATTTGAAAATGCAGTGAAGCCCGAGGTGTCTGCTTCACAGAGCTACAAGAGGGTGACGCTGATTTTTCCAAAATTCTGAACATAGTTGAAATGCTGAAATTTGATGGAGAACTGGGTATGAAGTTTTATGTTAGGACCTTACGTTAGGAAACTGCCCAGTGTTTTAAAAAAACTGAGAAAAACAAGTTTTCAAGATAAAATATGTAGAAACCTCTATTGTATCATTCTTATCTCACTACAGAAGTGGAAATAATATTTTCCTTCTGTAAACCAGACATGAATAGATCATGGAAACCTGGAAATACTGATTATGCTGAGGCTGAGCTTCAAAATAAAAGTCATTCTCTGTTGGTCGTGTATGGGGACACATAAAGATTCACATAGAGAGTTTTAAGAAGAATGCAGGGAAAGATTTAAGCTTAGTAAAAAGCTTTTATAATATCATCAATCAGTGTAGAAGGTAAAAATTTTTTAAAAATAATCATTATAAATGATTGCATACTGAAATCCTGTAGAAATTTATGCTTAGAAGAAAAACAAGAGTATAGGCTAAGTGGAGTAGAAAGGCTCTCTGAATCAAAGTATTCCTGTTCCTTCACGTACATTGGATCGTTCTAGTTTTTAAATTGGGTTTATCAGAGCATATTTCACCACAAGTGGGTCATTATCGCCATTAGCTATGCATTATCCCCTCCTCCACCCTCATCCTTCAGCAATTTCATTGCACTGTTTTTTGAATCTAAGGATCAAGCATTAGACATTTTGTACAGACTAATTTCTAGTCCCACATGTTGCTCATGCTCCTGCTCACTAGTCATCAGAAATTTTATTCCTAGGGAAGAATTTCAGGAAAATGCTGTTACCTCTGTTCAAAGATTGGGAAAGAAAACAGCAGAGAGATTTGCCAACTGCCTGATTTGTTTTGGTGTAGAAGCCAGAAGGAAAACCCACTTCTTGAAGGCAACAAGCATCCTTCAAGGAATCTCATTAGAAGAAATTCCTTTCACAGTGCCAAGATGTAGGTGCAATTTGTCACCTGTGCTTGGTTAGAACTCAAGATTGTAATCCTTACCCACATTTTTAACTTTACTTTGAAAATCAGTCTAGTAAAATCTACGAATGCAAATATGAACTGGGAGATGAACTCCATAAATTCTTAACTGTTGTGCTGTTATGCAACAGCTGAAATGTGGCTCAATTTACCTCTACATATGCTTACTAAGTAAGCCACATTTGGATGCATTTTACTGTCTTGAATTCTTCTGCCTCGTTAGTGTTTCTTCAAAGTAGAAGAATTATACTTTGAAATTATTTTGAAAGCTATAGAGAACTGAGTTGAAGGGATATTATTTCTACTTTTGTTCCTCTTCTTCTCACAGCTCCTTTTTTTTTACCCTAACATGGAAGCATCACATGTTGTCTCTGAAACATACTTTCAATGAGCTGCAAACTCCATAAGGCAGGCATTTTGCACAGAACATAGTAACTGTATGCAGTAATGATGCAAAGTTGATCACAATTAATGGCTGAAAATTGGCTTACTTATAAAAATATCACCAATTTATAGAGCATCTGAAAAACAGGATTATAAAGCTATTTCTACTGTAAATTGCCTTTCTTCACCTATTACACAAATTCACATTCCCAAATTAAACACAAATTAACTTTTGACTTCTGGATTAGCTGCATGAATTAAAAGGAGCTTTCCGTTAATAAGATTAGACTTGATCCTGTAAACAATTTTTAAATACCTCTGCTAAATTATCATCAGTCCAAATGACATGCAATACTAGCAATACTCTTGCTGTGGGAAGCCACAAAACTGCTATTAATATGTAATCCTCATTCATGCTGTACAAAGAAATCACCCATTTTGTGGAATTACCAAATGCTTATCATGTACAGACTAGCTGTTGACTTTTGTATCACCTATGTTTAGATCTTTCCCTCAACTACAGTGGTGCCATAAAGAAGCATTAAGATCCTCTGGATGCTAACCTTCTGTTCCTTGTTGTTCTATAGTTTTTTTTGCCTTTTCACTGTGTGGTTTGGACCATCTCACTCAAATATACAAACGCTCTTTCACTTTACACAGCCCCACACAGGCAATTGTATTCAAAAGCTAGATAAAACACAAACAACATGGAGAGTGTTTTGAATTCTCAAGTATGAAGCAGATCTAAAATTTCAAGTAAAGTGTAAGCCCCAGTTATTTGGGGATACATCCATTATTTTTGAGATTAGGAAAAATATGGTCTTGCTTGCAAGGTGCAGTCTCTGACACGGTGTAACTGACCAAATGTAGCACCAATAGTAAGTGACCAGTTGGTCATTTTATGAAAAATAGGGTATAGGTCATTGCGAAAACCACAATAGTGTGCTGGAGGAACCAAATTGTATGATCTACTGCTTCTCTTCTAATTTTAACACATCGCGCATGGCTCAGGCTTTAAATGCATTTGGCACATCAGATTTATTCTCAAAGTACACCTAAATAGCTCTCATATCTGATTAAAAAGTCATACTCATTTTCCATACAGAAACAAAAAAATATCTATTGAATGATACCTCTGGTTCTGTAGGACATAGTCATCCTCTTTAAAAGCTGGAACACCATATGCTCCAACATATAAACACAACACAGGCTGCACGTACAATTATTGCACAAGTATAAACAACAATTTTATTGGAAATGCTCATTTGGTAAAATAATAAGAGCAATGAGCATATTTGTTTTCTAAAATACAATATTGAAAATATAAATAAAAATCAGTGAGAGATATCCTTATTTTATGGTAAAACTGACTTAAAGTATGGTCAGCCAATCAGTCTGTGGGAGAGAGAAAATAGTTTTGTCTTCATTTAAAGTGGTTGAATTAATTTCATATGAAAAAATCTAATATCCTGAATTCTGAGAAACAGCAAGGTATAGAACTAGGAGGTAATTTCCTTTCTATGATAAGATATATTCCAGTCAGTATGGAGTAACTGTACCGTATATCACAAACTGCTCTCCATCCCTTGCGGATTCATGGAATATCAAAATTCATGGAAGTGCTTCAGAAGCAGAAACATTAGCCATCTGAATTTCGGTACCACAAGATTCTGAATTTTGTATGCCATGGCATGGAGAAAATCCAGTGGGTTAGAGTTATGTTTTATTTAAAAAATACTAGCTTTTTTTATGCTTAAAAGTAATCTTACTAACTGTGTGCACAAGCATATCGCAAGAAGAGCCAGAGGCCACGAATGCATTGCAAAGAGCGAGTTTTATTTCGGTTACCTCTCTACTGGGGGATCTCCGAAGTCGCACCTGAGCTCCCAGGCAGAGGTGACACCAGCGGGGACGCAGGCGCTGGTCAGTTCAGCCCTGCTGGAAGATCACTGGGCCTGCTGAGCTCACCTGTATTTCAAGGCTTCAGGCAGGCGCAGCCTCCCGCTCTTTCTTACAATAAAGTGGGAATCTCAGACATAGTGATAAGGTGCCTAGAGATTCTCACAGGCCTGTGTTATCTAATACAGAGGTTCTACTCATCAAGCACACAGGATCAGTAAAACAATAAGTGTGATGTATGTGCTTTTTCTACAGACAGCTGCAAGTCACTTGAGGATATTTACATTTAACCAACCTCCTCGCCAATCTTCCGCTATATTCCCATACATTAACTATAAGGTATTATAATACCACTTGTTAAATTTAACATTAAAAACATTGCAATTGAAACATCTACATTGTCCTCCGAAATCTGAGTTTGTGACGGTACAAACTGCTCTCTAGCAGTCCTTCCCTAACCACCCTGGAATTAACCATAGACTGTAAAATGTTTTCTGTTTCATTAAAACATGGGCTTACAAAGGCCAGGTATTCACCACTGGAAGTCTCTAGCACAGATTTGATCCCATCCTGCATCAAACCATCTTGCTGCAGAGTGACCAGCCAAGCACTTTGAACGGGAAAACCAAGAGCCAGCCCTTGGAGACCAGTCAAGCGTAGAGAGTTTTACCCACTGCTGATGATTAGCCAGGGGTAGATAGCAATATTACTTTTATTAGTTTTATTATGCACATTTGTAAGGTTCCTTAGGCAAGACTGACCAATAATTTTCCAGGGTCCATCACTATTGCTAGTTGGATAGAGAAAACAGTAGTTTCTTCATCTTTGTAATCTGGAAATTTCAGCAATACCCATGAACTCAGACTCCTGGTAAGTTGTTGGGAGTCTGACACCTATACCAACTACCTCATATTCAGCAATTTTATTGCATAATATTGTGACAGAAAACTTTCAATTTGAAGTACTTGACATCTCAGCTTTTCAAACATAATAAAGATTCACATACAATACCTTTTCTGTTGCCTTTTCTCTCCTGAAAAAGACCAAACCCTACTTTAATCTTACAGATACCCTTTTTTTTTTTTTTTTTTTTTTTTTTTTGAGAAATGTCATGGCGGTTGCTGCATTTACACAAGCAAACTGTCAGTAAAAAGCTAACAATTCCCTGTTGATGATGCCCTCAAATCTTCCACATCCCCATGGGCTGAGCATTGGTTTATCATCACCGGAAGCCAGTCAGCTCACCAGGAAATGTGAGCACATTGGGATTTAGCAGCTTTCGTTTTCTAAGAACATTTTTATTCTTACCTGTTATGAGACAACTGATTCATACTTTCTCTGGAGATCTGAAATTTGTGGAGGCTTAAGGTAAGGGCAGTCAGGGTACAGGGCACTGTTCATACAAAAGTTTCTAGCAGTGGTTTTGCCTCAGCCAAAATCAGTAAATCCCTCTCTTCATAATTTCAGAGGAAACCTCTCCTGTTTTAGTCAGGACAGGCAATTTTTTCAGTGTTTCAAAAAACAGATTTAAGGCATTTCCTACAAGCCACATGGCACTAATTGTGCATTCAAATGTAAACCAAAAAATCAACACTCACAAAGCCTGTCAGAGCTACCTGGACCAGAGTTTGCCCCCAGAAACCAGCGATGCAGAATGGAAAACCTTGGAAAAGTGAACAAGTGGTAGCTAACCTTGAACGGAAACCAACGTTTAACCAATATCTAGATCATTTATATAGGACAGATCTCATTCTTACATCTAATTAGGTCATTGCTTTCAATAAACAATTGACCACAAAGGCAGACGCTGGGTCAGACGCCTGGATAAAGTTCAAAATAATAGAAAAGCTTCTTAGGTTGAAGGCAGAGTCCAGATGTAACAAGGAGGCCACGCTGGACTGAAAGAAAAATGTGGAAAAATTTAGAGGCATCATTTGGTCAAGTGTTTTAATTCCCTCCCCAGGACACAGCAAGGAGACCAATGACATATTCTTGTGTTAGAGGATGTGATGATCGTGACAGATGGCTGGCTTCATGTGCCCCTTCTAATTGTCTATCAGCTCCCACGTCCCCACACAGCCTTTTATGGACACCTGGGCCAAAAGCCATCTGGGCCACAAGCTGCAGGTTTACTTTAATCCAGTGTGAATACTGCTCCTGCTGGCACACACCAATCATTTTTGGATGAATCACTTGCTTCACCCATCCTGACACATGGCCTCACAAGTGCCTGTGCCAGCAGCAGTGATGAGTGGTGGTGAAACAGCATCGCTTCTCCTAGAATTAGCATGGATTTATGTTGGACTGAAGTAGCTCAGTAATCGGAGCCTCTGGCTGTGTAACTGCTGAGTGTTTCTCAAAGAGTGACGCAGGAAGAGTTTGGTTAACAGGAAGACTTCAACTGCAGAAAAAGATAAAACAGAATGTAAGACCAAAAACAGAACAAGGTGAACTTCAGCCCTTTGGTGTCACATTGTACCATATATACTCCTTCCTCAGCTGACCATCCTAACACATGCATTTCCTAAAAGCTGTCAGTTGTCAAAGGTCGCTTTGCATTATTTTACCGACCTAACCCAGAGCTAGATACCAAATGCTGTTATCCTCTTCTGACAATGTGTTTTCCAACTTCCATCTGAAAGATAGCCACTGTGATACAATATATATCAGTGCATATTTCTAACTGTGGAGAAGTCACGTCAGAAAATAGAGTAACTCAGACAGCCCTTGCAGGAAACGAAAAGACTAATTTTGCTCTCGTCTTCCTCTTAGGCATTGAGGATGAATGTAACTTGTTTTGGGCTCCTAGTTACATGGACATTAAGAAGCTGTCAGCCTGTGAACCTTTCCACTTGTCCATTGCTCATCCATCTGATCATAGAGGGTCACTCAACTACCAGTAAATCTTCTCCACACACACATACATATATTGATGTTCACACTCTTCCTAAAATGAATTATGTATCTAAATTTATTGGAATATCTTGAGGCACTTGTCTGGACATGGCAGTAGCAGATGATGCAAGGAAGGTGACTCTTGTTGTATATCAATACATCAGAAGGTATCTGCATCATCATACTCACAGGAGCACTCACATGTACACGCACAGAATCACTCAGAATCACAGACTGTCAGGGATTGGAAGGGACCTTAAAAGATCATCTAGTCCAATCCCCCTGCCGGAGCAGGAACACCTAGATGAGGTTACACAGGAATGTGTCCAGGCAGGTTTTGAATGTCTCCAGAGAAGGAGACTCCACAACCCCCCTGGGCAGCCTGTTCCAGTGCTCTGTGACCCTCACCGTGAAGACATTTCTTCTCATATTTAAGTGGAAACTCTTGTGTTCCAGTTTGCACCTATTACCCCTTGTCTTACCATTGGTTGTCACCGAGAAGAGCCTGGCTTCATTGTTGTGACACTCACCCTTTATATATTTATGAACATTAATAAGGTCACCCCTCAGTCTCCTACAAGTTAAAGAGACCCAGCTTCCTCAGCCTTTCCTCATAAGGAAGATGCTCCACTCCCTTAATCATCTTTGTTGCCCTGTGCTGGACTCTCTCCAGCAGTTCCCTATCCTTCTTGAACTGAGGGGCCCAGAACTGGACACAATATTCCAGATGCAGTCTCACCAGGGCAGAGTAGAGGGGAAGGAGAACCTCTCTCCACCTACTAAACCTCCCTTCTCATACACCCCAGGATGCCATTGGCCTTTTTGGACACAAGGGCACAGTGCTGGCTCATGGTCATCCTGCTGTCCACCAGGACCCCAGGTCCCTTTCCCCTACACTGTTCTCCAACAGGTCGTTCCCCAGCTTATACTGAGACCTGGGGTTGTTCCTGCCCAGATGCAAGAAGCTACACTTGCTTTTGTTGTATTTCATTAAATTTTTCCCCACCCAACTCTCCAGCCTGTCCAGGTCTCACTGGATGGCAGCACAGCCTTCTGGTGTGTCAACCGCTCCTCCCAGTTTGGTGTCATCAACAAACTTGCTGACAGTGCACTCTATTCCCTCATCCAAGTCATTGATGAATATTTGAATAATACTGGTCCCAGTACTGACCCTTGAGGCACTGCACTAGGTACAGGCCTCCAACTAGACTCTGCTCCATTGACCATGACTCTCTGACTTCTTTCCTTCACACAGAGTACAAGTATACATATATCCACACAAGCATCCAGCTATTAGTGCACAGTTCATATGCAAGATCCACTCATCATGTCACTCCATAAAGGAAAGTTAAACTTTATTTTTCTAGTTTTAAGGCAGCGTGTTAATGCTCATTGAAAGATATTGCGTCTCTGCCTCAATCTGTAGCAGCTTATTCTCACCTCTGTCAAATGTTGCTATTTCTAGTTTCTGCTTGGCATTTAAATTCTGCCTACTTCTGTCATCTCACCTTCTCTTCAGATAATTTTTATATTCATGCGCAGTATGGAGTGAAGAGGTGATTTCTTTCTGGAAAGACCCCTCCCTCCCCTTAAAGGCAAAAAAATGTTGATTTGTTAAACCCGGGGCTAATTGATATAATCTCCCTTGAGATGATACTTCACCGTGTCTGAAATGGCTGCAGCTGATATCAAACTTGATCCTTAGGTGCAAAACGTAGTTGGCAGAATAGCACACAGAAGAACCATTAATTGCTCTCTACACATCCTTGCAGAGAAAAGTGCATTCACAGAGATGTCAGAGGTGAATTGGCCTGAAAGTCCCCAAGATAATTACTTTGCTGACATTTGTGTCACAGCAATGCTGAAGAGACTCAGAAGGGTCAGGAAGAATGAGTCACAAGCAAACTTGAGAGGTAACCCCTCTAATACTGTCATGGCTTTATTTCTCACAATATCCATTCATTTAGGTGTTTTTGATATTGCTTCTACCAAGGCAGTGTCTAAATATCTAACATCTTTCTCAGCTGTTTTTAGTAAAATATAAACTGGAGATGTTATAGTTTTGAATGGAGGTCCTTATTTCTCGCAGAGTATCAGTGGTACACCACCTAGAAGACTGACTAAAGCTTTACGTTGTATCATGTGTAACCGCTTTCACAGTCCAGGGACTTCTACAATCTTTGATGATTTCCAATGGTGTAAAAAGAAGAAAGGGGGAAGAAGGGACCTTGGAGTTCCTCAAGTATCTGAACTCCTGCAGTGACTTGCTTACCTCTAGGCTGTGTTCGCACTGAGGACTTGAAAGCATAACTACCTGCATAAAATTAGAACAGTTAAATTAATGCATGCACACACATATCAACAACATATTATCCACAGGAGGATTTATGCTGCTATAATTCTACCAGTATTCTTTCCTAGATGGATAAACTGTAAGTAGTAATCTGATGATCTGTAGTTTACACCTGCTCTTCCTTAAATGCTGTTGGGTCTTCATGAAATTTTCCACTGTGGAGGATGGCATCTTTGGAAAACGCCTGTTAAACAAGTATTGAAAACTATGCTCCCTTCCTTCCAGTTGCACATCTTTTAGAAGCTATACAGTTTTCTATCAGTAGATGGCCATGTCGTTTTACAGCTATTTTCCCCTTCTGATTGCTTGGGCTAAATGTTAGAAAGACAAAAGATCATAGATGGTCCAATGTGATCCCTTTAGGCTGCAAATGATTAGAGGCAAAGGAATTCTGCCTTTGAAGGGTATTCATACCATGGAGTTTGTGAAAGCTTTTGCAAATGAGCTTCATATGAAGACAGGTGAAAAAAGAAAAAAATCTCTCCCTATGAACAGCTCCTGCCTCTCCAACTACAGGTCACTACATGCACTTTCATTTAATTAAAAGGACAGCAGGACACTTAAAAAGAAATGCAAGGACCAACCCATTAATCATGGTATTTCCATTGCAAGATCAACCTTCTTTTAAAGAATTCACAGGTTAGGTTTTGCTGTGTGCATTCAAAAAATATTCCGTATAAACGGCAAGGTTTATTAATAGTAAGATTACAGTTAAATATTTATAGCAAAAATAATGGTCAGGTACAATAGGACTATTAGGTGCTTTCAGACTCTAGATTAAGTTTATCAGAAGTCCACTTAAAGCAAGGAAAAAAGAACAATGGCCTTTGGCATTTATTTACTCTGAATTGTATTGGCAAATAGACTTTTCAGAAGACTGTTCCTCATGTAAGTAAAATATCTGATTGGTAATGTATTCAGCTGGGATTTGGGAAGCCCTGATCTCAGATCTTTGCTTTCTGCTGACCACAGATTCCATCCCTGGCCCAGAAAAACTTCTTAGGATGACTCCGAATCTAAAAACATTTTCATTTAAAAGTCTGGTTACATTTACTTTCCCATGAAAATAGTTCATTAAAGGTTATTGGTTAGTTCTACACTTAGGTCCCATCACCACTTGTAAATATTACGGTAAGCATCCCCAATTCTGCCTAAGTATGCACATTCCTGTATAACTGAAGTTAGGTCTCAATTTAAAACTATATTCTCTAGTCACAACATAACATTATGCACTCTTCTACAAGATAAACACAGGAGTGTTATTCCACAGTACACAGAGAAACACAAATTTAGAGATCAGTTTCTCCATTTTATTACATAAACTTATTTATAACATCATTGATGAACCTACCACTGGTACCAGATAACTATTTTATCAGCCTTACACTGTGCAAGAGAAATGGCAATCAACATGAGCCCAGGCCTCTCCTGTTCTCCCTCCCTCTTGCCTGCCACCGGCCTGCCATGCCAGTCCGACCGAGAGTGAACACTTGCAGCATTAGGTGTGCCAAGCACACCCGGGCACATGTCACCCTTGTCAAAGGGTGCAACCTCGCTGCTCCTGAGGCCACATGGACACCCGAAGTCATGTGTCCAGCTCTGGAGGCCTCAGTAGAGGAAAGACATGTAGCTGTTGGAGAGGGTCCAGAGGAGGCCACAAAAATGATCAGAGGGCTGGAACAGCTCTGCTGTGAGGACAGGCTGAGAGAGCTGGGCTTGTTCAGCCTGAAGAAGAAAAAGCTCTGGGTAGATCTTATTGCAGCCTTTCAGTACTTGAAAGGGGCCTGTAAGAAAGATGGGGACAGATATTTTAACAGGGCCTACTGCAATAGGACAAGGGAGATTGCAATAGGAAGGGACATTCAGGCTAGACATGAGGAAGAAATGTTTCACAATGAGGGTGGTGAAACACTGGCCCAGGATGCCCCATCCCTTGAGACATTCCACGCCAGGCCAAATGGAGCTCTAAGCAACCTGATCTAGTTGCAGATGTCCCTGCTCATTGCAGTGGGGCTGGACTAGATGAGCTTTGAAGGTTCCTTCTAACCCAAACTATGCTATGATTCTGTGATTCTATGATTCAGGCTGGTAACTTGATAAGTGCCAGACAGGTTTCCAGGGTTGTCCTGAGGTTGCTTTCAGCTGATGGTGAGTTCATAACTGTAGTGTTATAGGGCAAATTCTCATTTCTGTAGGCTTCAATTTTAATAATGTTAGCATCTATAGTTTTATACCCGTAACAACAACCTTCATAAGATGCAATTCAGGAAGCAAAATAGGACTTTGTAGTATCACATCAGGTGATATTTCCCACTACCTTCAATGTCACCACATAGGCTACATGATGCACTGTGCATTTTGTTTACAGGGCGATGTCTTCAGGGTGTTCCAAAATCACATAATTGCACAATGGGTTTGCCTTCTTGTTAACATGTCTGGGCTTCCAGCCGTGAAATGGTGACAGCTGAATACTCACAACAGATTTTTATTTTTTTTTTAGAACACAGAAAAGTAAATAAAGGAGGTAATTCACTTGGTAGATTTTTCTAAGCTTTGCTGAGTTATTTGAGATTGTCACTAACATGTAAATTCTGTTACAGATCTTTTTGGCAAGCTATCCCTGTTTCCCACTCAGCTTTGACAGCCCTTCTTTCCCTGTAGGCTTTAAGGAACACCACCAGGCCAGAGACCACCTACATCTACCATTTTGCCATTACTCTTTCCACCCTTACAGGATCTGCTGGAAATGAGCTTGAAGTTTCTTTGGAGAAGGGGCAAAAAAAAAGCCAGCCCAAATTACATTAGTTAGATGCCAGTGTGGTATATTAAAAGATCCTTTACAGACAATATTAACATCATGTTTCTGATTGACAACCAGATCCCACTGATCACGGGGCAACAAAGATGATTAAGGGAGTGGAGCATCTCCCTTATGAGGAAAGGCTGAAGGAGCTGGGGCTCTTTACTTTGGAGAAGAGGAGACTGAGGGGTGACCTTATTAATGTTTACAAATATATAGAGGGCGAGTGTCATGAGGATGGAGCCAGACTCTTCTTGATGACAACCAATGGTAGGACACGGGGTGAGAGGTTCAAACTGGAACACAAGAGGTTTCACTTAAATTTGAGAAGAAACTTTTTCTTAGTGAGGGTGGCAGAACACTGGAACAGGCTGCCCAGGGTGGGTGTGGAGTCTCCTACTCTGGAAACATTCAAAACCCACCTGGACACATTCCTGTGTAACCTCATCTAGGTGTTCCTGCTCAGCAGAGGAATTGGACTAGATGATCTTTTGAGGTCCCTTCCAATCCCTAACATTCTGTGATTCTGCGATTCTGTGAAGCAGGCAAGAGCACACAGACAAATGAGCAACACAGAACACTGTACAGGAGCATCTTAGACTGTTGAGAAAAGTGTTAAATCTTCCCCTGAAATAATCCAAACGTCAGATAAAATACAAGTCTGTGAAAACCTAGAGCCCTCATTTATCATCTTTATAGGGTATAGCCACTTGCTGTCTAGACATCGCATCAGCTGCAAGAAGGTGGTGAAGAGTCATGCCCAATGTGCAACAGTTATTTGTTTCAAGAAAACAAAACAAACAAACAAACAAACAAACAAACCAACCAAATGAAAAACCCCAAACAACCTGTCAATCCTCTTTGGATTCAGGGTGGTCATAAATTATGTTCCTGTCTGGGAAATTTGTGTGTAAGGCGGATTACTTCTATGATGTTAGGCAAAGCTGTATTTACCCTTTTCCCTAAAGGTTTCCTCAAGTTATGTTTCTATGGAAAACACCACATCCAGAAGTGGGGACAAATTCCCTGTTGACCAGGTAGCAACGTCAAAGCCTTATGATACTGCCATCATAGTCTGTAGCTGTTTCACGCCATTATGGCCCACAGTGGAGGAACAGCAGTGTGGGAAACCCCACAACGTATCATACTGCTCTGTAGTGTCTCTTATTAGAGGTCCTTTGATGATTGTATAGGCAGGTTAACTTCAACAGGAGCTCTTTCTTTCTTCCCATCTCATGTCTGTAAACAGCAGGGACAAGCCAAAGAAATCCTGATATTAGAAGTGTCCTGAATAGGTATCTTCTACCAAGAAGCAAAACTGCTGTGTTCTAATATAAAGCTTTATTTCTGCTCTGTCAATGACGTACTATGGTTGTTGATTAAATAAAAAAGATTCATCAGCCAATTGAACTTGTGTAGTGGTTTAACTCCAGCCAGCAACGAAGCCCCACACAGCCATTGACTCACTCCCCCTTGCTGGGAGGGGGGAGAGAATCAGAAGAGAAAAAGTGAGAGAACTCCTGGATTGTCATAAAGACAGTTTAATAAATAAAGCAAAAGCCGTGCACAGAAGCAAAGCAAAACATGGAATTAATTGGCTATTTCCCATCGGCAACAGGTATTCAGCCATCTACAGGACAGCAGGGCTCCAGCATGTGTAATGATTACTTGGAAAGACAAATATCATCACTCTGAATGTCCCTACCTTGCTACTTCTTCCCCCAAAATATATACTGAGCATGACATCATATGGACACATTCCTGTGTAACCTCATCTAGGTGTTCCTGCTCGGCAGGAAGGGTCAAATATCCCTTTGACCATTTTGGGTCAGCTGTTCTGGCTGTGCCCCTCAGCCCCCAGTTTCTTGTGCACCTGCAGCCTCCTAGCTGCAATGTCCTTGACCTGTTATAAACATGGCTTGGGAACAACCAAAGCATCAGTGTATTATCAACATTCTTCTCATACTAAATTGAAAACACAGCACTATACCAGCTTCTAGGAAGAAAATTAACTCTACCCTAGCTGAAACCAGGGCAACTCATTACCTTGCATTTAATTTTGGAGACAAGCATCATTTTAGCTGCTTGTTATTGTAATCTGCTGGTTACCTATGAACTGCCATTCAACCTCAGCTCTGGCAGGTGCAGCCTGCCAGTGCCAGAAGTGGTTCTGCTCACACATGCAACAAGTGCTCGCTGCATACCAGGGCCAGGGTTTTAATAGCAATACTGTAGCTGAAGCTCTTGAGGTTTCATCTGATGAGCTTTCGTAAGGGATGATTTGGAAGGTGCTATTCAGTCTGGGCTTTGAACTCCCAAAGGGAGTATGTGCAGATTTTTTTGACCCAAGACAGACATAAAAGCTTTCACAGCTCATGCCCACAGGGGCAGATATGTTGTTACAAACTGGATGGTACACCTGCACAAAAAGCGCTTTATCTCAACAAACACAGTTTCTTGCATGATCAGGAAATGAGCAGAACAATAACTGGGAAATAGTTTGACCTTTCTCCTTTCTGAAGAGGACCTATAACCTTGATCTGTGTCCCTTGCAGAATCAGCTTATTTCCTCCAAGTAAAGACAGTCATTCGGAGCAAGTTTCATGCATCTTCCTGTTCATTCCAGTTTGCATTGTACATACTATGTACACGTTGCAGCTTCATCTGAACTGCCAGTTGGAGACCCATAAAGACTCCCAGTAAAGTTTTCAGAATGGTTTAGAACTTAACACATGGACCGACTCAGGAGATTTAGCTCCCACCATTTTACTCTAAAACCCCCTAGTCCTGGATCTTACAGGATTTGTGAACTGAAATCCCCTTAATTGTCAGTAGAACATTGGACCTGCAGTCACATCAGGAGATTTCTTCTGACCTTATCTTTATTTGACTTATTTCTTATCTTCAACAATTGCAAGCCACACGTTTTAGGTAAAATGCTTTTTAAGTACCACGAGCTTCTCCAAATAACGCAGTTGCAAGGACATTCACTTAGCCTTTTTATTTCTCAGTCTCAGTTTATCATTCATTCACTGCTCCCCTATTGTCTCAGTAGGTGCCTTCACTCTCCCTTGCTATCAACCACATGAAAACTGGATAAAATTTTCAAAATGTAGAAAAAAAAATCCCATGTAGTTTGAACCAGTGGACTGTATTTGTTTTGTTTGTGCCTCACAAGTAAGAATGTCCCATGTAGAGACATACATAATCCAAGCACAGGTAAATGAGCTAGCAAATCCTAAATTCTACTTCAGTTTCCCTAGTGCATCATCAACATCTATTTCATATTTCTGCTTTTAAGCTTCTGCAATACCAGGGGGAATACCCAATTAACAGCTCTTGAGAGTCACGATTTGTAGTGTTTTGAAGGTAGCAAGTATTGTTGAGCACTGTGCCACCTCAGTTATTCTGTTATAAAACTTCACCCTTTCTTTCCTTTCCAATTTTCCCTCCCAAAGGAAAAACACTTTCAGTGTTTTGGATGGAGACACAGTGGATTTACAAAACGTAGTGTTCTAAGCAACATCATGCAAAGCTGTTATGTTTTTTTCCATTCCCCCCATCTATATACTTATCCTCTAGATGCTGGTTTTGGCATATCCAATAAAAACTGTAGTTTCTGGAATGTACATTTTGTTTTACGGTTGTGGCACTTGGTGAGGAAAGCAGACTGATGACCTACTAGCTCTGTGGCTGATTATTTCAGCCACTAAAACTCCAGTATCTGTTTCTGTAATAAAAAATCAGTAAGTGCAATATAAATCATTTTCACCTTCATTTCCAGAGGATTTTAAAATGTTGATCACCTCCAGTTCTGGTTCCGGTTCCAAAATAGGTTGTAATAGCTGAATTTATGCTATGGAATGAGACCAGTAGCTACAACTGTCCATAGGCCAGTAGAATATGCAAAAAATTAACAACCCCTTAGTTTTCTAGCCCTTCATGGTGGTCGTATTGTACTAGGTGAGGTTAGTTAAAACACTGGGTATAATTCAGCAGAAAAAAAAAACGCTTTCAGTTTATCAAGAAAACGTGTTGATGGTCTGTTAGTACTACTTATGTCATGCTTCATGTGGAAAGTCCAATCTTTAACTGGGATGCTTTTGAAAAGATAGAAATTCCACCCTAATCTGCTATTTTGTTTTTGTTTTTAAAATAGTTATGATTTTCTTACATAATCAAAAATATTTTTGTAGATGCAAAAAATCCAAAGACTGGCTATTTGCCTTGGTGCATGTTTAATTCTGTGACACATTTGTTCTACTCCTACAGGAAGCCATCTGCAGAATTCGCTTCATTCCAGAAAGGTTTAGATTTGGCCCCATGAAGATAGGGGGTGGTTTTACATTGAGCAGTGCTAACATGCAAGCAAAGGAGTCAGTGAAGGCCTGGTGCTAGAAGAGCACTGGAATGCTGTTTGATGACTGATCTTCAAAACTTTCCAGTTAAAACTTATTTCTTTTCCTTGGAACTACTTCCTCCAGCTTCTTCCTCCATGGCTTGGAGGAGTCAAGAGCGTCCTCCAGTTGTCTTAACACACAACATCACTCTAGAATGTGGAAATGTTGAAACACTTATAAAGTACTAGTTCATTAAAGCAGTTGCGTTTACATCGCTTAGATGACTTGGTAATTAGCTATTTAACCCAATACTGTCCCAGCCCACACACCATGGTCATAATTTGCCTTGTTGGGGTAGTCTAATCTGGCATCAAGACAACTGCCTAATGCTGCTGGTGGTAGGAAGCCCTTAACCTCACCACAGCTGCTTTGGTAAAGCCCTTCAATTACTGAGATGCTGTTTGACCATTGCATCTCATGTCGTAGGTGATTACCTTTGGTTATTTTTATTGCAGGGCCCAGGTTGTTGCCTGGCTGAACAAGAGAAGCTCTGCAGTACAACTGGGTAAGCAGGGAGAGTAGGAATTACTCAAAAGGGTCTTAAAGGAAAATAAAATCTTCCATCCAGGATTACCAAGGTATGGATACAGCAAATGCAACTGTAAATATCAGTGTTGGGCCTCAGGAGTGGCACTTCCTCCTCCATTTCCTCATATCACTGTTCCAGCTGACCACTACTCTATCTTCCCACTGGGCAGTGTGCTAGAATTTACAGCATTTCACATTATACTGTGTGATGCAACAAGTAGCAATAATTTTCAATTGCTGTCCAGCCAGCCTAGGGCTGAGAAGGTGGTACAGGGCTGAGAGATTAAATTCTTTAGTCATCCAGACCTTTTTGGTTTGCACTTAGATCAGAAAATCTCCTAAAATCAGACACATATGCATAAACTCCCTATCATAAAAAGACCACAGTAAAATGACAGTTTACTGTGTTAGACAACTCAGAAGAGTCTATTATATGTTTTGAAGTAAAACCTGTTCTGTACATGTAGGCTAATTAATAATCCATTATATTTACAAACAGTATGATTCTGATACCCATAGAGAAAATTTACATATAATAATCTTGAATCAACTAACACAGGAGAAACCGCTTTTTGTGCGAGACTTCTGGTGAGCCCATTCAGACTGACAACAGCAAAAATCCAAGTAACTTTGAACTATAGGACATTTTTCAGAAGAGTGAAAATATTATAGTATAATAAATACTGAATTTTCCAGTTCACCAACTATACTGCAGGAATGAACAAGGTTCTACAGAATATGCCCGTGCATTGATATAGTAGGTTTTGTGTAGGTGTGCATGTGTGTGTGTACACCCAAGGACATGGGTGCAGAGCAATGTCAGCTACCTGTCTTCACTATTGCTCTAAAATAAGATTTCCAGGGATGAAATTCAAAGACGTGCCATGGATTTTGGCTCATGGCTCTTCTTAGTCTCGTTTATCTAGCTAAATACCTGCACAATGATCTGTTTTTACAATCCTTAGTCTTTTGTGCTGGTTATTGCATTTTGATGTTGATGGCTTTATTGGATGTACTCCCTAGTGAACACATTTATGTCCCAGAAAGGGGTACAGAGGTGACCCCTACAAGCCAGTCCTGCAGCCAGCAAGCAGCAGCTTGGCCCTTATCATTGTGGCGGGAATAACTAGACAAGACAAAATACAGAGGTAATAAAGTCTTAAGGGAATGTCTTAATGACTGGTTATGCTGCTTCCAGGAGCTAAGTCTGTATCTCTACACGGCTCTACATAATACCAGGCAAGCATCTCCACCTTGCATAACATGAATATATAACTAAGCACAGAGATCCATGCACACAGACCAGAATTCTTCAGAAATATCAGGAAAAAGAAAAAAAAAAAAAAAAAAGGAAGAAAAAGAAAAGAAAAAGAAAACTGCAGTGTTAGGGAACATAAGGACAAATTAATCCAGTACTTGTATTTACTTGGACAACTAGAACTTCAAAAAAACTGAGATAATTCCACCTACTTCAAATCCCATTGTCGTGTTGGCATGTAAAACTGGAGCTGCAGCTCACAGTCAGGTAGAGAAAGCATAAGCTCTTGGGTCAGAGACACAGAGTGTCCAGACATTTCGCTATCCAATACAATATTTGATAGTCTGTTCCTTTTAAACTTTATGGTAGATGGAGTATTGGCAGTTTGCTACAGCTCCCTTAGCTTTCTTCATCAATTGACCCATGATTCAATTAGTGTTCGTGTTAGCACAGGGGCCCCAGATTACATGCCCAGTATGTATCCAGTGTCAGTGTCTTCAGCCCTATATCACTAATGAAATTCTGACTTCAACAACAAAGCTGCCAAAATGCTTGCCATTAAGTGACTTTGTTCAAGTTGGGCCTGATTTACTCTGCTCATAAATGACAAGAAAATCTGACCCATGATCTAAAAATGATAAATGAAAGAGTGACAATCTTAATTGCAGAAAAAGTGTTGGTCACACATTCATTTTCTGCTGCTCTCCAAAATTTTGATTGATTCCTTGTAATCTGGATTTGTCAGCACTACACTTTTCAAGCCGTTGTGTCCTTTATCTCCCTATGCAATAATCTATCCTTGTTGCATGAGCTTCTCACAAATGCCAGTACAGTAATAATAATAATCTTTGCTCTCAACTGAAAAGCAAGAACTAAAATGCACTCCCAGGAATGTTTCTTGCAATTTAATTTTCATAGCCCCCTGAACTGTGCTCTTAAAGTTGATCATATTTGCTAGTAATGCCTCTGGGTTGAATTACAGCTTTTTGGAATAAGCAGATAGCTATGCATTATTAGGGATGTTTTACACATATTGGAGACTGTTCTGACTCTGGGAGAAATACCCCTCGCTACTTTTATTTAAAAAGAGTGATGCTGAAACTTTGGAGTACTGGCAGCCTTGTTAGCAAGTTCCCAGACCCCTGTAAGCCATGCAAAGTCAATGAAGATATTAATTTTTGCAACTTTCTTCATTCTTATTCCTAAAGTCATGTCCTCTGGTTACACTTTTGACCTTCTTTGCTGCTCAGAAGCAATTGCTTATTTCAAATTAGCAGAATGAAATCCTGATACTCATCAGCATGTTTATCCTACCATTAAAGGCTAATTTTTAGGATTCTGTTGAGCTCCTTTGGTTGAAAAAAGTGTATCTTGAGTACCATGACTGTTAGGTGAAACAATAAGGGGAATTTAAAAAAATGTCCTCTCTGCAAGGAACTGTATATTATAGCAAAGCCCCTGCGTTTGACCAAGGGTACGTGAATAAATTATCAACTGTGTTCAAAAGCTGAAGTCAAAAGGTGAGGAGAAAACCAAGGAAAACTCAACATTTACATGAAGTCTATTTTTTTTTTTTCCTGAACAAAAGAAAAGGATGAATGTATTTTGTGCTGAATCAGGTGTTCCATTTAAATGGAAATAAAAAGCTTTCCTTTTGGGACAGTTGGGACAGTTTTGTGAATGCCTTTAGAAGTGAAAGCCCATAGGTTTGACACGCACTCTGGATCACTTCCCAGATATGCAATGAATGCCTTAACCACCAAGATATCTTTGTCACTCTTGATAGCTCTGATAGCTGGTGTGCAGACAGATTTGCTGGGCACAGCCACAAGAACCACTCCCTGCACCACACCATGCTGCCCATCTCCCCATTGTGCCCTGGCAGCCTTCGCTCTCACCCGCCCTCATCTCTGCTCCCCTGCTCAAGGCAGCTCAGTGAGGAAGAACCTTCCTGACTGTGTCTGGAAGAGGCTGGAAGTAATGAGAGGGACCATGAGGGGGACAGGGCTGTGTTTAACAGCAAAATCAGCAAGGGAGAAATGCTGACATAAAGGTAGAGCTCCTGGGCCTTTGAATCTGGTATCCAGAGAAACACCATTTCCATTCATCCCAGGCAGACTGGTTGGTTCTGTTAGGAATATAGAATATAGAGCTTTTCCTCTATGTCCTCCAATTTATTTAATGCTACCTGGAAAAACTCCAGCAAGACAGGTTTTACTAGAGGAGGCAGGACATCAGTTTGTACAAAGGTTTAAAGTCAATGTCAAAGCAAGAGAGCTTTTCAGATAAGCCCTTGTCTTCAGGGCTTGTCCACCAATGGATGCTGTTCAACACCATCACTCTTCAGAAGAACCCAATATGACCAGCACAGCCTCACTTGTTGGCATCAGAGATGGGTTCCTATTTGCAGAAGGGAAATCATCAGTCTAGCTCTGTTTGATGAGGCTGCATGGATTTTAGTTTTCTTTTGTTCTTAATCTTATTATCTCAGACAGTACTTTTAGCTGAATTTTTTATATTCTTGAACAAGTGCTATTCAGAAGAAAAATCTTTTTTCCTGCTTTCCTAGCAACATGGTAGATGTTAAGATGGTGGCAACTTTCTGAAATAATGGTGGCTGCTGAACTACAATTCATGGTGTTGGTTCTTCTGATTAGAATTTGATGTACTGACATTTTTGAAAGCAAAATTCCTTGACTTCACAAGATCTACAACTGCAGAATGATGACTGTTGGGAGCTACAACAAATAGTTTTATACACCTGAGTCTTTTGGGCTGTCCTGCAGTCCAGACATAGGTCTTTGAAAGGGGCAAGATGATGTACAAGTCTACTACAGAATTACCTAAGAATAACATGAAGAATAGCATTTCTCTAGCATAAGACACTCTTAGCTTTAGAAAAGCTACATTAATTAGAATTAAATCCTCATATTAACACTTTTTGGAAAACATGGGAACATATTTAAGATAATTTGAAACATGTAAAAATAATTTCATTTTGTGAGGCTTGGTTGTGTGCAATTTTTTGGAAAAGGAATAGCCCACAGTCTTGTCATAGTCAGAGCGAGAAGTCTGCAGGTGTTTGCGTCTTGTTATCTGACTTGTGATAAATTGGTCTCTCAGAACTAAAACACCTAAGGAGAGCTTTTTTTAAAGAGACTACAGAATAATAAAACTTCTTGCTAAATGTGTTTCAAAACAAACAAATAATTATAGAATTGTTAAAGAGGAAAAGACTCAGTGACTAGCTAGATAAGATGTGTCTTTTAGAGACAGCAATTGCTTGAGAGATTTCAGAAAAGCCATTAAGCAGTTGCTTTGCCATCTCCCTGGCAGGTACAGTGGCAGAATGGACCTCTTGGTGTTGTTCTCCATGGGTTTAGCCAATGTGTCCTGCTTTACTCGTCTGTAGCTACTACTATATTTCCAAACTTGACAGAGTGGGTGAAGCTCAAAGCAAATTTAGCTTTTTCCCTCAATGAGACTGATGTCTTTAACAAAAGCACTGAGATTTAAATTCACCTCGAAGTCAAAAGGCACAGAACACTATATGCAAAAGATACACTGTGATTTAGCTTCAGGAATGATTTAATTAGGCATTGGAAAGCTTGGGATCAAGAACAAACATCTCTTTGTCACAAATACATGACACAGGGTCTGAATGAAATGCTGGAGCAGTAGCTGAATTGAGTGATGTTTCTGACAACAATGTTGCAAGGCTGTTGAACTACTCATAAAGTATATTTATTCTTTTTGTTTGTTTGTTGGTTAGTCTTTAGTTTAAGTGAACAATCTTTTTCTGTACTCACTAAATATATCGTCCACGACTAAGCTAATTACATATTGTAGACTCCATTTTACTACAGCTGTAGCTAAGAAAAGAGTTAGGTCACTTTTTTCTCTGTTATTATGGGCTCCATAACAGATTGCCTATATATCCAAAACTCCCTCTAAAGGTAATACAGGGTGGCAATATCAAAGAATACAGGATAGGGCCTTAATTATGAAAATGTAACAAGTCTTAGCTTGGGAGTTTTATAAACCACCAGTGCCCAAGGCGAACAGGCTATCATTATTTGAAAATGATAATATCATAAGAGATCTTGTTGTACTTGAAAAATTTAATAAAAAGAAAATTAATAAAAAACACTAAAAATTACACATAATCTGCCCACATGCAAGCTATTTAATAAAACAGATTTCAAGCTGATATTCTGATATTTCATATCAATACAGCCACCACTTGATTTTACTGTTATTAAATATAAGCTGGAGACAAGCACCCTACATTTTTTCTCCATTGTGAGTTTCTTTATAACACATCTTTTCACCTCCCTGAGGGAGAAATAAAGCTGAAGTGGGAAGGGCTATCCAGGAGCAAGATGAGTCAGAGCATCTGGTGGAGTTTGGGTAAAGCCATGGTCATCGGTGCGTATATATAACCTCAGTTACTGGTATATGAATGTGGTCACCTTCTGCCTTCCTCAAAATGGCTCAGGAATGAATGTTCCAGAGAATTAGTGCTTTTTCTCTGCATCAGTAACTGTTACAGTGAAGACAGACCCTGAACACTCGAGATACTCAGATATATTCAGGTCTGGTGCTATATTCCAATACACAAATCGTCACCTGGACAGGACCATGCAGTTAAATCTTGGAGGTTGGAAGATAAACTAAGCAGATATGTAAGTAAACAGGACATGAGACAACTTCACCTCTCTCATCCCTGCCCTGTGGTTTAGCATGGGAGGCCATCCTGTGCTCCCGACACATCCCAGGGCAGGCTGAGCTGGACAGAGGATTTACCATGCCAAGCACTCATGTCAGAGGTGCAAGTGTCCAAGGTTTCAGCTTCCAGGATAATTTAATTCCTCACATTTCATTTTTGAAATTTCATTGTTTTTGGGGAGGAGAATCTTTTTTTTTTCCAAAGCTCATCTTGTCTTACCAGATAAAGCAGTCCTATGATCAGACATAATCTGGCTGCTGTCTTCAGTCTAAAACAAATAAATGAAATAAAAACACCCACTGCCTCCACTTCCAGCACTTCAGGAATTTCAAAAGGGGGGTTGCAACTTCAGTGAAGAGAGCAGCCAAACTCTGCATCTGGCCCACACACATTGCTCAAGTCTAGACTGATTGGCCCAGACATCAGCACAGCCACATGTTTTCAAATTAAATTAGACCTTTTGATCAAAGAGCTGGGGACACTTAAGCAATGCCATAATTTCTTAATTATATGTATTATTATTTGATTGGAGTAAGATTTAACACAGTGACATTCAGTAATTTTGTGCCAGAGGAAATGGTTTCTCATTGACTCTGTGGCCCTGAGCTAAAAGTAGCCACAGATGCTGAAAGAACAGTAATAGTAACAATAATAGTAGTAGAAAAGGCATCCTACCAAGTATTCAGTTTAAGCAAAATTTGAGGATAAAAGTGAGTGACAGCTGAGCATATAGGGGTACCTTTATGTTATTTTTTTTATGTCAGTGTCACTTAAACAATGAACAAGCTGACCTCTCAAACCACTAGAGAAGGGAAAAAATGCCTCCCTTTTGTTCAGTGCAGGCAAGCAGGGTAGCAAAGCCAGCATCTGCTTGTGCCATCCATCTGAGCAACCCAGCAGCCCCAACAGTGTGTAAAATCATGAAAGTTTTTAAACTATAAAAATTACTAACCTACAAAAACAAAAGTGCTATTTAAGAAACTGCCTATTCCATACAATCACATCATCTACTTCAGATGGAAGGCAGAAATGGCAGGGACTGTTTTTTAGCCAGCCAGTCCAAATTTGTTCATGGATCCATTTTGCACAGTGCTCAAAAACAGCTTTGGAAAGACGTAACCTATTGTTAAAATTAAAACAAAACCTCATCCCCTTCAGAGCAGAGTCATGCATACTTTCAGATGAGCTCACATCAAACTCTTGTAAACTCAACAATACTGAAGCCTTTACATCCTGTACACCCCCACTACAATAACTGGAATTTGTGCTTGTTTATGGTGCACAAGGACCATAGACTAGGATCAGGGTAATACATTTTAGGTCCATAAAACTTGTAACGCTGGACATGATGTTTGGACTGAAGAGCTTAGAGATTCAGACATGTAGAAGAGAGGCAAAAGCAAATAACATCAATTTGCCTTTAAAACAGGACGTGTAAAAGTGTTGGTTTGTTGTTGTTGTTTTTGTTTGTTTGTTTGTTTTGTTTTGTTTTGTTTTTTGTGCATGAGAACATGAAATTGGGTTTGAAAAGAGAGTCGGCTCCTTGGGACTTTTTGTGGAGTCTGCCATTTGTTGTCTGAATGTCAAAAGACATCATGACAGAGGCAGACACAGAATAAATTCAAAGAAGGAAAGTCCTGAAGGTTATCATCAAAGTAGAAGCATGGAGACAGTTAACACAAATCAATGGGGTTCCCCAGAGATTAAAGGAAACAAATTGCAGGACGATGGTAAACCAATAAATAAAACCAGCAACTGGTGAAGCAACATGTCATGTTCAGACAAGGCATGGCCTAATCTTTCTTCATTTCATTAATATCACAGCATATTTTTCAGCGTTATATGTACCACAATTAGTGTGTGGCTGGGATAGTCAGTCACAACCACGCATATGTTTCTCCTTCCATGTAACTATCTTGAATTAACTCTTAGACAGCATGTGAAAGTTTGGAAGCATAAAACAACAAAGAAGAGAAGTTATAACTTTTATATTGGCATAGCTCCATGTAATACACTGGCTGCTGCCAATGGCCACAACAAGGGCTGGGCTCCATCCCATGAAGGGTCCTGCTCTGAAATAAATAAAATATTGCTCAAGTCCTGACTCAGAGCTGACTCTTATTTCTATCTCCGCATAACCAAACTCTTGTCACTTACTGCTGGGTCTCTTCACTCACAATCCCTTAGGATCCTTCGAAGGACTAGAGGTACTGGTGCCTGATCCTTTCTCTCTTCCCAGGCAAGCCACTACAGCCATGGCTATTACTCCGTGCTGATTGCTCTTAACTCGTTTCATGCTCTTGGGAGTTGTTGCTAAAAGTCAGTAACTGCAATTCTCTTGAGATGGTGTTCAGAGGTGCAACAAGCCTCCCTGTCTCAGACCTCTACCCACATCCCTGGCAGGGACCCTGGCTTTCTGCTACCAGACCCTTCCCACTTCACTGATTGCCCAGCTAGTGGGGGTCACCAGTGCTTTTCCCACTGCTTTGCTGAGCCCACACCGTAAATCCATCTCAGTGCCACCTTTCTTCCAGAGGCTGTGAAGCTCCCGCTGCACTGATATATGCCACTGCTAATGCATCTCTGTGCTGCTGCAAGCTTGTTTCTGCCCAGATCTGGAAAACCCTCTTGCACGTCACTGAGTGCCTCGCAGCGGGAAGACAGATGCAGAGCACAGCAGGAGCTTCTGGAAAGACCCCGCTGCACACCTCCTGGTCTACAAAATAATCTGTGTCTTGTTGAACTTCAGTTCCCTGAAAAGTCCAGCTGCAACTTCTAAGGTTGTGCATTACCTGTATTCACTTATCAGTTGTTTATCAGTCATGTTGCAGGTAGTGCAAGAAGGAACACTATGTGAAACCATAGATAAACAATGTACAGTGACAATTCATGTGGGAGATGTTGGCCAGAATTGTTTGTTTCCTTATCAAGGGAGCAGAATCTTGTCAGCCTGCCTCTAATTACCTCTGTTATGTATCTCTCATTGTACTTAATAGTTTTACATTCTGTGTTATTTTCACATTTTTTGTTCCATGCTTATTTCCTCCTCTGTTTTTCATCCATTGCTGTGAAGGAAATAGATAATACCTATTTCTACAATTGTTAAACGTAGAATCATACTAGTAACTGCTTTATAATTGTAATGAAACAGCACTGTTTAAAAAAGGATACATGTGGGGCTGTCCTCTGGGTATAGCAGCATCTGGTGACCTAGTCATACCCAAAAGGCAACAGGAAGCAAATATCCGTCTTCTTTAAGGTGCATGAGCATCTGGACACCTTTGTTTCTCTGGAGCTCTGACAAGATAAGAGAAAAGCATAAGCGCATGAAATGGACAAACTTCAGCATTTCATAAAGTTACTTATCATCTTGACATATATAGCAGATGACAAGTCAGTGGAGAAGAAGTTTGCACACTGGCCTCATATAGGTTAATTTTTAAATTCATTCTGAGATTCGATCTGTACAGCTGCATCAGAAAAACTCAGCTTGAAAATGAAGTGCTTACGATAGGAAACACCTTCATGACAGGCAGGTGGAGATGATCACAAAACAGTAGTTTAATGAGAAAATACCACATGATCGCCATGTAGTTCACCATCATGTTGAACATTTGTCCAAAATATTTTGCCACAGCTGTGTTTGTACAATAGTTCAGTTATGATCAGTGACGGTTCTTGGTCCATCATAAATGACAAGCTTCAAGGATGTTACTTATCAATTGGTTAGCAACTAATGTGCTGCAGCCCAGCTGTATCTCAAGCCTTTGCTTCCCTGCACATCTGGATACCTCAGACTCTTTGAAACAACCCAAACACGCAATACGCACTTTTGACTTTTTCTGTAAGCAGGAGGTTTGAGATGAACCAGAATTTAGCACCCCAGAACTAAACTAATCTTCCTGACTTGGGACACACTTCGACACAGTTTCTGATCATGCGATCTCTGCATTAAACACAGGATACTTTCCCTGGAGCAACAGCTGCAGAGCAAAAGTCGAGGGACAGCACCACTGTTCTCAGTTTCGTCATTATATTCTGTGCTATCTCAAAGAAGCTGCTTGTTCTGTGTTTTATACTTCTTCATCTGCAAAGTAGGGACAGACTGATATGTTTACTGGAAGCACAAAGCACGTTGCCTCTCTCTGAGGAGAGCTAATAAAAATTCAGAATTTCTGCTCTGATTAATGTTGGTATTTTCAAAAAATGAGGAAGAAAAAATGAGAACGGTTGAGATAAGAGAATTTGGAAGGGACTGTGGGGGAAGAGAAGGGGACAATTTCCAGGTTTAAAATGTCCCTTTGGAACAGGAATGGAGGCGCTCCAGGAGTGCTGTCCCCAGGGGGACTGCTGGGGCAGTGGCACTTCATACTGGGAGCCTCACCACCCTGACCTGGCAGCTGGTACTGACGGTACTGACAGAGCCCGCTCTGGCCTGTGCCCCCCGAGAAGTGCTGTTCTTCACAGGAGTCCATCAAACACCTCAGTGAGAAAACAGGTAAGTCTCAAGTGGTGATTCAATCACACTTCCTTTTTGAAGAAAAAAAGGCCCTTTTTTGAGCACAAAACATGTTATGTGTTCAGTAGGTCTCTTTCCCTAGCAGAACAATATGTCAAAGACCTGCAGTGCTTCCTGGGAACAAGAGAGAAGTGGGTGATGTGGAGTATCACACCACACTGTACCACTGAGCCTACAGGCCTGTGGGCAGCTGTATCCCTGGAAGAGGGACAATCAATCCTTGCTCCCCACTTGATTCCAGGAGCAATTCACTGACATGCTAGGTAGCTATCTTATCCTCCTGACTGCCTAAATACAGGGAGGATTAAGCAGAAACCAAAGTCCCCTGCTATCTGTTTTCCCCTGCATAAATCCACTCTCTGCAACAGAAATTTATTTCAAAGGAAGTTCACTTACATGTTAAAAAACGAAAAAGACTTGTAAATCTCCATGACCAAGCACCATCTGGCAAGTCTTGTCATAATAGAGCTATTGTTTGTTTAGGTAGATTTCTTCCACGGTTTTAATTACATACCAGGAGCAGCACCATTGCAAAGAAATCCCCTGACCTCAACCCCTACAGATGTGAGCTTCTTCTTTTTCAGTTTACTGAGGAACAAGTCTATTACAAAACAAGCAAATATGTTCCCAGTGTTTTAACGTAGCTATTGATCTAGAAAAATAGTTTTTATGTAATGTCTTACTTTCATTGCTTAGGCCTATCTGAGAAGCAAATGCAATAATTTTGTATTTCTTTTTCTTCATTTTTAAGTTTGGCCAGGGAAGTAACTCAGGTACACTCTTGACACAAGTAGGTTCTGATGGTCAATGTGATTTACACCTGACTCAACAAAATCCAATGCTGTGGATCAATTTTTACCTTGTTGTTTAATCCACAAAACCATAAATGCCTTAAATGTAAGTAATGTATACTAGCCCCAGTGATAAAGGGAGTAATTCTCTGCAAAAGAAGACTTGCTATGGAAAAATATATCTTTAGTACAGGTAGAAATACTGATATACTGCTGCAAGTTGTGAGAGATAAATTGGAAAATGTGCATTTCCTAGCTGGGAAGTCTTTGGTATCAGTTTTTAATACTGCCACTACAGAGAAAGAGATGACAGTACCTCTCTCATTTTCCTTCACAGGTTTGCATTTTAAGTTTTATGAGAATCTAGACAGAAGACACTGACTATTGGCCTTGCCTATAAGGTAAGTAGCATGTGCTAGGTTGTTTCTTTGTTTTTTTTTGTGCCTTTTGAAGCTCTTTAAGTTCAAACAAACACAAGAAGCACTTAGCCTTGCAGCATGTTCACGGTGTCTTCCACAGCAGAGCCTCTGTCCTCCTTCACCTCTTATTGAGCATGAAGAACAGCTGGAAATAACCAAGCACACATCTTTGGTGCCTGGCCCTGTGCATGACTCAGGGTCACAGTCACCCTGGGCTGACCCAAGTCAGAACCAGTCCCAAGACCTGCTAAGGCTTCTTGAAAACTCCATTATCAAAGAGTATTTGTAAACCATGTTAGGTTATTATTAGAGCTTTTGTTAGTTTAGTGAATCTAGACATCAAAGACTTTTATTAGGATATCTAATCCATGTCTTGGCCAACACATCACTGCCATTGATGGCATCCTTAAATGACCTGGAACATATTAACATTCTGAGATAGTGCTCCTCACTGGATCCATGTCAGAGAATAATGCAATCTGTGGTGAGGATTTATGACTTCCTTTCCATCCATCTCACACCTCCTGTGTTAACTCTGTGTATACCACAGACCTGCTTGCCAATTAACCCCTAGCCATGGTGAAAAACTAATAATCCAATGAGATCAGGATGAACATCAGATTGTAAACAGCCACAATTTTCAGTAGTAACTATAGGCAGTACAATTAAAATAAAGACAGTAGTAACATTGGTAGAACAAATAATAAGTTTTTCTACGAGAGTCATAGAATTAGTGGCCATTAATTCTGAGTGGATTTTTTTTTTTTTTCTGGACTACAATACAATATTTAGTGCTTAATTTGTAAGAAAAAAGAAGTATGGATAAACAGTGCAAGATATCTGATGAGACTGAATAGAAGTGCCACAAGAGGCATATCATGATTCTATGTGAAATCAATCAGGCGGTACCTGCTTATGTCATGACACATGGAAGGAGGTGCTCTTCAGGGCTGTGCTGTTTGAGATAAACATACTAGATTCATTCCTTTCAAATCAGAGAAAAGAAAAGAAAAAGAAGAATTAAACTCCAGATTTTCACTCATAAAGAACTCCTAATCATCATGTTATTCCAATTTTTGTTCTTAAATGAAGTGAAGATATTTTTTTCATTTTTCTTATTTGTGCAAAAGATAAAACCAGAAAATTGTTAGTCAGTTCAGTCACTATAAGAGACTTTTCAGTTTAGCTTGGCATCATTACCAGTTCTAACCTCTTCAGCAGCAAGAAGACTGGAGAAGTGATTGTGTCACTGTACTTGGTGCTGGTGAGGCTGCACCTCGAATCCTGTTTTCAGTTTTAGGCCCCTCATCGTAAGGAGGACATTGAAATACTAGAGAGAGTGCAGAGGAGGCAATGAAGCTGGTGAGGGGCCTGGAGCACAAGTCTTGTGAGGAGCAGTCGAGGGAAGAGGGAACTGGGGTTGTTTAGCCTGGAGAAAAGGAGGCTGAGGGGAGACCTTATCAATGCCTACAACCACCTGAAAGGAGGTTGTAGCATGGAGGGCATTGGTCTCTTCTCCCAAGTAACAAGTGATAGGACAAGAGGAAATGGCCTCAAGTTGCGCCAGAGGAGGTTTAGATTGGATATTAGGAAAAACTTCTTCATGGAAAGGGTTGTCAGGCACTGGAACAGGCTGCCCAGGGAAGCGGTTGAGTTACCATCCCTGGAGGGGTTTAAAAGGCATTTAGACGACATTCTTAGGAACATGGTTTAGTGCTAAAATTAGGTTAGGTTATGGCTGGATGCAATGATCCTGAGAGTCTCTTCCAACTAGAATCATTCCATGATTCTATGCTAAGAGCCTGCCTCCTTACAGTCTAAACCTCCCATCTGCAAAGGTTCTCACTGAACTGCTAATCCAGATCAAAACACTTACTTCCAACTTGAAAATGCTCACCATTTTCCAGTAGTCTATCAGATGTTTTTGACAATTTTGAGTTGCACAGAATCAGCTGTAAAAGGGGAATACTGAAACATCGCTAACTCATTAATACTGTTTTATCTATTTTTTATTAGTCGGTATAGACCTTCAGACTGAAGACTTTATTGAGTGCTGGAGTTGTGTGCCAGCCTCTCTATGTGATGCACACATAATGCAGTCCCCGAGGTGCTTTGTTGAACGCTCATAATTTGAAGATTCCTCCAAGGAATCATGTTTTTCTTGTTCCTTAAGTGGATACAGCATGTAAAGCAAATCCCTGCCAAGTATTTTCTTCTCTGCCCAATTAAGTATGGACTGCTAAATATACCTGATTAAAATGATCCTTTTACCACAAGGAATTCTGCTAGATCTTCATGAGTACTCTCATTCTCTGAATTCTGGTCAGTAAAATGTCCTTATCATCCTGGAGGAGGCACCATGGCTACAGTTGATAAATGTTACATTTTCTTCAGTTGCAGGTCAAAAGCTGAGCATAAACCACTGTTTTTGTAGTATATGCATTAAGCACAGGCATTGTATGATTAATTGAAGATGCCCACAATTCTTGAAAATCTATCATTTGTTTCTTGCTAGTGTTCTTCATAGGCCCTGGGCTTTCTATGGCCTTCAAGATGAATGCACGTCCTCCTAACAGCACTAGCCTACCTGACAGAGTTTATCCTATTTGACAGGTGGGGAACTGCAGAACACTTAAGTCTCTTGCACCCCACTAAAAGGAAGCTGTCTGGTGTGTCCCACTTTGGTGTTGTATCTTTTCAGCTACCCATGCAGTCCACTTCATCTCCTTTGCACAGAGCGGGATGAGGAGGTGCTCCATTCCCTGGAACACTCCTTTGGCTGGTGTTCTGTACATCAGCACCAAATCTTATCCTAGAGCCCTGACCAGCCCCACAATGGGACAGCCCACGCTCAGGCTTTGCCTCTCTCTTGCATAGTCCAAGGCAGGGCTGTAATCCAGGGTCTGGATCTGCTGTCAGGTAGCCAGCATCCTGGAGAATCATGGTACCACCACAAACCCTCAACCGTACCAAAGAGCAACTAATGGAACATGTAAATCACCTGCCAGAGAGTGTCTTCCTGCTTCCACAGACACAAAACATCCTTCTGAAACATGAACTGCCCCAGGCACAGCGCTGATGGCCAGCATTTAAGAACAGTAATCAGAAGTTTTTCCTATGTGTAACATTGTCAGGTCCTTAAAATCTGATCTGTCATAGCTCTTCTGGGGTCTTTATGGGAATCTCATAAAAGAAAGGATCCTAGCCTTTTGCTGAAAGTTACAATACTGGATTTTGACAGGGTTAAAAGATATCAAACTTTAACTGAGTGTTATTCTAAAAATGGTTTCAGGTCATTCCTGGAGAAGACTTCATAGATGTGTTTTAATATCCCTTTCTCTCTAAAGTGTGTACCCTTAGATTCCTGGCAACAAAGTCACTGAACTGTTCAAGCTGTGAAGACAAAGGCTAGTCATTCAAAATGCTCAGAAAGTAAAGAAGATGTTTGTTCTGACACATGACCTGTAAATATTCTAGAATGACTTAAGTAAGAGTTTATCATAATCAATGCCTAAATTTGAAGTAAATTTAATGAAAAATGTAATTACTCTTCTTGCATTTCTGTGCATTTGTCATAAGCAGCTAAACCACAATTTCTTGTTCTGACAGTATCATGCCTGTCGACAGGCTAATACAATAGTTCTGTGGAAGTCTGCAAATTACAAATAGCGATGTCATGCAGGCTAAAGGTGGGTGAACACGTGAGGCTAAAATACACCACAAGGTAAGTAAAAGTACAGCACTGGACAATGTAGCAATGAGGATGCTAAGGTCACTTGACACTCCTTGTAAACCCATGCCATGGGTCTACACCGATAAAACAACCATTTGGACCCTAAATCCAGTCAGTGATTTTTCTTGCTGGTTGTAAAGTGCAGCAATTAATCTGGTAAGTGAGTGTAACTCTTGCATCCCAGTGCTGTCCAGAACTTCATCCACAATCAGCAACATCCCTACTGAAAAAATCCCATGCAACCATGTTAATATAGCTGCTCTTTCCCTCCACCCCCCCGCCCCAAGTTAATCTGCTACAGCTGAAATTGAGCTTTTACTCCATATGCCAGAAACGCAGCACAGCAAACTGTAACAATTGTTTGGATGTTTCAATTTGAACACTAATTTTTAAAAAGTTACTAAAAATGTTAATTAAGTACAAGAGGAAAAGACACAGCTATGAGAAACAATTTATGTCAGTATTTGAGTGTAAAGAAAAAGGGCAGAAAGACAGTAAGCTAGGAAGAAGATAACCAGGTTTGCTCCCAAGTGTTCAGAGGCTCATGCTCAGTTTCCTACTCTCTTGCACTGCCTCCATGCCACTGAAATTTTGCTAATGTCAGTTAAGCCACATTGATGTGAAGACTAAATAACTATGGAGAAAGCAATCAGTGGTGCTTCCAAAAGTGCCCATTTCTGCCTGGTGCTCAGCACCACTTTCTGAGAGAGGAAGACCACCAGCTCCAGTGGGTCTCAGCAGCAGATGCTAGCCTCTGAAGAGCTAAGCAGTCAAAATTCCTTTTTAAAGGGTTTCAACAGTTCTCAAGAGCTGCCTGATCTAGAAAACTAGTCTTCCATAGCCATTTTTCCAGAGAAGATGTCTTTTTATGTCATAAAACTTGAGAGGCTAAGGTCTGGGTCTCATAGGTGAAGCATTGTTTCCAGTAGACTGGCAAGATTTATGTCTACCTGGGATGTCTCTTCTGAAAAACAGTCCCAGGGTAGAGGAACAGCTCTTACTGTAAAACAGTCAACATGCATCCTGTTCTTTCATTTTTTTTTCCTGCTCTCTCTTCCTTTTCATGACTTCTTTATGTATCCATAACCAAGAGAATTGGCTTTGTCTACTTGCCATCAGTTGAATTTTCTTTCTTCAAGCCCTAGCTAAATTTGTAATCCTTCATGCATAACAGTGAAAGTATGTTTGCAAGCCAGCCTTGGGATAGAAGAGACTGATCCGATTTTTTGTTGTTGTTTGTTTTTAAATGAAATATATAGATGAGACATTCATTTTTTTCCCCCTAGAAAATAGAAAAAGGAATTTTCCGCTCCTGTTTTCAAGAAATATAATGGTCTCTTTTTGTTATGGTTGTCTGCCTTGTAGCTTTGCAAAGTACATGCAGTGCCAAGGATAGGGGGATAGGGGAGTGGGGAGAGTTGGGGGTGATGGGTTGAACATCATTGACAAAGAGCAGTCAGGGAAAGAACAGAAAAAAAAAGAAACCTTTGAATGTGGTTGTCTTTCACAAAAGCACATTTTAGGAAACAGAAGACCATACTCCCTCTAGCTGCATAACACTTTTGTAACTAAAAAAGTCACTATACTTTAGGGTGAAAAATGACTAATAAAATCATTGTGCTAAGTAGTATTTTATATACGACTTTATGTCTCCAGAGAATGCTGTCAGGACCTACATTGATCTCTCATTTGTTTGCACAGAGGTTTGTCAAAACAAAACCAAGCCCACAAAACTTACCACATTAAAGCTTATGATTCCAAGAAACCTGCAACTGGTAACGAGAGTGTTGAAAAATCAAGGGGTGTTCTAACAAAGCTGTATCTACTTGATTTTTGCTGGGGTCTTGGTGGTACAGCATTTTGCAAGAACTGGTCAGCTCTTACCAACACTAGTTCATCTGGATCCTACCAACAATAGCTTTTGTATCTCTTTGCTTTTATTGAAGCAAGGTAGGCCATAAGTACCCAGGAAGCTCTGAAACATTAAGCTGTAAATACCAGTGGTTTAAGAAGAGGACACTTTCCCAAACCCTGAAGAAAAGGCAGACTAGAAAGATATTAATTAGAACTTGTTGTGATCTTATCATTAATTCCTTCTGCCCTTTTCAGAAAACGTATATTTCATTTCCTGTCTAAAAAGATTACTTGAATATGACTCTTTCCTCTTGTTTCTGGGTCAGAGGCACCCTTGATAGCAAGAAAGATACTAATCCAAAGACTTTCTCATCAGCCTCCCTGAAATGGTAATAATTATTGTGGTTGCAGGGAGACACCTCTCCAGCCAAGATTTGCAGCTGTGTCAGTGCTTCTCAAACAATATCCTGTTATTTAGAATACTGTGAAACGCCAGGCAAAGGTGGCAGTTTCCTCTCATTTCAAGGTAGAGGACTTGTTTCTTACCTCCTTCTCTTACCACCAGCTTGGACTGATGACAAAACATTAACAATGGGCATGCAGAATCTCAGTCTGTCACAATCTCTCTTTCCTAATAAACTGTTATTTATCCCATAAATAGTCAAACATGTCAGGAATTTTTCTACTACTATCAACATCCAGCTGCCTGGTGAGAATGAGTTTTCTTGGTTCCTGAGAAAGATCTCCCAGAAGTGTCACTTGGAAACTTGTCTGAGCATATATATGTAACTGAATTATTGGCTGACAGCTACCTGGGGAATCTGAGATGGTGAAGTTCAAATGTTGACGTTCAAAGTAGCATCTAGACCTATGATTTCTGTGGCTGAGGGAGGAGGAAGAAGTAAGCTTATGTGAAAAGTTCTTTTCTTTGAACTTCTTTTCTTAACATGTGTATTACAGTACCCAGAAGGAAACTCAAAGTGAGAACCATTCCACAACACATTTGTCCTCAGGGAAACAAATTAGAATAGGAAGATGCGTAACAGGGCAAACTGTTGCTTACTACAGTACTGGAAGGTACTTAGATGTTACTGTCATGAGCAGATGTTACTGCATGGAATACAAAGTGGCTGGAGATGGAGAAGCAATTCAGTTTCTGCACCCAACACTAATTAGTTCCTTACACAATGCTTCTTTAATTATCTCCAGCCTATTTTTCCTCAAAACCCATTTACTAAATCAAGTTAACTTTCTGGGATGCTCTCAACATTGGGAATGCAACAGAAGATTTTATGTAGATCTGAAGTAGGTTCCCCTACCATGTTACAGCAGGTGTTTGAGGCTGGTTATCACTGAGATAAGAGCATGGGCTGAAAGGTTCTCCATTCTTAGCAGAATGGTCAGAAGGTGAGACAGATTCAGTCCTCACCACAGGCTCAGAAGAGTTGCAGGTTCACAAAGCCATGCTTGGATTGACCATCCTGCATGTTAATAGGCTCTGAGAATGATTCAAGGGGAAGAGTTCCTACTGGACCCATGATTTGAGTTGTTGCAGAGTTTATGCATGGCAGTATACCTGAAGGCAGGACTGTGGCTTTAGAAGTTGTTGAATAACATGAAGCTGTTCAACAGTTTGGGAAATTTTGGCACTTATGTGTGTTGACTTTTACACACCATAAATTGCTTCATCCTCATAGGGATGCTGCAGCTCACATCATATGATAAGGAAGATCATAGAATCATAGAGTATCCCAAGTTGGAAGGGACCCAGGAGGATCCTCAAGTGCAACTCCCTGCTCCTTGCAGGACTTCCTAAAACTAAACCGTGTAACTAAGAGCATTGTCCAGACACTCCTTCAACTCTGACAGGTTTGGTGCCATGACTTGGGGGCCTGTTTCTGTGACTGACCAGCCTCTCAGTGAAGAACCTTTTCCTAAGGTCTGATCTAAACTTCCCCTGATGAAGCCTCATTCCATTTCCTTGTGTCCTATGGCTGGTCACCAGAGAGAGATCAGCACCTTCTCCTCCACTGCCCTCCTTGAGGAAGTTGTGGAGTGTGATGGGGTCACCACTCTGCCTTTTCTTCTCCCAGCTGAACAAACCAAGTGACCTCAGCAGTTCCTCATAAGTCTTGCCCTCAAGGCCTTCCACCATCTTGGCCACCTTCTTCTGGACACACTCTAATACTTTGATGTCCTACTCATACAGAGGCACCCAAAACTGCACACAGCATGCAAGGTGAGGCTGCACCAGCACAAGAGTAAAGCGGGACAGTGACCTCCCTCAACCAGACAGCAATGCTGTGCTTGATGCATCCCAGGGCATGGTTGACCCTTTTGGCTGCTGGGGCACACTATTGACACATTCAACTTGCCACCAACCCAAACGCCCAGATCTCTTTCCACAGGGCTGCTCTCCAGCCTCTTGCCCCCAGATTTGTACATATGACCAGGATTACCCTGTTCCAGGTGCAGAATCCTGGACTTGCTCTTGCTACATTCCATGAGGCTGGTGATTGCCTAGCTCTCTAGTTTACCTATATCTCTCTGTAAGCCCTCTTTATCCTTGAGGGAGTCCACATCTTCTCCTAGTTTAGTGTCATTAGCAAATTTCATGTGCATTTGATTCCTGCATCCAGATCATTTATAGAAACGGTAAAGAACACTGAGCCTAAAAAAAAAAAAAAAAGTGTGTTTGCTTGTTAAAGCTTCCTTGTTAAAGCTTCATCTTATTGTCATTAATTTTTATTTTTTCCTGTACTATGAATACCTAATATTCAGTTGACAGAAAAATGCTAAATCTGTTAGCATTTGTAATATATTCTAAAAAAGGTCTCTGAGAATTTGTAATGAGATCCAGGAAACAATCACTAACTAAGTCTAATTTCTAAGGCTGTGAAAAAGCTAGTGTCCAGAGCACAATTATTTTGTCCCATAGTTGGAATTAGCTCATAACTATGTGTAACAATTCCTGCAGTCAAAAAGAACAGCGTTTTCTTTTTTATGATACCAAATCATAAAATAATTATTGACCTAAGCAGATCATAGCTGTTTTGACTTCCTAACCTTGGCTTTACTTTCTATGTTGAGCAGTTTTAACACTACATTTGTCTTCCCTGTTATGTACCTCTTTTAGTCTATGTAAAACAACTATGAAGACAAACACAACACAGAGGTTGCCTGTCCTCTTTCCTGACCCTACAGTAAGGTATATTTTTAAAGATTTTAAACTTTAGATCAATCAGAGTCAGCTTGTGAATTCTATTTCTAAATAAAACTGTAAGGTTGATGTTGCAACATTAGGCAGACTACTGTCTAGTCTGCTGCTTTCAGCATTAGTGAAATACTGCTTGTGATAGTAATGTAGCATCTCATTCCTACCCATGTTCCTCATGCAGTTCAACTTCGAAGGGAAGTAAAATCAGGATTTTCTGCTTGACAGACCCTAAGCTTTTATTATTAACTCTTTCATGTTAAATTATAACCTTCCGAAGCGGTGATTGCTCTCTCAACAAATACAGAAATCAAGAATTAGCAATACCAGAATAAAATCTAAAAATTAAGGTCCCATCATAAAAGGGAATGGGTAGGTACATAAATTAAAATACGCTCTAATCTTCTGAAGAGATGACAAGAAGAGTGGGGAGAAAAGAAGGATAACACAGAGAAATAAAGTAGCTTGCCCATGCCATGAGTTAATAGAATTTGGGTCAAGCAGATCAACACTCCCACCCAACTTGGTGTCACCTGTAAACTTACTGAGGGTGCACTCAATCCCCTCATCCAGATCACTGATAAAGAGATTTAACAGAACTGTCTCCAATACTGAGCCCTGGGGAACACCACTTGTGACTGACCAACAACTGGATTTGACTCCGTTCACCACAGCTCTTTGGGCCCAGCCCTCCAGCCAGTTCTTTGCAGAGTACACCCATCCAGGCCATGAGCTGCCAGCTTCTCCAGGACAATGCTGTGGGATACGGTGAAGTCTGAGTACACAGTATCCACAACCTTTTTGTCATCTAGTAAGTGGGTCAGCTTGTCACAGAAGGAGGATAGGTTAGTCAAGCAGGACCTGCCTTTCATAAATCCATGCTGACTGGGCCTGACTGCTTGCTTGTGCTGCACATGCTTCTTGATGGCATTCAAGATGTTTTGCGCCTTGGCACCGAGGTCAGACTGAAAGACCTGTAATTCCCTGGATCCTCGTTCCAGCCTTTCTTGTAGATAGGCCTTTCCCTCATTCTCCGTCACTATGTTTCCCCCTGCATCCACCAGAGGATGGAGATTCTCCTTAGTCCTCCTTTTGTTGTTCATATATTTATAGAAACATTTTTTGTTGCCTTCTATTGCAACAGACATTAAACTCCAGCTGGGCTATGGTCTCTCCAGTTTTTTCCCTGCATAATTTCAGGACATCCTTGTAGACATCCTGAGTTGCCTGTCCCTCCTTCCAACAGTAATAAATTCTCCTTTAATTCCAGAGTTCCAGACAAAGCTCTCTATTCAGCCAGGCCAGTCTTCGTTCCCAACAGCTCGTCTTTCAGCACACCATGACAACCTGTTCCTGCACCTATACGATTTCCTTCTTGAAGAGTGACAAGCCTTCTTGAAGTCCTTTGCCCTTCAGTGTTACTTCCCAAGGGATTCTGTCAACCAGCCTCCTGGTACTCCTGGACTCCCTTTATAGTCCAAAGTAACAGTTCTGCTGACCAGCCTCCTTACTTCTTCAAGAGTCAAAAACTTGATCCTTTTGCAATCACTATGCCCAAGGTGGCCTTCAACCATCACATCACCCGCAAGTCCTTCTCTGTTTGCAAACAGCAGGTCCAGTGGGGCACCTTCCTACCTGGCTCTCTGACCAACTGTATCATGAAATTTTCTTCCATGCACTCCAGAAGCCTTCTAGACTCTTTCCTCTCTGCTGTGTTGTATTTCCAGCAGACACCTGCTAAGTCGAAGTCTCCCATGAGAACCAGGGCTAGTGATCGTGAGACTTCTCCCAGCTGCCTGCCTGCAAAATATTTCATCTGGCTCTTCATCCTGGTTGGGTGGTCTGTAACAGTCTCCCACCAGGATATCTCCTCCTGATTCTTACCCATAAACACTCAACCCTATTGTCACCCTCATCAAGCTTTAGACATAAAAACACATACATAGCTACCCCACCTCCTCTCCTTCCTTGCCTATCCCTTCTGAAGAGGTTATAGCCATCCAATGCAGAGCTTCACGTCTGGGTGTCACACCACCATGTTTCCATGATGGCAACTGCATCATAGTTTTTCTGCAGCACAGTGGCTTCCAGCTCCTCCTGTTTGTTGCCCATGCTGTGTGCATTGGTACAGGTGTACTTCAGTTAGGCTATTGATCCTGCTACCTTTTTTGGGGGGAAAGCCCTAATTCCTACATGACCAATGTACCTCTTTTCAATGACTAAACTTGGGACCTGCGAGAGAAGACATTTCTTGCTATTATATTCAAAAGGCCAAAATATCTAAATGAATCTGCTTTCTGACACACCTCCATGAAGCCTGTAAAGCCTGTGTGAAACCCAGTCCAGAAGACTGAAAATCTGAAATAAGTGCTTTTAGAAGACATCAGGATTTGGACAGCCATATTGCATTACCCTTCATAGCATCTGATTGAATGCCTTGCATGGTCTGATTACTTTCATTATAAATGTAGAGTCCATTTCCAGAACAGACATCTTGTTCATCACTATGTGAAAAAGGCCACAGAGATTAAATAACAGCTATATTTCAAGTCCAGCACAAACTACTAGCTAGTACCTGAAATGTTACAACAGGTTAAGCTGTATTGAGTGCTCAGAAGATACTACTTTTTTTGTCTTATTTAAGACTTTCAGCTTCTCTGTCAGTCCCTCAGTTTACAGAAGACAATTAGGCTGTATTCAGGACACTAAATATATGTCTACAGGTTTAGTATAGTCATCTGCAGAAATACCTGAACTCAACTCAAATGAAGAAACATAAGTACTAACAGTCAAGCTCTATTAGTTCTCTCTAGCCCCTCTTCCCAACTTTGTTCTTTTTCCACAAAACTTCATTTCTTTCCATTCTCGACCTTAGACACAGCTGAGGATATTTGGTTAACATTTTATAAATTACACAAAGCAGACATCCAACATAAAACTTTAGCCTAATGTTATATTTTGGCAAAGTTATAAGCAATTGGAAACTAGGTCTTTTAATGAGAGATGTTAAGCAATCTTAATGATAGGTGATGCTACAAACCCTGCCTGCAATAACTGAGAAAACATATAGATAACAGACATCTGAGAAATCACATTCTGAAGTAATTGTATCCTGGGTAAGGTTTACTCTTATTTTATATCACTGTTTGCTTGTTTGATGCTGAGATTTAATTTGTTTTTATGAGGTTGTGTTCTCTACCTTTCATTAGAGGGCAAATTGCTACATGGATCATGTGATAGGGGATTATATGAGGCTGTACTTCAGAGGGCCATATTGTCACTATGCACTTGGCTCTTACTGGTGTAGACTGCATGCTGTGATTTGCTCCTGTGTGCTCCACGAGTCAGCTTGTTTTAGTGTTGAAATATGAGAATTGCTGTTTTTACCAGGTCTGATTATTAATTCACATCATAATAATCCTGCTACGGATTATCTGCAATACTTTTTCAATTTAACTATAGAGCAATATTTGCTGCCTTGGATTATTCTGGAACAAGATAGGAAGTTCAAGTTATATTTCCATCTGTTGTGGCTACTTGATATGTTATTAACAGCTTTACAAAATATACCAATAGATACACAAATGTATCAGTCATTTTATATGAAATCACCCAGCAACATTGCAATTCTCTTCTGCAGTGCACCTGCATTTTTATGTCCCATGCTCACCAGGGATATGGACAAAACAATCTGAAAACATTTCAGTACTTTGTGAGTGCTTGCAAGATAATGCACTAATACCTTTCTGGAAAACAACTACATTTTTTTCTTGAGGACTTCCTTAGCCTCATTTCCTCCTGCCTCATGCATGTGTAATGCAGGTTGTGGTAAGGGGAAACTGGATTTTTCTTACGCGTGGGAGACAACTCTGTCTTTACTGTGGACATTTGACTGCAGCTGAGAATGAAAGGCAAGAGCAATGTTACACTACAGAGTTGCAGACACTGGAAAAGAAGGAGCTGTTATGTAGAAAGAAGCAGAAATGGCCTCCAATTTTATTTGCCTTTTGGGAATTCTTGAATTACCAGATTAAAACAGGAAATACAATATGGTATAATAGATAAGACGGTAAAGTAGGATTTCAGAAAATCCAGATTATAGTTAAGCTTTGGCTACTCAGCTGTCGTGTGACCTTGAGAAAATGGCTTATTCTTTCTATATTACCAGAAATAAAATCCTGAAATCAATAGTAACCAACGTTCCTTGACATCAGTGCCAATGTAGGCCCTTGCACAACAGGCTCCTCATCTCTTTAAAGCCTCCAGTTGTGATTATAATTTGATTGGTAATAACACTCTAACTGAACCTACCCAGTAATCTGGTCAGTCTAGGAGGGCTTTCTGAGGTCCTATGTCCTAAAATGTGCAGTAATGGATGTGCTTGGAGCAGGAACAATTGGTTTTACATCTTTTTGAAACCTTAATCAGATTTTTACATGTGCCACATGTTCAAAACCACAATCATGTGAAAAGAAGAATGAGAAATGGAGAAAAAAAGCACCAAAGAGGAATTTCCAGGGGAAATCAGAACACTTTGGGTATTTATGGCTCAGACGAAGTAGTACATGTACATATCAAACCTGTGATGAACTTTTTGATTGATTTCAGGTTACCTACCTTGTGTATGTTCATGATGCCGTGGCGTTTTTATACTCTGCTTCATCAGAAATCTTCAATCTGGAAAACTGTGTGCACAACCAAATTTCATTAAATCCACTTTCCTCACTAAGTCAAACAGCTCAGCTATGATCAGTGATATACCATGATGGCTTAGACGGAGAGTTTCAATATTGTGAAAATAATAAGAAAGTTGTTTTCCCCCCACCTTTTAGAAAAGACAAAGCCAATGTCAGCAGAGTTGTGCTCATAACTGGGCAGCTGTAGAACAATCTCTTCTGTTTCTCTGTATTTCAGATGGGGATGAGTTCAGTTAGAAATAATTTTTCAGTGGTATGATCCTAAGGGAAATTATTAAAACCAGCAGTGTTATAAAAAGATTTTTTGAAATTTGGTAATGATTAAAAAAGCCCAACTAACCATGACAGCATCTTTTTAACTGATAATTGTGAAAGCACTTGCTTCCACTGTTTATTTAGTCTCAAAAGTTAAAAAGGAGCAAGGGTAAACTAAAAAGGAAAAATAATCCTGAGTACAATATGAGAGAAATCTTGGAAAGTCAGAAACCACACCTGAACTGATTACCTTTAGAAGATATGCATCTCAGAAGAATCTGAGGTTGTTTTTTTTTTTTTCCATTCCTAAGGTTTGGGTGGGTTTTTTTGGTGTATGTGTGTGTTTTTTGTTGTTGATTGTTTGTTTTCTTTGGTTTTTGTTTTTTTGTTGGTGCTGTTTGTTGTGTGTTGTTGTTGTTTTGTTTTGTTTTGTTTTTTGTTTTTTGTTTTTTTCTCCAGTGGAGGAACTTCAGATTTTCTTTCTATAATATTTTTTGTGTTGACATTTTTTTTAAACCAGGTGTGTAGAAACTAGACCTTGGGAAAGCATGAAGAAAGGTCCCAGTATTAGGGGTTTGTTTGTTTTGGTTTGGTTGGTTTGTTTGTTTGTTTTTCCATTTTCTCAGTAACTGGGAGAGACTTCTATTATTTTTTATTTACTTGTCTGGATGGAACTGAAGAGGGACCAATACTAAAATGAGACAATTTTTAGAGAAGAATGAGAACTGCCAACACATTTGTTTATTTTGTTGAGGTAAGTTATTTCAACATGGCCTTGATGTGGTGATTTCTCTATTTGCTGAATATCTGAGAGGGAGCTTTTAGGTTTTTTGCTTTACCCAAAGCGTATATTCCAAGAACACAGCCCATAGGATTAAGTATGTTATGACATCATGTAGCCGTACCTCATTTGCTAAACAAATTATTCTGGTCCAGTACTCAGTTCCAGAAACAAAGTAATTCCTTTACCACTTAAGACAGAAAGCCAGACTCCCATTCCACAAGTCCTTTTCAAGAAATGCTATTGCCCTGTATAAACAAATTTTTCCCAATAATTATTTTTCTGAATAGTTTTTGTTGCATTGAGTTCTACTATTCTAAATGCCAACCATACCTCAGAGGCTGGGAGGAATCACGAGGTCAAGCCCTGGGACCCTTGCCTAGCTACTGCAGCAACTGCTGTTAAGAGGAGGCACTACAACACAGCACACATTGGCCAAGGCTTAAAACGCTTTTTCCTCTTTTTATTACACGTCTTTTATCCTCCCTCAACTTCCTTTAAATTAGAATATATTACACAAGAACTCCTGAAGACTGTCGCCCATCTTTCAGTGGGAAAGAAAAACTGTGTGAACAGTTGAATTATGAACAAGGGTCTCAACTTGGTCAAAGGACCAGAGTCACACAGATGTTACTACACCTGTCATCAGGCTGGACGTGACAAGCCTAGATCTGTACTAACTTCTTGGTGTCAGCTGAATTACTGCTAAAAACTCCCAAGCATACAGAATGAGAAAGAATCATGACTGTGGCTGTTAAAGAAAGGGGGCCTTATAAGACTCTCAAGGCAAACACAGCATGCTTTGGTGCTGTAAATAATTATAAAGAGAGAGAAAGCAACTGCTAATTTCAAAGTGTTTATTCTACTGTTACTGGACATATCAAAAACCATGAAATTACAGTGCTGCTCTGCAGTGGTATTTGCACCAAGTGACAGAATTTTACTATTTATTTTAAACGAGCTGTATGATTTTATAATACTGTGGTGATTTAAAACAGCAAAAATGATGCAAACCAAGATGGAGGTGGGGTGGGGAACAGGGGGGCAGGGAAGGAAAAAAGAAAAGAACAACCTAATATCCCTCTAATTCAATACTACATCACCATAACATGTAAAATGGAAACACTTAGTCCTAATGATTCTGGGTAGCCAGTTTAATGAAAAAGCCTCTGCATCATCTCTCTTATTGCACTTCTCTGAGATTTCCCCCTATTGGAGTCCTTGGACTTTCTTTTTTGTTTTAAGGACTCAGCTGGACAGATTTCAGAATATCTGAAAAACAGCTGTTGATGAGCTAATGTGAAGCCCTGATTGGCAGCAAGAAGAGAAATAACTTATTCATACATTTGAAATGCCATTGGGAATGGCTATCTAAAAGTAACATGAAGATTCATTGAATGGGACTCAGAAGTCTGTTTGACATGGTCAGAAAGTGCTTGACATGCATTTCTTGTCAGCTGGTAAGAGCTTGTAAGAGCAGTTGCTATTACCCATCTTCAACAACTCACGAGTCTGATGCACTATGCCTAAGAAATTTAACAAGATCCTCCACTTTTTCCAGGCCAGCACGAAAAATACATTTTATATAGTATATGAAAATAAGTCCCAACGTTAAAAACCAAGTACACTCTATGCAATAAACCTACTTAAAATATTGACTAATACTTAAGGTCTTCTATTTGTCTAGACAGTCCACAAGAAAGCAGTCAAAATGTCACTGTCCTTGTTATTGTTTAAACTGATTTTCAATCCATCTTTTTTAAGGATTTGAGTTTGCTGATAGTCTGAAGGTCAAGTGTATCTTTTATTGTCAGAAGCTCTAAAGGGACTCTCTAAGGATTTTGCTTCACCCAGTGCCTTCAAACCACACATCCGCTTTATTCTGTCCTTGAAAGTTTCTAGAAATCACTGCATTTTATACTCCTATCAATCTAAATTAGCTATTCTAGTGCACTACTTTGGGGTTAAAGACTAAATATAGGCCACTTCTGTTAAATTAGATAGTGCCATCTTTCTTCTCTAGTGATTTCCGTGCATAATAATGCAGTTTCTTTTGGGATTCAAATTCTACTACAGGGTCAGTCTCTGCCCGTTCTTTTTGAAGCAGTTTGAGTGATCCCCTACACAACACACCCTAACTGGTAGCAGTTTTCTCTCCGGACAGCTTGCTTTACTGTTAATTTCTGATTTCAAACCTTTAATTTAATCAGTACTGGCCTCCAGTTCCCTTATCTCATTTATTAGAGAATTAGCTTCTGAGACTCCATTCCTCCTGAGAGGAAGTGATTGCTTCTCTTTTCCGTTTTGTATAGATCAGTTGTTCAGATTAAACTTCATTTCCTTACCAAAGACAATCCACTTCCTAACTCCACTAACCTCACTGCTAAAAGCAGCATATCATCACAGAGTGGAATTACTCTCTAATTTTATCAAAACAGAATGGAGAACTAGGTTTCTCAAAAAAAAACAGGTCATTCATTATCACTGAAGTTGGTTTTTGTGAGTCAACACCTTTTCTCAAATCAAGATCACAAACAAGGAAATATTGTTCTTTGTGTTTCTGCAAAGTTAAAGCTCAGATTCAGCTATTCAGCAGCTCAACTGGCTATGAATAAATAAAAATTTAAAGCATTCATACCCAATTGCTTTCTCAGGCTAGTTGTGCCTAGTTACAATTACTTCCTTACCTTCAGTACTCTGTTTGAATTGTACTTTAACTCAAATCCAATTGCTGTAACTTAATTCTCCCCCAGTTGGAGGTTCCCAATCTGCCTTGCTTCAAAAAATTTATACTGATTGTGATGTCTTTCAGTGCCTTTCTTGCTTTTCTCAAACAGCAGTTACAGAATTTATATAGTTCCTGGATTTCCCAGCAATTATCCTCATCTGCTGTAGCGCACTTGATTGTATCATACTGCTTCATAGCTTTAGCAAATAAAGAGCATTACTTCTATTCTTTGGCTTCCCTATAGCATGCAAGTGAAACAAAATAGATTTTGTTCTGATTCTGTTACTACCTACTCCAGAAACATGCAGATAATCGAACACCTCTTCACTGCTGAACATCACTGACAAAGAAATCTTCCTGACTCCTTATGAAGGTCCTCTAACTGTAGGTCAAATGGCTTACAAATTATGAGCCTTCCTAGATACTGCTAAGAGCTGCTAGAGGTCAAGAGCTGCATAGGCGTAGCTCTACTTTGGTCAAACATTTGTGAAGTACTGCAAAAAAAGGGCTTCTCAACTTTCAGTTATTTCTAGCATGTTTTCATGGGACAATGCACAGCAGGTTCTGCAGTAGCTGGTGTCTTAGATTCTATCTTCTGGAGAAAAATACCTTCACAGTTCAGCCTGCCCTGCCTGCTTCAACATACATTGCACCCCTGATGGCACTTTAAAATAGACAATAAAAGTGAACTATTTAAAAAATACTTCTAGAGAATAATCCATATATCTGTCTTACACAAACCTCATTGTTACCGCCCTTTCTTAGAAGAAGGGTCTCTTCTGTAGCTCTCCATGATCCTTGCTCTGTTTCTACTATACATTTCTGAGTTTTAATGAATAGGAAAAATAAGTTTTTGTTCAATACTGTCCTTGTACCTATATATTAGGAGTATCTGTGTGCGTATAAGTGTATATACATATATGTATACTTATAGATATACTTAGACAGAGTCTAAGTTTTAAGTATGAATTTTGCCAAGAAGTTTTCACACTGGTGAATCTTAAATATACATCACCTAAGCACTTGTTAATTGTTAAAGTATGTCCTTTCAAACACTCATATGAACAGCATAGGTGGAAATATTAGGCCTTTCCATTTCTAAGGTCAGTTGTATGTTGAACACTATTAAGACCCTCAAGCAATCATGCCAGCAAAGGAAAACTTTAACAACTGTTACCATATTCACAGCCTATCCAGCAGGGTAATACCAAGAAGAATAAAAGCTTTCAGTCTCCTCATCTTATGGAAATAACCCTTTCTCATGGTCAACCTTAAATATATCCTATTAACCCTGAGGCATCAAATGTATCCATTGACTGAATGCTTCACCACACAGGCATTTCCACTGGTTAGTATATGGCATTCATTTGCATATGTTAGCAGTCATAACATTGCTAAGCATCAACTCTGCAAATATCTTAAAAACATTACCTGGTATTACCAACATTTTATGATACTATGAATTTCTTTATTTTTCGGTTTGTAAACATGTAAAACTAGTACGTGAATGTACTGCAAAGTCTTATTCCTTCATTAAGACAGGATATGTATCTTATGTGGAGATAGATCATTATACTCTTATGGACATGACAGCAAGTTCTGCTGTAACAAACTCTTTTATGCAGGTTATGAAAGCTAACAGTATTGGTTAGTCAGAAGTCTAATTGTTTTCCCTAACAGTATGTCCATGATTTTTGCTGCCAAAAGCCACCAAAAATGCTGAGCACAGCTATTTTCAACAGATTAAAACATGAGTGACATCTTCATAATGATAAATGTCCTGTAAGAATACTTCAGCCCCATTTTACAGATTGGAAACTGAAGCACAATCTGTCCTGAAGTCACTCTTTAAGAAAGCAGGCGAAAGCGGTGGCAGAAGCATCTGCTTCTGTATTTGTATTCCAGTATCTGGCAGAGGACAAGAGGCAAGACTCGGGTTTGTACTTTCTCTTCCACCATGCCCCAGAGCCCATCTGAAGGCTTTGCCTCAGCAAAAGCTTCTGTCCTAGCAGCCTGGAACAGGCATAGGCACAGAAAGCACTGCAAATCTATCCTGCATGTCTTCTTGAAAGTAAATGACAAAAGAATAAGCTGTACCAAGGCCTGCCTAGGTCAAGGTGCCATGGCTGCTGAGCCATCATCACCTTTCTCAGAGCAAATTCCTGGTCAGTTACATTTGGAACAACTGGCATCTCAGAACCAGCTGCATTTAAAACCAGCAGTTAGTCTAGCACTCATTTTATTTTATCAGTGTCTCTGTGCCACTAGCTACTGACAGTTAGTTCTTCGTGCCTTATGATAAGAGTTGTGGCTTTTAAATCATCTCAGTACTATGCAAGTCTTGTACCTGTTCTTAAGTTACTGATATAGTGGCAGCTGAGAACTCTTTCCCCTAGAATGTCTTTGTTAAGACATCTAACAGATGATCTCTTCAATAAAAATGTACTAGAGAAAATCAGAAGGCCAAGGCAGCACCAAGTTCACAAAGATCCAAACTGTATGAACATTTCTTGGCCACTAACCCAAGCAACAACCTACTGTTTAATATACCTGCCTCCTTATGTTTCTTTACCAATATTGCTATATTTAAATGATTCTGTCTCCTTCCTGTTAAAAAACTCCCAACAGAAACCCTGAAGACTTGAAATTGTGTCAAAGAGCCAGCTAGTGGGATGAGGAATTTGTGTGTTTGTAACTGTGAAACACTGCCACAAAACAGGACAGTGAACACCTCTTATCTTTACAAGACTTTCTCCACACCGCACCCCCCCTACCCCGACTCTATTGTTTCAGCGAGCTGTAGAAATATAAGGCTTTTCAAAATTTTTCTCTGAACTTGTCGCACACGGACACCACATGCACCTTTTATTCAGAACTTAATCTTAAAAGGTCTTGCTAGAAGTACCTAATAACATTTAAACTAGGAAGCATGTGCCAACATGCATGAAACAGTAAAACATAACACAAGTTCAAAACTGAACCTAGCAAAGCACACAAAGTGACTTGCAATTCCCTCTGTGAAAGAAAGTTCAAAATGAAAATGATGGATTTTTATTTGCTCTGTTCATCAAGAAAAAACAAATGTTGTATTTTCATCAAGTCTTAAACTAACATCCTTACTGACACTGCACTCCTGATGTCTTTTGATGTCAACATTTTTGCATTCTTGGAGATTTCTAAGTATGTGCACCAATCTTGAAGTCAACTAGTGCCCAAGTGGGAACCTAAAGCAATCCTCTTTTTTGAAGATATATGTGACTCACAAAATAATACTCTTATCTGCTGTTTTACCCCAGCATGGCCACATTTGACATAATGATCAATAGTGAAACAGAAAATCACATTTCCTCTGCTTCATAGTATTTATTTTTAAGCTTCCAATGCTAGGAATTTTTCTCCCCTTAGAGAGTCTGTTGTTAGGAGAAGTAGGGTAATACTTCTGTTTGACACTTTATCCAGTACAAGACAAGAGGACACTTGCGTAATATACCACACATTATTAACAGAGTAAGTTTGCAGGAAGAAGTCACTGAAGACCAAATTGATCTTGCCAGGGGATGAGAAGATTGTCCCCATTACAGCACCCGCTCTGTTGTTGACCCAACTACATTACTACCTCCACTGTAAATTAGGTTCAAGGATGTGCAAGACTGAATTGGTTCCTTAATTACAGTTAGCTTGGAAAGTATTTGCCCTATATCCCCATAAACCTTTCATTACTTATTCACAGGCAAAGGTGATTATGTAGGTAGGACAGGGATATACAAAGCATTATGCTTGCGGTATTTTATGCAGTTTCATATGACCCCACCTACTGAGTACCAGCATCTGGGCATTGCCTTTGAGGTGGACCACTTTGCCATTCTCCAGCAGAAAACTTCCTAAATATTGAATGACAGGGACTGCCCACCATACAGCAGAATTTTTAAAAGTGACTGGCCCAAGACGGTAGCTATTCAACATTTGTGAAAGAGCTTAAATGAAGACTGCTCTCAGAGGGAGCCTTCACCTTCCCATGCAGTTATTATTATAGACCCCTTTACACTACTCTGAATTCAGGCCGGCTTTAATCCATAGAGAACAACAAGGTTGTAAAAAGAAATATGGAAACACATTAATCAAGAGGCTTTGATTAACAAAGGAAAAACATTTTCCCTGAAGAAAGAGACTGTAGTTGAAGTTAATATAATTTTCCATCCTCATCAATACATATTTCTGAGTCATGCTGTATTCTCAGATGATATTTGAAAAGTATGTAGTTGCTTTAAGATATATTATTTGGATGATACCCTGAGGTTTAAGTGTAAAGATACATGAAGAGTGGAGATAAACTTCTCCTAGGGTAGTTCTTCAGAAATACCATATGTTATTTGGAGTGCTTACCCCATGAGTTGCTAGCCATTAGTATACTGCAATAACTGTAAGCATGCTGTTGTATATGTGGATAGAGCAAAAAACACCATGAGAAAAAAATATAAGAACAAAGGAATTCAAGGCTTGTAAAATACAAGACCCCTGTGAACTTCATAATTTTGGGGGTTTTTAAAGTAAATGGATCTCTAGCAAGTACTTAAAATAGTGATAAATGAATGCAAGCAACTAACTTTATCTAGAAACAATCAAATCAAATAATGGACTAAATCTGATGCAACGATTGCTGTCAGGCCATTCACAGATGAAGTACTCATGCCATATAGTGAAAACTGACTGTGGAATCAGTTGATTGAATGGAGTCTGGAGAAAACTGCCTCTCAGAATAATTCATCTGAGGGCAATCCCAGTGCAGAATGAAATCAGATATGTTCAATGAATTTTCTCTGGAAAAAGGTTCCATGTTTGTTAAATTAGGAGTTATTAAACTGAAGTGATCTCTGAGTTCTTCAGATGGGACTAGACTAATTGACATGAAGTCTATAAACTACCTTAAGCAAACCCCTTATTCGCAACTTTGACCAACTCCTTTAACAGCCATATTATGGTTATGTTGCTGAGATCCCCAATCCTTCCTTGGTCACTTGTGCTTAATTTGCAGTCACATAATATATGCTTAATTCATTACTACCACAGGGGTTAGTGTAGGGGACAGAGCTCTCTCCAGTGATAGTGGAGTTTGCTACAAAAAGGCAGAGGGAATTACTTCTGCCTTGTTCGTTACAAGTGCAAAATTAATAATTTCTCATTTGCCTCACCCTTGTAAAACATTCCAGTTCTAGCTTGCTTAGAATTTTTTTGCTTGCTTGAAGTACTCCTACAGGAATTTTATGATAATACCCAGAACAGCAATGAAATAACTGCAAATCATGGGAATCACCTTCTGAAATCACCCATGATCTTGAATTCCTAACAACTGAGAAGAGATCAACACTGACAATTGGAATAACTGTTTCATGCTTGCAGCATGTGTGCGGGGTTAGCCAAGACAGGGTCAGTTTCTGCAGGTAGCTGGGAGGATGACACAGCCAGGGCAGCTGACCCAGAACTATTTAAAGGAGGTATTTGATACCACATAAGGTCATGCTCAGTTACAAAGGGGACAGGCCAAGGGGTCAGGTCCTCACTTTCTCTCTTGCTCTTGCTTCTTCTGCTAGGAGTGAGGTCATTGGGAATTTGCTTGGTTCTCTCTGGACCACGTTGTTTGGTGTGTTTGTATTTCAGGAGTGAGCCACTGCCCAGGACAGGGGAGTGGTTCCAGTGCAAGCTGTGGCCAGGACTGGTGTGAGGTTTTGGCATGGGCTGCACTTGGGAGTTCACTTGCTGCTTCGGAGCGGGGCAGCCTGCTGCAGCCGGACCCCCATGTGGTGGGGCTGTGCGGTATGTCCCTCGCTTTGCATATTCTTTCATTATTGTTGTTGTTACTGCTTGTTTGTGCCTTGTTGTTCTGTTAAACTGTTGTTATCCCAACCCATGAGTTTTGCCTTTGTTTTCTGGTTCTCCTCCCCACCCCACCAAGGGCAGGGGAGTGGTGAGTGAGTGGCACACAATTTCAGCTGCCAGCTGCTGGGGAGCAGCTGGGGCTAAACTACGGCAGTCCTTTTTGGTGATCCAGGCAGGAGAAACAAGGAGTTGGCATATCAACAGAGCTGACCAGAGTGTGTTAAAATACACATTTACTATATTAAGTGGTCGCTGGTTATGGTGTTGCTTTGTTTGTCCACATGGCTGTGTTATCTGAATTCCTACATGCCACATGTATTCCCTACAGTGCTGTTTATCACCTCTGGGTGATCACCTCTGGATTAGATTTGTTGTATTCCTGTCCTGTGTAATATCAATTTATGAGATTGTGGTTTCTTATCTTGCATGTTTCTGTTGGTATCATTATATGATATTGTTGTTATTTCCATACCTTAGGTGCCCTATCTTGGACTTGATTAGTAATTGCACCCAGTCTATAGGGAAGATGGGGAGAAGCAGATATTCCCCTGCTTTTTCACCTTCCTTTTCTCGTCCAGCCTAAGTACAAGAATTTTTGGGAATTTTGAACACCCTGAGGATGTTCAAGCTAGTATACTCTTGTTGCTATGTCTCCTGAAGGTGTGTCAGGTCATATACAGGGTTACCAAGTGATGTGTTAAGAATATCACCCATAGATTTGCCCCAAGGCTGGATGGTCATGGGTGGTATGGCATGTGGGAAAACATGGGCAGTTATCTAGAGGGTTTCTGACCTCCAATGGTTTGGATCTTCAGTCCTGAAAAACCACAGGACCCTGATGAAGTGATACAATATTTAAAAGGAAAATGCTCTGGCTGTTCCAAAGAAGCACAAACTATTGCACTATGCTGGGCCCATGTGAGTATCTACCAAATGCTGCTCAATACCATGCAGCACCCCCAAGGGGAAAAGAGGGTTAACAGACAGGCAGGCACTGCAGCTGCTCCCACCCTCACACCAAACACTGCAGCTACTCAAACCCCAGTGCCAGGCACTGTGGCTGCCCAAACACAGGCAGCAGGTGCTGCAACCGAATCAGAGAACCAACCCTCATCTGTATCAGTTTACCTTATACAGAAAGAGAAATATGCAAAAAATCTGTTCAGCTACTGAGGGAGGATGGTGATCCAGTGACATAATGAGAACAGGATGAGAAGGCAGAGCCAGAGATAATCACCTGATCTCTGTCTACAGGTGAGCTGTGGGATATGCAAAAAGATTTCAGCCACTGTGAGCACATTGTTGCTTGGCTGCTCCACTGCTGGGATAATGGAGCCAGTAGTATGGAATGAGAGGGTAGGCAAGCCAAGCAGCTGGGATCCTTGTTTAGGGAAGGGGGCATTGACATAAACCCCCAGCTTCTGGAATTGACTTTTGTTGGGTGTGAAGGAAAGGTATCCCTTCAAGAAAGATGTTACCTCTCACCCAGGCAAGTGAACCACCATGGAGAAAGGTATCAAGTACTTGAGGGAATTAGCTGTGCTGGAGGTCATTTATAATGATCCGAATAATGAGAATTTATGAACAGATCTTGATGAAGTCCAATGCATGCAACCCATGTTTCAGAAGTTCTTGTGGAGTGCACCATTGTCCTATGCTAGCTCATTGGCAGTAATATCCTGGAAAGAAGGTGAGGAACAAACAGTGAATGGACTGGCTAGCCAGATTTGGCGGTACAAAGGAGATCTATCCTCCCTGCTGCGGGCTTGTATCTTGGCTGTGGAGAAACTGCCAGACATGTTAGCTGAAAAATTATCCCGACAGTTCCAGCATTTTGAAGACAAGTTCTGCTCCCTACCTGTACAGCCCAGGGTCTCAGCTGCTCAGAATTATCATCTCTCAGATCAAGAAAGAGAATATAAAGAGTATACAAAACAGGGCATCCTGTGGTTCTTCCTGCGTAGCCATGGAGAAGACATGAGGAGGTGGGACGGAAAACCTACTTCAGTTCTAGAGTTATGGGAACATGAGTTGTGAGGAAAGACAACCACAAGAGAGGACTCTGCCAGGAAAAATGTTGCTTCAGTTTCCAGTGGGCTGCTCCCCAGACAGTGTAGAAGAGCTGATCTTACTTCTGATCCTCTTGAAGTGGCTTCTAATTAATTCTTGCAAAAAAAGAAGGCAATGAATGCTGTTGTCAGGACTAGAGGTGCAGCCAAGTGGAGGAGAGAGACAACCAGGTTTATTGGACTGTGTGGATTCAATGGCCTGGAATGTCACAGCCACAGTACAATGCTCTAGTGAACACTGGTGCACAATGTGCTGTAATTCCATCAGACTATGAAGGGGCAGAACCCATCAGCATTTCTGGAGTGACAGAAGGATCCCAACAGTTGACTGTATTAGACACTGAGGTGAGCCTGTCTTGGAAGGACTGGCAAAAGCACCCGATTGTGACTGGCCCAGATGCTCCATGCATTGTTGGTATAGACTGCCTCAGAATAGGGCATTTTAAGGACCCAAGAGGGTATCAGTGGGCATTTGGCATAGCAGCTGTGGAGACAGAGGACATTAAACAGCTGTCTACCCTGCCCAGTCTCTGAGAGGACCCTTCTGTTGTAGGATTGCTGAGGGTCAAAGAACAGCAGGTGCTGATTGCTACCATGACGGTGCACTGGCGGCAGTATCGCTCTGAGACTCTGTGATTCCCATCCATAAGTTGATTTGTCAACTGGAGAGCCAAGGAGTGACCAGTAAGACTCACCTTTTAACAGTCCCATATGGCCGGTGTGGAAGTCCGATGGAGAGTGGAGACTAACAGTAGGCTATTGTGGCCCGAATGAAGTCACACCACCATGAAGTGCTGTCATGCCCACTGTGCTGGAGCTGCAATATGCACTGGAGTCAAAGACATGTGACATGTGGTATGTGACAACTAGACATTGCTAATGCATTTTTCTCTATTCCTTTGGCAGCAGATTGCAGGCCACAGGTTGCTTTTACCTGGAGGGGCATCCAGTACACATGGAATCACTTGCACCAGGGGTGGAAACACAGCTCCACCATTTGCCATGGACTAATCCAGATTGCACTGGAACAGGGCAGAGCTCCAGAACACCTGCAATTCATTGACATCATCATCGTGTGGGGTGACACAGAAGAGAAAGTTTTCGAGAAAGGTGAGAGAATAATGCAAATTCTTCTGAAAGCCAGTTTTGTTATAAACCAAAGTAAAGCCAAGGGGCCTCCATGAGAGATCCAGTTTTTAGGAGTAAGATGGCAGGATGGACATAGTTAGATCCTGATGGATGCAATCAACAAAATAGCAGCTATGTCTCCACCAACTAATAAGAAGGAAACAGACTTTCTAGGGTATTTTTGGTTTTTGGAGAATGCACATTCCAAGCTACAGTCAGATTGTGAGCGCTTTCTACCAAGTCACACAGAAGAAGAATGATTTTGAGTGGGGCCCTGAGCAACAACAAGCCTTTGAACAAATTAAGTGGAAGATAGTCCATGTCGTAGCTATTGGGCCAGTCTGGGCCAAGATGTTAAAATTGTGCTCTACAAATGTAAAAATGTGCTCTAATGCACATCCAGGGAGAATGGCCCTACCTGGAGTCTTTGTCTGAAAGCACCAGAGGAGACTTGAGGTTGACCCCTGGGGTTTTGGAGTCAGAGATACACAGGATCTGAGGCCTGCTACATTCCAAGTGAAAAAGAGATACTGGCAGTATATGAAGGTGTTAGAGCTGCTTCAGATGTGGTTGGTACGAAAGCATGGCGCCTCATGACACCTCGACTGCTGGTACTGGCCTGGATGTTCAAAGGCAAGATCTCCTCTACTCATCATGCAATTGATGCTTTGTGAAGTAAATGGGGCATATTGATCGTGCAATGGGCTTGAATGGGGAACCTTGATCACCCAGGGATCTTAGATGTGATCACAGACTAGCCAGAGGGTAAGCATTTCAGAGTATGGCCAGAAAAGGAGGTGATATGTGCTGAAAAGGCCCTACTGTATAATAACCTAATAGCAAATAGCTTTCTGCAGCCTCACCATTTCTGCACCTGGCTTTGCTTGCTATCTTGGCGGTTCATTACGTAACACGAAGTATGTTTACGTATTGGATGTTTGCATTATAATAGGGGCAATGTTTGTATTCTGAAGTGGTTCACTCCTGCAGCTGGCTCTGCACCATACATCTGTCTGGCAGAAGAATAACAAGCTGGATCAAAGAGAGGGGAGTCTCTAACAGAGCTTATAAGTCTATTTTGATATATTCCATGTGCTTGTCCAGTGAGCAGGTGCTTCAATTTAAAATAAATGGTGAGGCGAACAGGATGTGAACTGTAAACAGTTCAGTTTCCTTTTACTCCCCAGAAACAGTCATTTCTTAAGGATAAATAGCAAGATACTATGACTTTGTAGATGCCTTAATGCTAAAATGTCACAAAATACATATATCCATGACATGAATAGTGAATAAAAGACCATGAAGTTTGAAAGACAAAGTTAGTAAGCTATTAAAAAAATCTGTAATTTCTTAATAGGTGTTCACATAGAATTTGTCTTTGCAGAACAGAAAATATATGGACCTTTTGAGAGCAACACAACTTTTCCATATTATACAATGACTATGTATTGCAAATATACATAAAGAATAGAGGAATATATGTATATATTTCCTTGCCAGTGATTTTTCTCTTTCTACTGGGAGCAATAACCTTCTGTACTTCAAGAACTGTAGAGATTTTTGTTTATTTTTCCAAAAAGAATTAGATGCAGGCAGTTTCAAATGGATGTATGACCCATGGGAGTAAAAAGGTCCCTCAAAGGTAAGATCATTGATGAGCCAGAAGAAACTCATCCCACAAATGTTATCCATTGATATATGGATTAATTAAAAACAAACAAACAAAAAAACAAACAAACAAAAACAAAAAAACAAAACCAAACAAAAAAAAACACAAAAACCAAGACCAACAAACCAAATCAAACTCCCAACAACACAACAGGACTACAGACTTATGATTCTTCAGTTATCCAATAGAAAACAACAGGCAGAAACACGTTTGCTCAAACTTGTTCTACAAATTCATCCCCACCTCTTTCTGGTGACCACCACAGTTCTTCATCTTTGAACAACATAAATTTAAGCTTTGTGTAGAAGTAGTTATAAAGAGTGTCAAATGTCACCATAGTTCTCCAAATAATATCTTCTAATAGAGACTACTGGAAATAAATCACAAGGATCAGAAAAACACATATCACATATATATTGGTCACTACATGTCATTCTGTGAACTGTTTACCTTGTGGTAGTGAACTGACTGAGAATCCTGAGGGAAGGAACTGAAGACCAATATGGCAACATCACTGAAAACTGAATGAAGTGATGAGTATCTTTTGAATATAGATGAAATTACATGACCCTGCAGCTGAATAGCTGTCTGTTGGTTTTCAAAGAGCTGAAAATTCAGGCAGCATTGGCATAGACAACTAAATTGTTGTATGAGTATTTGAAAATGTTTGCATAACAGTTTGGGCATGAAAAAAGTGAAACAAAAATTAAAAGAACAACCCTACCCTTATTCTTACTAGGTATTATCAGTTTTGTACATTGTTAGCTCATTAGAAACGTAGCAAGGGAAATATATTTAATATCTAGTGGATATACATATATATATATATATATATATATATATATATATATACAGATTTAGAAGGCACTTGGAAGTCTTGAGCCATCTGCTGTTCCCCTGTCGTGAAGGGGTTGGAGAAGGTGAACTAATTCTGACAAGATAAAATGAGTCATGGAAAAGAACTACTATACAAAGTATATGAAGCTGCAAAAACTGTAAGAATATAAATGTACTTAAGTGCTTTGTAGAAGACACTGCCCACCTGAGACTTAGTTGGCATAGATTTACTTCGTGGTTATTTTGAAGATATTTTGAAAGGCCGTTATTGCAGCTCAGCCCTGGTTCTGGAGTACAGAATTGTTGAATAACATGTTGGAAAGGGTATCTGGAGTTGAGCTGGTCTTAGCCCTGCTAGAATTAAAGAAGACTTCCCAGTGCCTTGTCCAGGTCAGTTCTAATTGTTTTCAATTAGAAACTCCTCTGGCCAACCTGGTCCAATTTGTGACTGCCTGCTTTGTGAAAATATTATTCCTAATATCCAATTGGAATCTCCCTTTATACAACTTATCTCTTGTTTCTTGGCCTGTCACCTTGCCTATATACCTCCAAGAAGAGTCTGAGCTTGTCTTTTCTAACATCAGGTGTGGAATGAAGTCAGCTGTAGTCATCATTTAGTGTTGTTCTCTCAAGGCAGATCAAACTTGATTGTCTCAGCTTCTCCTCATGGGTTGTGCTCCAGACCCCTATAAACATCTCTGTAGCCCTTCACAGAACTTGCATTGGTATGTATGTCAATGATCTTCTTTTACTGGGGAGAGCACAAGCAGACCCTGCAATCTCATAATTGTGAAATACGAAAAAATATCACTTCCTTTCTCTTGTTTAAGTAGACTTTTGCTAATATAGTGCAGGATGTAGGCAGCCTTCAAACCTTCCAACACACACGCTGAATTGTGGTCAGCTTGTCTACCAGGACATCTTAAGTCTTTTTTTGCAAAGCTGCTTTCTAGTTAGTTGGTATCCTGTACTGCTGCTTGGGATTATTCCAGCCCAGACTGAAGACATGTGATTTGCCTTTAGTAAGCTTTGAGAAGTTCACATCAACTTAGTTCTCCAGAACTCCAAAGTAGCAGTCCTCCTCTCCACCTTAAGACCTCCTCCCTCCAGTTTGCTATTATCTGCTAGTGTGCCAAAACTGTACTCTGTCCCATTGCCCAGGATAATAATGAAGAGGTCAAACAGCACCAGCTTCTGAGAAACACTGATAGTAGTTGGGTGGTAGCTGGACTTTGCAACGTCAAGTTTGTGAACTTCCGTAAGGTTGCAAACAAGAATACTGTGAGAAGCCTCAGACACGTGGCAGAGTTATGCTTTTACAGCATCTTCTGGTCATCTGAATTTGGGGTCAGATGGGCTTCACAGTCTCTTCTGGGTACCTTAGCATCCTAAATTTAGAGAATGGTAATTATGATAAAGCAGTTCAGAAGATTAATTTCCACTGGCACCAGTGAGGGATAAGTGGGAAAACAACCCATAGATATTAAGTCAATAATTTCTGACAGTTTCTCACTGCAGGGGGTGGTGATTCAGCTCTTTTTAGTTTTTTACTGTTGAAGACAAAACTGTCTCTTGCTGTGAGGAAGGTCCCAGAACCACTCACAGACAACTGGGACCATATGAACTGCTGTGAGGTGCAATTTATTTCCTGCTATATCACAGTCCACTCATTTCATTTGAGCATGCTAGCAAATCAAAATGACTTTTCAGTATGATTTCTGATACGGTGAAAATCCATTACGGATATAACATATTCTAAGTGGGCAGTAAGAAAAAACATATCTCTTTAAACGACTAAAGAAAATTGAGCATTTCTGAAAGTCAAGCATTTCTGAGATATTTCTAAGAACCAAAAACTAGTAACTAATGTAAGAGAACAGTAGCATATTTTGAAAGCAGAGAAGACAACATAAAAAATAAATGGAGAGAGGCAGGAGGTTTGCATATATTTACCAGCTGCCAGGACCTTGTGACTCATATTCACTGCTATCCAGATGGTCTTTTTAGAGCTTTAGTGGATGCTAATTCATTACCTCTAATACCTTGGCAAATAAATCTGAAACCTTAACCTAGAACATAATGAAAAAAAAAGGGAGAAGGACAGGTAAGGATGTAAACAGCCTGAAGTGAATTATTTCATTTTTATTCCTTAGATGGAATTTGGAAAGAAAAACAAACAAACAAACAAACAAACAAAACCCCACAAAACAAATGAACAAACAAAACCACTAACTAAAAATATCATTCTAATTTTCAAGAGACTCCAGATGGATGTTAAGTAATTTCTTTTAGTTCCCAGACACAGCAAACTCTCTGGTTTTCTAAGGCAGTTTTATCAGCTTGGACAATGTGACCTTAAAATCTAAATAACATTGAACCAGTGACTTTAATGACTTTTTGTGTTTTGGACCATTATATATAATACCGCTGTTCAATGCTGTAATTTGCAACATAGATTTTATCAGTTAGTCATAAAAGTCAGATGCAAGAAAAAAAAAGCAACAAAGGATCAAATTTAGAGATCATTTTAGTGGAATGATTAATGAGTCAAAATTTTATTAATTTTAAACATAAAACCAGCAAGCAGTTTCTTGAATGGAAACAAAAAAGTGAGCATTTCATAAAGAAAAATTGGTCTGAATTTTTAGTTTTGCAATATAAATTATCAGGAAGAGAAACAAAATTTACAATAGGACTCTGGCTTTAACTTTCATAAAAGCTTCAGAAGACAAAAGGAGGCAGAGCTAGCATGCCATGAACTTGCATTTAGACAATTTTAAACCTTCTCCTTGCTTTTTGAGCACACTGTTTAATGTCACAATTACACTGAGTTCATTCTTTTTTAAATGTAAATATTTAAAATAGTTTGTTCAGGAAATTATTAAATATTATCATAATTTTTCCTGAATCAGAACCATCAAGTACTGCCACAGATTTTGGAGAAGACAAAGATGCCAGGGACATAGGAAAAAACAACCTGATTATTCTTTTTCACTATTTACCATTTGAGCTGAATGGACCAGTTGTGACAGATCAAAGAAAGCACAAGGTAGTCTGTACTTGCATGGGATTTTGAACCACACTGAGAAGTGTGATAGGAGGCATATCAAACAACATGACCAGCCATGGTTTACTGGCCTCCACAAGGAGATGACACCCTTCCTTCCTTCCTTCCTTCCTTCCTTCCTTCCTTCCTTCCTTCCTTCCTTCCTTCCTTCCTTCCTTCCTTCCTTCCTTCCTTCCTTCCTTCCTTCCTTCCTTCCTTCCTTCCTTCCTTCCTTCCTTCCTTCCTTCCTTCCTTCCTTCCTTCCTTCCTTCCTTCCTTCCTTCCTTCCTTCCTTCCTTCCTTCCTTCCTTCCTTCCTTCCTTCCTTCCTTCCTTCCTTCCTTCCTTCCTTCCTTCCTTCCTTCCTCCCTCCCTCCCTCCCTTCCTCCCTCCCTTCCTCCCTTCCTCCCTCCCTTCCTCCCTTCCTCTCTTCCTCTCTTCCTTCCTTTCTCCCATCCTCTCTTCCTCTCTTCCTCTTTTCCTCTCCCTTCCTTCCTTCCTGGAAACATAGGTGCCTGTGGACTTCATTACAGTCGGAAACTTATGGAGCAATTTTACTGGAAGAAACAAAGACTTGAAGTAAAATCAAGCAAGCAAGCAAACAAACAAACAGCACAAAAAACACCAAACAAAAACTAGCTATTTTTACTACTGTTTCGTTTTCTTGTCTGTGACTTTTTATTTTAATTTACTAATCATTATTGCAATTTTGGAAATGGGCTCCATAATATCAGCATGATCAAAGACACAGGAGTCCTTTGCCTGTGACACTAGTGATTCAGAACTCTAAGGGTAATTGTGCATTTAATTTTGAACAAGTGAACTGTAATGTTTGTAGCAGATGAAATCCCCTGAGAAAAATTCTCATCTCTTTCATGCCTTTCCTGAGGCCTTTCACGTTGTGGAGTTATGTTCCTGGAAATAACACTCTACTATGAAAATTGCTGATCACAAAATCATTTTAATAGAACATTTTGTTTCCTGGCAACCTGGAATGTTAAGAAAACCTTAGGATGCCACTGTACGTGATTAACCTTCCTTCTCTAACCCCTATGACATTTCAGCTTCTGTTCAATAAAAATAATTTTCCTCTAATAGGAGTGTTAGCATAATTTGTGGAACTGGTGATCACTCAAAAGCTAAATAAGCATTTTCCTTTCTTCCTCTTTGCTTCAAGAAAATGTGTTAAGAGATTTCAGATGTTTATGCATATCACAAAAGGTGAAGGACAAGATCAAAGGAAGAAGCAAGGTTCCTCTGGCATCCTACAGTGTTGGAGTTAAAAGTCTGTGAGAATTTCAGAAGAGTTGCTGTAAGTTTCATTTTCTGGTATATTTTTCACTTTTTTTTTGGTAACAAATCCATCTGTGTGTCCATGTAACAGGGATGTAGCCTTGCATAGAAAAAGAGACCCAAGGCTTATCATAATTTCCTGGCTAATCAATTTTAAATTACCTGAACTCAAACTCCAGTTATGGAGGGCTGCAGTAACTACAGTGCCACATTGTTAGGGACTTCAGCTCTAAAATTTGTCTGAAGAGCTTTTCTGTGACTGATACCTCATTATCTGGTAAGATCTGATCCTTAAGGGGCAGATGAGGTGGACTAAGAGCAGTACACATTTCCTAGTTAATTTCTGTTTCTTTCCCAAATGAACACTAATTTTAAAGTTAGGTAAAAGCTCTGTCAGAGAAAGAAAAAAAAAAAAAAGATATAAGCATAACAAAAGCTAAAAGAAAATGTAGAGTGAGACCAATACCCTTAGATATAGAATACAAGGAGCTAATTAAAGAATAAACAAATTTTAAAAGGAAATTACTGGAAAAATCAGTTTTATGACACCACCAGTGGGCTTTTTGTAGACCACAAACATGGCAGTAAGCAAGCTTTATTACAAACCTGTGTTCTTCTAGCAAAATGCAGGCTTATGAAAAGGCTGTCAAGGCTTATGAAAAATGGGGCTGTCAAAATGTCCAGGTATCACCCATTTAAATTGAAATCTTATGTATTATTGCTGAGTCCCATGTCTCTACATTTGAGGAAAAACCCAGAGGTAATCCAATCTAATTTGTTAAAAATCTTCCATCTCACACCAATATAAAAGTAAGGTAGTTCAAGATGGGAAAAGAACCTGCCATTAGCTCCTGAGGGTCAATGTAGTGACCATAAAAACAACAATCCCACAGAAGTCTGATCAACGCTTTTGTGCCAGCCTAGCCATTGCTGCAGGGAATGCTCAATGTTGCTGTACATAGCCTGCTGTAGAGGTGGTTGAATACCATGTAAACATCCTGATACTCCATGATACTCTGTTCATGTTGGCCACAGTTCTGATCCATTGCATTTGCTGACACTAGTGTACTTAGCAAGGATTTCCTCCAGATATAAGGATTTTGAAAAGCTAAGATTTAATTTAATTTTTAATTTGCAAATTTGCAAGTGTAGAAATACTTTGTCTGAATCTGGTTTTGTTTTGTTTTGTTTTGTTTTGTTTTTTTCTTTTTTTTTTCCCCTCTGGAAGCTGCCTTTGCTATTACAGCAATAACGGGAGTTCCAGCAGGGAGCAGACAGCAGTAAATGTTGCTGCTTCTTGTATCAGCTTACTCTCTTAGCAAAATAACCCACCTGGTGACAACAAAAACCTGCAAGCAGATAACGAAATAATTGAAAATGTGTATTAGTTGTGATCCTCCACCATCTTCCATAGCCATTAATATTGAAACAAAGTGAATGCAAAATGCTGGTAAGCCTGATAATTAAAAAAAAAAAAAAAAAAAAAAAAAAAGTATAAACTAAAGAAATGTATTTCCCAGATTTAAAGACTATGAATTGAAACCCTACTTTATTTGATATATAAAGCTACAGGAGGAAAAACAGTTACCTGCCATATTTCTGGCTTTCCTACTCACCTCTGCCAACCAAACACAACATCAAAACCATCCAAACTGTCCAGTTGCAGTATCTGTACCTGCTGTGACACGTCACTGCTATGCCAGTCAAATGCCAGCTATCTACCTATGCTGGTACTGATTTAGCTTATCAAAAGAGTGAGGAACGTCAGCTGAAAATTAGGATCTTGTGCCTAAACTGCAGTGAAGTTACTCTAGGCACATGTTGCCACAAAACAGATTCTGACCCATATAGATTTGCCTCTGTGTTACACAAGCATACAAGTTCAGCAGGTGGAAGTGATTAATGTCATGCACATGGCAAATGCAGTGCAAGTTATCATCAGGGCCAATGGAGGAAGACACAACTATTGGCAGCTGCCTGAACTATTGGCCAGACAGTAGTCAAACCAGTCCATAATCCCAAGGGTTGTGTAAAAGTGCCCTCCTACAGTCAGCAATCCAGTCTATCTCTTCTCTTCAAGCAGCTCTGCTGGACATGTGGTGTCCACGTGCTGAAAAAAATTCATAGTTTTCCCATGCATGTGAATACTGAGTGAAAGAAGGAACATGCTAGAGCAGAATACTTTCAGAGGCAAAGGTGAAAGTCCTGGATTTTCAATGAATGGCAGAGGTAAAGGGTAAATTTCTTGATGTCTTCCATGAAATACAACAATTTTCCTATGCTTCCAAAAGTTTCTCCCTCCCTATTTGTACACCCTGCTTATTTCTCACACTTGTTCCTATGCAGACAACTTTTTCATGAACAGCTACCCTGATAATATTTACTTCAGGTTTATATCTTGAGCATCATCTTACTCTCTCTTCATGCCTTAGGTATATCTCGATTTGAAAAAATAAAAGGATAAAGAATCAGCTTAACAGGTTGTTCTATAGTTAGTCAGCCTCACATTGTAATGATACTTAGGATCATGCATTGCTTATATGTATTAATCTGGCTTCAATATTTTCTTATTAGAGAGTTTGTTAGTGTATGATTTTTTGCTAGGTAGAAACAACTGGCATTCACAGAAAAAAATAATGTACTTTAGGGGTAAAAAGGGGAATTGGGAGGTACATATATTGGTACATTAGTTTTGTTTGTTTATGACAACTGTAGTTGTTCATCCAACAGATGCTTTCAGTTTCTTATTAATTTCTTGTTGATTTTCAGTTGTCCTTCCCCTCTCATATGCTGCATCCCCCACCCCCAGTTTCTTCTTTTTATTTGCCACTGACCTTGCACTGGCTTTTATTTAGGTTATGCAATTTATGCCAGCTGTTCCTCTAAGTTTCTCCTATAGAATACCTCTCTCTCACTTGCATTATTGTATTTTAATTTGTCCTTCAAATCAACTTCATTCAATTTCTTTGGCAAATTATATACACCTGATGCTTCTCATGGTTCGAGATTGTCCTTTATTTGCCTACCGAAAATGTAATAGGTCACCATTGCTGGTTCCTAAGCAACAAGGATTAATTAATCACTGGACTGGAACCATTAATCTTTATCTTCCAAAATTAGATTGAAACTTAAGATACCTCCTGTCAGATGCAATAACACTTGCATTGGGAAAATAATCACCAAGAAGTTTTATAAATGTTAATGTCATGTTCCAAGTTCTTCTCAGAATCCTGAAAGGCTGTACAAGAAAATTTTCAAGACCAGGGTAGAAGCTGTGGGTATGAGGAAGGCCTCAGACAACAATGAACCTGAACAAATGAACAAAAAGTAGAGGAAGCAGGCTGAAATAAAAGAGCTACTTGTAAGAGTCAGTCTCAAGATGGAGCAATATTTGCCTGAAACGTTATAATCGGGAACTGAGAGAACTGAGGCCCTGACAGAAAGAATGCATGGACAATTACTTGAAGAGAGGCCTGAGGAGAGGCATTGTGTTGCACAGGTCTCTCTGATTCAGGGGTGCTACTGCTAACAATGGCTGTTGTATGGACTTCGCCTGCTGCCTCAGCCAAACTAGCCCCCCACCTCCTAAAAAGGATTGTTATATGGGTCTCTTCAACCCAGGGACAATAGTTGCCATACAGAAGATGGATTCTCACCTGCAGCCTCAGTCACACCTTGTCCCCCACTTCCTCCCTTAGACAAACGCCAACGAAGAAGAGCATGCCCAGAAGCTCGCCAAGGGTCCTGAGGTCACCCAACAGACCAGAAACAGACCCCTGAATGCGAGGCCATGCATGCATGGATGGGTCCTGGCAAGAGAGGCAAGGATCTTTTGAGCCTGCATAGTTTAAGCCTGGGTTGCAAAACAAAGGTGGAGACTAGCCTCAAACAATGGGAGTGAGGGGGAGTAAAGAAGCATAAGAGATTACTCCCAAATGGACACTGTTGAGATCTCCCCACCAAAGGATCACACATCATGACAGAGGACCGGCAGGATGCTGTTCGGGACCTGGGACCATAGGTACACCTTTGGACCTGTGGTGGTAACCAACCCTCTTTCCCCCTTCTCTTTTTCTTTCCTTTTTTTATCTACTTTCTCTATCATGTGCCGCTTTATGGGCAAAATAATAAGGTAACACTGTTTGACTGAATTATAACCCCTTGGCATTTTGGTTGCCTTAATTTTGTGCTTCGAGATCAAGGTAAACGAACCATCATGAGTCCATCACCGAATGGACCGTGACATTAAATTGGCGACGAGGATGGGATTCTGGGAAACAGAGGAGTGCAGGTAGTGTAGAGGCATCTGTCTCTCGGAATCAAACCAAAATATCTCAGAGTGTGAAGGGGGTGTTGCTTTCATGTTGATGGGAATTTTCTGCTAGTGAGAGTGAGGGGGTAATCTTGTGTGTTAGTTCAACTAAGTTGAGCCTCCCTGTAGCAGATTCTTGGCCCTTCAACCACTCGGGAAAGAGAAGGGTGATGCAGCAGTTGCTCTGGCTTTTGTAACTAAGTTGTGCCTTCCTAGAGTGAGCTCCACCCTTTGGTAATAGGAGATGACTCCCAAATGGACACTGTTAAGATCTTCCCACCAGAGGATTCCAAACCACGATGGAGGACCAGTAGGACTCTACAGGACTGGAGACCAGAGGGACGCCTTTGGAACTCATCTGGCGGTAAACCAATCCTCATTCCCACCTTTTTTTTTTTCCCGTTTCTTTTCCTTTCCCGTTTTTCACTACTCTCTCAGTATCACATGCTGCTTTACAGGCAAAATAATCAAGTAACACTGTTTGATTGAATTATAAGCCCTCGGCATTTTGGTTGCCTTAATTTTGCACTTCGAGATCAAGGTAAATGAACCATCACGACTCCATCACCGAATGGACCATGACGCCACTTGAGACCATGTCTTCTCTGTGTCATCAAGATTGCTGGAGAGTGATGACGTAGCTCCTCTATTGTTCGCTCTGAAGGAGACTGAAATACATGGGAGAAAATTGCAGGAGAAGAATGACATAAACTATCCAGAGCTATTAAGTACTAAACATTCAGGAAAGCCATAGTATTTACTGAAACAGAAGAGAATGCTGTTATTACTGAGATGGAAACAAACATAACAGTTTTATTACTGTAATGTTTGTTCCTGTTCTTATGTAAAAACAGAGTTCATGCTGACCTCTACTTTTCCAAAAGAAGCTAATAACAGAAATACCTTTCCGGAGAGTATAAAATTTTGCTAAAAAAAAAAAAAAAAGGTTAAAAACTATTATGAGTTCTGATAAATCAACTTGGGCAAATGGAATGTTATCCTCCTTTCTCTTTCCATTCATCTGACAGAGAAAGTTCAAAGGTAAAAATATTCTCCAGTATTTCCTTCTCTCAACTTATAATGGTATCAGCAGGGAATTCAGATTCTGTTGAAAATTAAAGTTGTGCAGCTGTGTGCTGTTGACTGACCAACCCAAGAATCAGCAGTAGTTCTCTCAGTTTCATGGCCTTTGTTGGAAATCACCTTCTTTTTCTAATCCATTAAAAATTCTATTTACAGACATTTCGTTTTCTTTCGATATCTACATTGAAAAAATAACCACTTTGTAGGAAAGGAATGAATGTACAATCTCTATACACTGGTTTTACTTTTAAGTGGCAAATTCATGGCAGTAATTTGCATTAAAGATAAAAGCATATAAGGCTTCTCTTGGATTTTATAGGTCTTTTTGACAGAAATGAAAATATCATACATCTAACTAAAATGGATGGAATGGTTCAGTGCACAGAGTGTTCTTTTCATCAGTAAACAACCTGAAAACTCCAGCATGTGAAAAATGAAACACTGATTTAGTCTAAAATTGAAACCTCTCAAACACCCTTCTGCTTAGAACCATTAGCTTTGGGCTAAAGTCAAAAAGCATTAGCAAGTTTTTCCTCTGGAAATACACTATGTCATCATTAACATAAAAGACATTTCTAACAGCACCAGAGAACAGAGGAAAACATCAATAATCCTCAAATAAAGAAAACCAAAGCCCAGCCTGCTTCAGCCGAGGGCATCCAAACTCTGTTCAGCTACAGTTTGTGCCAGCAATACACTGGGAGAATGCAGGCTGCATATAAATTACTTGTAATACTGATGCATCACCCCTGAAGACTATCCTTCTGTCTTTCAAGAATTAAATCAGTCTAATTTAATGTGCAGTGCATGACTGCACAAGTAGCACTGTGAAAAGTTCAAGTAGTCATAATCTATGCAAAGAGAGAGGGGAGTTTGTCCATATTTACTGTTTCAGTAACAGTAAGAGTAAAAAAGTGCCTTCTCCTTTGGAGTACAGGAGCGAGCCCTGGAGATACATAAACATAAACAATCCTTATATTAGCATTTATAAAATTAATATATATGCAAAACCTCACCCATATATATACACATTCATAACTTCACCAATCAGTAACTGGTTTTACTAGGTCAAATATTTTGCCATAACACCTGCTTTTAAAATGTAATCATAAAGGGCTGTTATTCTGGAGAATTTTTGTATATACAAGAAGTAAGTCAATAGAACTCCTCCCATTATAGTTTTTTTATTTGATAATCTTTTAGTCAAAATCATTTGCAAAGGCCCATGAAGACTTATTCTCACACTACTCTCAATTTTGTAAGCATTGGTAGACCACAGAAACATACAAGAAGTGTGACATACACAATCTAAACCAATCCAAAATATTTCTAGTAAAGCATAATCACCCTCTGTCACCTTCTATCCCTCCTCCAGTTAGTCATTCTGCAGTTGCTAAAAGGTAACATAAAAGTTAATATACTGCCAGTCTCTTCTTTTTTTTTTTTTTTTTTTTTTGTCCAGAAAAAAATAATTTATTTCCATCATTCCAAAAATCTGACTTCATCTAAGAAAAGCTATGGCAGCACCTTCCTAAACACACATTGCCTTGCAATCTATCTGCTGGCTAATCTCTCTAGAAAACACACAAAACTAGATTTTTATCCACTTAGGTTAGCAAAGATCCTCAATGATACTGTGTTTAAAAGTCATGAATTTAGAAAAAATACTTTTAAAAAGAACTTTGCCACTATTCTCCATTGATTTTGTCTTTGCTTGGTACAATACAATTATTTAAAATAGCAAAATCTGTCACTGTCTAATCTCTTTATCAATGATCTGAATGAAGGGATTGAGTGCACCCTCAGTAAGTTTGCAGATGACACCAGATAGGGTGAGAGTGTTGTTCCACTGCAGGGTAGGAAGGCCATACAGAGGGATTTGGACCAGCTGGATCATTGGGCTGAGGCCCATTGTCCTAGGTTACACGAGGCCAAGTCCCGGGTCCTGCACTTGGGTCATAACAACCCCAGGCAGCGCTACAGGCTCGGGGAAGAGTGGCTGGAAAGCTGCCTGGCAGAGAGGGATCTGGGGGGTGTTGATTGACAGCTGGCTGAACATGAGCCAGTAGTGTGCCCAGGTGGCCAAAAAGGCCAACAGCATCCTGGCTTGTATCAGGAACAGTGTGGCCAGCAGGACTAGAAAAGTAATTGTGCCGCTGTACTTGGTGCTGGTGAGGCCCCACCTCAAATCCTGTGTTCAGTGTTGGGCATCTCATGACAAGAAAGACATTGAGGTGCTGGAGAGAGTGCAGAGGAGACGACGAAGCTGGTGAGGGGCCTGGAGCACAAGTCCTGTGAGGAGCAGCTGAGGGAACTGGGATTGTTTAACCTGGAGAAAAGGAGGCTGAAGGGAGACCTTATCGCTGTCTACAACTACCTGAAAGGAGGCTGTAGTATGGAGAGTGTTGGTCTGTTCTCCCGAGTAACAAGTGACAGGACAAGAGGAAACAGTCTCAAGTTGCACCAGGGGAGGTTCAGATTGGATATTAGGAAAAATTTCTTAACAGAAAGGGTTGTCAGGTATTGGAAGAGGCTGCCTAGAGAAGTGGTGGAGTCATCATCCCCGGAGGTGTTTAAAAGACATGGAAATGAAGTCATTAGGGACATGGTTTAGTGGTGGACTTTGTAGTTTTAAGTTAATGGTTGGACTTGATGATCTTTTTTTATTATCTCCATGGTCTTTTCCAACCTAAATGATTCTATGATTTTATGAATATATAATGCAATGAGCAATGCAGTAGTGCCCATTATACTTTACGATACATTTTGTGACACACCTGTCACTGTTTTTAGTAGTCCAGGTGCCATGTGAGACTGCTTCTTCAAAGGCTAAATGTGGGATTTTTTTCTTTTTTTTGACTGTTATAGGAGAGTAAAAATTTTTATTGCTGTTTCTAAAATACAAATCTAGAAATTAAAATTTATCACTTTTTAAGGTAAAATAGTGATCAAATATTCAACAAACATTGCTGTAAAATAAAATGGAAGGATGAATGACAAGACTTGCCATGGAGAACCTGTATTCAGAGAGAAATCTAACTGTTCTATGCTTTCTTTCTTTTTTCAACAGGGAGATAGCTCTGAATGCTCTAAAAAGCAATGGATTTGTACACAGAAGGAACAAGCAAAACTCCTAGTGTGCAATTTCCGTGAGCATCTACTTTTTTTTTTTTTTCCAAAATGGAAAAAAAAGTAATAGTCCTCAGTAAAGAACTTCCGTTTTTTCTTCTCAGAGGCTGCTCAAATATGAGAATCAAAAAATACGGACTTAAAAAAAAATTACTTCCCACGATTATCTTTGCACAATTCTTGTAATGATTTTATCTATATTCAAAATAGATCATGCCTGCATAGTGGCCTACCACTTCATTTTAAAGATTCCAGCCAAGGTTCTTTTATATGCAGAATCTCACAGATACAAAAAAAAAAAACAAACCTGTTTTGAGCATGGCTAAAGCTACTTTAAATTCAAATACATAATAGAAGAGATAAAGTTATAGTAAAACATAAAGTACATGCAGCTGAATATAGCATTCTTTTGATTTGCATCCATTACGTACGGAATTAGACAAGTATTTCGCTCCAAAGTATAGTTCTTAGAACTCATATCTATGAACAGAAGGTTACTAAGGAAATAATTTCAGAATGTTAATATTTTTGTCATAAATACCAGGTATTGAGTAAGATGCTATGGCACAAGATGCCACAATACACTTGGAACTGGAAAGAAATTAATTGCTTGTGCCTGACCCACTTGTGTATAGGACGTAGTCTAAGAATGAAAAAATGATCCCTCTATCTTCTCTTAGAGGAACTGTCAGCCTTGATGGAATGCAGGGCTGACCCAGATTTTATTCTGGGTTGTACTAAACTGTTTTTAGAAGTGCACCCTGCCTATTCCAGAAGGTAAGAATCACTAAGATTAGTCTGTATTACCTCTTGTTTTCTGCATTGAACTTGTGGAAAAAGTTAGGATATAGATACAATCAGATATTAGAAGATTCCTGCAGGACCTGAAGAAACCATGAAAGAAATTCAAAGCCTGGATGAAACCTGAAGTACAGGACCCAAACCAGTATTCTGATCTGTGTTACCTTGATAACAGTGCATTAATTGAAGTCGAAGTATATGATTTTCAACATTTTAAAATAAGTACAATAAAATACACAACTTTGCCTGACATTCAAATTTATGTTTTTATTCTCCAAAGTAAGTACGGCTAGAAAAACTGAGACAAATCCTGCTTTGATTTGATGTGAATTCCAAAGCATAGATCTATTATTGTTGAAGGAAAGAGCATATTTCACATTCCAGACATGTTTGGCCACTTTTCAATCATACAATCTCACATTAGGATTAGGCCTGTTGTTTAGGGATCTTGTTCCAGTTCCCAGGCAGAATAAATAATACATATAGACTTTAAAGTGATTTCACACTTCAGTATTTCAGTAAGTGGAACAAATTTATGAACCTTGCTGATGCCCACTTAGGGATTGAGACTTGCAGGGTTTGGCAGCACTGCAGGGAATATTTTTCTTCTGGTATTCCTTTGCTGGAGATCAAGCCCAGCCAGTCCACCGTGCAAAACATCAGGTTTTATTACAAGTACCCAAAGCAGCCGGACTCAAAGGATAGCCAGTTGCAAATGTGCAGGTTGTTTTAAGTAGAGTGCTTAGGGACTGAAGAGTGAGAAAGAAATGATGACCATCCCTCAAGGGATTTTGTGAGGTTTATGGGTTGTGGTTTATTCTTTAAAGACCCTTATGCTTCTGCAGAAGCCCAGCCTGTGGTCACTAGTGCTGTACCCACCCAGATCACCTGGCAGAGCAGAATGGAGACAGACTGAGGCATGTTACTGCCTTTTCAATGGAAAATTTAGTGCAAGATTATATTATTTAGGTAATGTGAACCCTAGGTGTGTCATCTTCTGTATGAAATGTCTTCATACACAGCATTCCGCTCACCTGCAGTTGTGCTGTAGAGAGTGTGTGTGGGGAGAGGTCTATGCCTGATCTTTTCTTAATGGGATCAGCTACAAGCCTGGGAAACAGCCTCCTGAGAAGGATCATCCTGCTGTGTTTTCATCCCAGCATGCAGGGGCAACACACCACTCTCACCTTCCCCAGGGTAGCAACAGCAGCTTTATAGATCCAAGCTTGGCCACAGTTGTACAGGAGGTACATCTCTCATACGTTGTCAAAGCTCCTTCTACAGAGGTCTCACATATGCAAGTAAACAAGGAGGAAGTGCTGCAGCAAGTGAAAAATTACTATATTCTTATAAATTCTCAATGCTGATGAAGATGAATGGATATCATACACAGCATCTGAGACTGTGAATTAGCCATTGAATGGTGGCAGAGGGTCATACTGTGAACGTGGCAGGACTGCTAATGAGAAAAGAACTTCAGGGCAGGGAAAGCATTCACAGGTGAGCTCAACACAAAACTGACTCAGAAGATGATCAAGAGAGAAGTGCAGAACAGGAGAGTGCTCCTGAACCCAGAATTAAGCCAAGAGTTGCTGCCATTGTTTACAGGTGCTTGTCCTTTCCCTTGACCCATGGAAAGCAATGCCAGTTTGGAAAGGTGAACTAGCAGTTCAGTAAAGCAATCCATTCTGAAGGTAACCTCTGTCCTCTGGCTGGTTTTGAGCCTTAAGAGCTCACAGAGAGCTTTTTTACTGTGGCCTTCCTTATTTGTGTTGGCTCTATTGGTGGACCTCTTAAGCCTTAATCACTGTTGCCTCTATCTTGGTCAGACACAGATTGCTCTCAGCACACAAGGGTGTCTCTCAGCTGAGTCACGGACTTTTAGACTAGGCTGCAGACATGTGATGTTATCATCTTGGCTAACCCACGAAAGGTGTGAGAAATGTCTTCCACAAGACTTGCTCCACCTCTGCCATGCAAGCATGCTATCTCAGCCACTGTCGAATCCAAGTCCTGAGGCCACCTCTACACTGACTTCACTGCACTGCATTGATTTCATGTTCCTGAGCTAGCAATCTGTTGAACTGTAACCTTAAAAGGCAAGAAAAAATTTTCAGCTGCTGTTTGACGGGCTTAATCTTAGTCATGAAACATGAGTTCACCTCTCTGGTAAGGTAAGAAAGAGCTGAGACTTGGGTTTGCTGTTTAGCAGGATGTTGTTTACCTACAGTGCACTGTACAATGCTTACAAGAGCAGCAATACACATGGTAAGAGGTTGGGAAGTCCAAAGAAAACATCATTTACTATCTATTGTTGCTGTGGCTTGTTCATACATCCACAAGAGACAGGAAAGTCAAATTGTTAGTTCTAGCAGATTACTTTATATCAGCTATTAATGGCCACTTGTAGTGTAAAGTAGGGCTTGCACTGAACTGAAAGTAATACAGTAGTTGGCTGCATTTCTTATTGTTTGCTGCAGCTTGCTTTCTCTCAGAATGTAGGTTTACAGCCACAGGCAATACAGAAACTTTTGTTTCATTTCAAGAACTCCAGAAACAATAATTTCAATTCCTCCACTGAACACAACAAAAAGAATTTGATAAAAACTGTAAAATAGACCTCCCTCTCTCTTCAAATGCAACAAAGTTACTTAGAGATACAAGCCAACAGAAGAACAGGAGGTTAAGATTGCCAATGTGGGCTGTCTTAAATCCTTAGATTCCATTTCATTTCCAAAATTTCCCATCAGCATCCATCTTGTGACCACAGGGTCTGCCATTAGCCCACAAGGAGTGGCTTGAGAAAGGGTGGGCTGCCCAATATTGTTTTCAGAGGCGAGGTGTACTGAAGATAGGCTTCAAGACTCATTGCACGGAACACAGAGAGACATGAGATGGAGGAACATCATAAGCACCTGCTGCTAACCCCACCTAAATTGCAGTTAGCAATAGGACAAGGGGGCATGGGCTTAAACTCTGCCAGGGGAAATTTAGGCTGGATATTAGAAAGAAATTCTTTACAGAGAGAGTGGTCAGGCATTGGAATGGCCTGCCCAGGGAGGTGGTGGACTCGCCGTCCCTGGAGGTTTTTAAACTCAGATTGGACATGGCACTTAGTGCCATGATCTAATAAATGGACTAGAGTTGGACCAAGGGTTGGACTGGATGATCTCTGAGGTCTTTTCCAACCCAGTCGATTCTGTGATTCTGTGATTCTGTAAATAGCTCCTGGGGTGTATGGCTTTCTTAAAGAAGGTGGTTGCTTACTTTGGAATATCAAACATCAGATTTGCTAAGCCTTCACTTTTTGTTACCTTTATCAGTATCTCTGTTTTCTTTCTTGTGTACTAAAACTTCTTTGGATCCAAATCTCACACTGTAAGTAGGGACAGGTGATGGATTCTAATGCTCTGAGCTAAGCCAAACCTCTATACAGTTATCCAAGGATGTGTCAGCTGTACAAGGTCCAAACAAAGAGCAGAAGGGACACACAACAGTAGAATTACAACATGCAAACAACAGCAGCATTTTTATTCAGTGCTAGGTACACAGAATCAAAGAATCACAGAATGTCAGGGATTGGAAGGGACAGATGATCGAAAGATCATCTAGTCCAATTCCCCTGTCAAAGCAGGAACACCTAGATGAGGTTACACAGGAATGTGTCCAGGCTGGTTCTGAATGTCTCCAGAGAAGGAATCTCCACAACCTCCCTGGGCAGCCTGTTCCAGTCTTGTTACCCCTACTGAGAAGAAATTTCTTCTCATATTTAAGTGAAACCTCCTGTGTTTCAGTTTGTATTCATTGCCCCTTGTCCTATTATTGGTTGCCACTGAGAAGAGCCTGACTCTATCCTCGTGACACTCATCCTTTATATATTTATAAACACTAATAAGGACACCCCTCAGTCTCCTCTTCTCCAAGCTAAAGAGCCCCAGCTCCCTCAGCCTTTCCTCATAAGGGAGATGGTCCACTCCCTTAATCATCTTCATTGCTCTGCGCTGGACTCTCTCCAGCAGTTCCCTGTCCTTCTTGGACTGAGGGGCCCACACAATATTCCAGATGTGGTCTCACCAGGGCATAGTAGAGGGGAAGGAGAACCCCTCTCCACCTACTAACCACCCCCATTCTAATACAGCCCAGGATGCCATTGGCCTGACTGGACACAAGCGCACAGTGCTGACTCATGGTCATCCTGCTGTCCATCAGGACTCCCAGGTCCCTTTCCCCTACACTGCTCTCTAATATGTAATCTCCCAACCTATACTGGAACCTGGGGTTGTTCCTACCCAGATGTAAGCCTCTACACTTTCCCTTGTTATATTTCATTAAATTTTTCCCCGCTCAACTCTCCAGCCTGTCCAGGTCTCACTGGATGGCAGCACAGCCTTCTGGCGTGTCAGCCACTCCTCCCAGCTTAGTGTCATCAGCAAACTTGCTGATAGTAGCTTCAAGCTGGTTGTACCCTGTTGGACAGCCTCAACCTTCTGCTTTCACTTTGCTGGCTAACTAGCAAGGATAATCAGATCTGGTACCTCCCTCAGGAAATATAGCTACTTAAACCAGAAATCCTGTCTCTTTCTGAGAATTCAGAAGTCCCGTGAATAAAAACAGCTAGCAATGGAAGAGGACCAGTGACACCTCACCCCTAGAGGAAGAAACAAATTTGAGGATCTTAATCACATAGCTGGAGAATCAATAGAAATTGCCACATCTAGCAAAAATACAGGCCATCTGTAAAAAAAAGTCGTATTGCAAAAATTTAAGAGTTTCTTTGAAAAATCTAGCCTGCCTGCCTATTTAATTATCAGGTATAATTTTATATGTGTTTATATGGGTAAATTGTAGATATGACCTTTATTTCTTCCTCAGACTTCACTTAGTTTCCATCTACCCTTGCATAAATTTAGAAAAAGTCTTCAATAGACTTTTAGTAGGAAATTTTTCTTTCTTTTTTTTTTTTTTGCAATGATATGCTGTAAAGAGTACTAAAATCTCTCTTTATCTATGCATTTAGTGATAGAGTAAAACAAAAAACCCAAGTTGGAGTGTCTTCTAGAAAGCAATGGGCTATGAATTGTTGATTAGAGAAACAGATTGCTCACTTAGCTCTTCCACATTTGGTGGCAATTTTGTTGATAAATATGCCCATTATCAATCTAGTTCCTGGAATATCCTCATACACTTTAAATGAAGAGTTTAATATATATAAAGACATATATGTTTGTATTGTATTGTTATACAAGATGAAGGAAGAGTGAGGCACAACACTGGAAACAAAATGAAATCTGATACATTTTAAGTAGATCAGCACTGTTTCAGTCTTCCTTATCTCCCTGGAAGTGCTCAGAAAAGTTGTAGTAGATTCCACCCTGAACAAATTTACACTCTGCTCTTGGAATAATAAATAGTCAAGAAAATAAACATTTAATTGAGTGCAGGGGCAATGTTAGGTCAAACACATATTTTGCACAATTACACTTTGGAAGCGTCTGTGGTAACAATCAACTATTCAGATTACCTTAAAGCTATTTCAACTGCTATTTTGTTCCCTATTGACTTTTTGCAGATGTTGGTAAATAACATATTGTAGAGTTGGATGTTGCAGGTCACCAGTTATCCACAAGAACTTCTTATACTTTTTAGCTATTACAGCTTAGTCATGACATCGGCATCATGGATCCACGATGGTGTATATGAATATAACAGTGCCAGAGAGGACTGAAGAGAATTAGCATTGGTCAGAAGCAGCACAGGCAGGCAGTACAGCAGTCTATACCTGCTGAAAAGCAGGTGCGTTACTCCACAAACACTTTCGTAATATAGCTATAACCTTGCTGTTACCTGAGTTAGCTTCTTCAGAGATTTCTAGGAAATCTGTGCACACCTGAGAATTAACATAGACTGAAACAAGAGTCGGCACTCTGATTGTTACAAGGAGAACACTGTATAGGTGTATACAAACCAGAAAATAATAAATATGCTTTGCTTTTTGCATGGGCCCTAGAGGCTCTGTCCTTTTTACTCCTCAATTACTTTAGCTCCTGGCTGTTAGCCATATCCATTCTATCAATCATAGAAATTTGCTAATGGCTGGTATAACCACGAAAAAAGTACTAATGCCACATGGTGTCTCCTCAGCAGTCAGTTAGCCCAAGACTTTAGAGTTCAGTGCTGCTGATAGTAGCTTGAAAACTGCAAACAGAAGACTTCTCAAGCAAAATGCTTTAGCCATTACAAATCTATTTGTGTGTGCAATATTTGCTGACTTTTCCACAACATTCTTATTTCATAATGATGTTACTCGCAGAAACAGACATGCAGAGCAGAAAGAACAAAAGTAATCTCATTATACTTATCTCAAAATAAAGCTTGCAAATACAGTTATGTTAGATACGCACTTTAGCTCTGCTTCCTGTGCTGGTTATGTGCTTACACTGTGAGCAATGACAGTACATTGTCATGTCACAGAAGTGAAGAATCATATCAGCTTTAGATAGGTAAAGCGTAGCTGGCTTCCCAGGCCTCTCTTCAGCTGCATTTCAAACTTCTGAGTCCTGTATACCACATAGTGAAAGGGTCTAGCTGTAACTTCACTTACCTTAACATGGACCAGCTATCCTTCAGGTCTTTTTTCCATGATAGCTGCAGGCTGTTGTTGCTCTTAAGTTGGAAGAATGTCACAAGAGTAAAAACAACCCTCTCTTTACCAATTTTCTAGCCTTCTTCAAGTCACAGCCTTCCCATTTATCAAGCTATCTCATGACTAATTTCCACAGTTGAGTGGGCCTCTTAGGTACCCAGAACTTAGGCAAATTTAATTCCAGCTTGCAAAGAGTTAAAATTATGCCATTGCATGCATCTACAATTTACCTAGCTGATGTTGCCCTCCCATAAGAAATCAGGAAAAGAGCTAGAAATTAAACAGTAACAAAGCTGAGGCTTCATTTTAAGGAAGACCAGACCTGTATGCAGTGCAGGACAGTGGCAACGCTCCCCAGTGAGGTAGTTGCAAACAGGGTTTAGGAGAAGAACTGCCTGTGAGGGATGCTCTGCTGCTAGGTGAGACATCGAAGGCCAGGTCGTATAATTAAAATCTATAGGATTCTAAAAACGTTTTGAAAGTTATATTCCTGACAATTACATTGGTTCAATCAATAGCCTGGAAGCTTGAGTTTATAGCCGTGTTCTGGAATCAATAGGAGTTCTGGCTGCACAAGATGTGCAGAATGTTGCTATTCATTACCGACACTGCTGTTTATTACTGTAAAGACTTTTAAAAAATGAGGGAAAGGAAAGAATGGTATGCTAATCTTTTTGTCACTGAAGAATATCTATGTCCAACAAGTACCTAAGTGTCTGAACCATATCAAAATAACTTTGCCAGCTGTTAAATAAAAGGAAAATTTTGTTCACCAATTATTATATTTTCTATGAATACCTAGCAAGGACTTTTATTTTCAATGAGCTACTGCTGCTATATCTAGCCCCCAGCCCTCTTGTAATCTTCTGAAGTGTTGTCAGAAGATGTTGTTTGGAAATGCTTGTCTTTTCTAACTAGTTATTATTTGGAAAAAGACAGTAGCATAAGACCGAGAATTCAAAATTACTTATTCCTTAGTGCAGAAAAATAAACTAGAGATCAAAAAAATTATATTCTCATTATAATTTGTCAGCACGAGGGTATGCTATGAAACATATTAAAAATGTGATACATATTTAAGTTCAATTCTGCTTAATAGAAGACAAAAATATACGTATATGCATTTGGAAAACATATCTAGCTACTGAAGATTATCAGTAACTATTGCTGTTAGAGGTTTTTTGGTATATTTTTCACAGAATAAAAAAAAAGGCAAACAAAAATACAAATAAATGTGGAGGAAAAGCTTCAGGAAAAATGTCACCTCAGAGATGGAGCAGTTGATTTATCTAAACATTGCACAATGTTTTTTAATACAGGCTTAAAATTAAAGGCAAGTAACTGAGCATCAATCTAAGCTTCATGTTTCTGTGATCACTTTAAATGAACGTGTGAATTCCTTGGTAGCTAATAAGCAGATACAAGAATTTCCATGCCACACGGTCCAAAATATCTGTATCCTCTCTGGATAAGAAGTAAACTGAAAACTTTAAATCTGAAATAGAAGTATGGGGAGAGAAAAAAAAAAAAAAGAGAGAGAGAGATGTGAATATTTTCAAGAGATCAGTGCTTCAACTGAAATCAAAAGATCCAGAAAGGTTTGTCTCACATTAATGCTGATGCTTTATTTCTTCATAAGGGCATACTTTTGATTGATTATTGTAGTTTAGAAGCCTCTGTCAGTTCTTTATGGGCCAGGTACACCAGAACAGATTTCATCTTCTTTAAAGTAACCAGGGCCACAAGAGTAGACAACACAGTCAAGGGGATCTCCCACTACCTTTATCAATGACAGAAATACTATTTTAAGTGGCACAGTCTGTAGGAGAGCTAGGTCTTATACACAGTTGCCACAAGGGAGTGAACAAAAATTAATCCCACCTGTGCTAAGATCATGTGCAGCAAAATATCAGGCATAATTATGAAAAGGTCTATATATACTTAAATATGTATATGTGTATATATGTATATGTCTTTATACAGATATTTACACATACATGTATAGGTGCATATACACACATGTACACACACATATATCTATACGTGCTAATCTACTTAAGATGAAATATCTTCTATCAATTTTTTGCAATTTCTTTTAATGGCAAAACACTGTATTGAAAACCTTATGACAAAAATTACTTACTGATAAAAAGCATCTAAACCAATTTTCACTAGCTGAACATGTATTTAACTGTTTGTTCATGGAAACTGTACATACAAGGATGATTTCTGTGTACAGGATGTACAGTTGCATGCCCCCTGCTTAGAAACTCTGGAATGGAGGAAAGACAGAAACGTTCAAAGGTAGCTCACTTCTAATTGGAAGTCTGTAAAAATGCATTACACCTATGCTTGCAAAATATTGTGCATATTTTAAAAGCTATCATATCGTCATTCTCTCAAGTAATTTTGCAACTTGTTTTTTAGTCTTTAAACTCCTGAGTCATTGCTACACTCACAGACCAAAGCAGGACTGGGAAGAGTGGAAGTAATTTCTGAAACGTTCTGCAAATTGTAAAGATGTTTAACATGTGTCCATGCAAAGACCAGATGGGTTCTGAGGGTTAGACACACATCTAAGGAATGTTTGGCCAACATGGGAGAAGATCACCATGATGAGAAGGCGATGAAAGAAAACAGCTTGCAGCTCTGCCTGATCTCTGTGATCCGTGGATGTAGCCAGATAGCTTCTGACAGAAAGACAATAAGGCCAGGCAGAAGTCAGGCAGAGACCATATGTGGTGTTGTAGAACCACTTTGTTTATTCATACCATCATCTCCAGAGGCCTCAGGAAATCATCAGACAAAAAGAAACACTGGAGAGGTGATGTGTAGCTTGTTGAATTTGGTGGCTTATATTCTTGCTCTCCAGATAAGCACTGAAGAGGTCAGACTCTGACTTGCCCACATAAAGGAAAAATACCCAGGATTTTCATGAACTAAGTCTTTGCTGAAGAACTGTCCGCAGGTTGCCGGTTTACATAATCTTCCTGCAATGCAAATTAGCTGGAAACATGCTCTGCTAGCTCACAGGATGCAATATGTGCTAATGCAAATCCTCCTGAGGCTTCAAAGAAATTGTAAAATAATCCTTGTATGTTACAAGGGTTACAGAGGGTGTCTGCAGAAGGATTTCTCTACAGGCTGTAGGAAATATTCCCGCCCATATGAAGAGAGATGGCAGTTGGTCTACAAACTGGGAAACTGCAGGGTAATGTCACAGGAAACATCTCCTAATCCCTTCAGGAACCTGCCCAGCTGCATCTGGATAAGAGAACTGTCCTGGTTTTGTTAAAAACAAGACCAGTTCACTTTTAGTGAATTTTCCTTTCAGCTAAGTTCTTCTAAGTGCCTTCTAAGTAAGTGTACTTTTCTGAATTTTTGCCTGCATGTTTTTCGGACACTGTTCTCTGGACTGATAAGGATGACCAACGGAAGGCAGAAGAAACTCATGTTTATGTTTATATTTATTACTCTGATAGCCAAGAATTCTGATAAAATTTCGCACATTCCATCGCAAGAGGGGTGTGCTTGCAAGGAGGGGCAAACAGAACAGGTGACTGAAACTGACCAACTGAGTATTCCATCCCATACGCATCATACACCCTATAAAAGAGGGAAATCACGAGGGTCTCGCTCTCTTCAACCATGGCCAGCATCTAGAGAGGACCCTGCCTGTTGTCCCTGCAATCCAAGGCCTGAGACCCTGAATCCCTGAATCCCTGAATCCATTTCCAGTTTGCTGTAAAGTCCTGCCCATGACTTCCAGGTGCCTGCCCTGCAGCCGCTGGAGCCTCACCAGCTCTGTGTACCACAGGAGGGGTTAAACACTGCTACCTGGGATATTCAAGATTGGTTATGGATATTTTGTATATTTTCACTATTTATTAGTAGCATTAGTAAAGCATTTTAAAACCTTTCCAACTTGAAGTCTCTCTCCCTTTTTCCTTCCTATCACCTTCCCTTAGCAAGGACTTTCCTATGCGGAGACAGTAGAGGGTAGGGGGATTAACAGAGAGCATCTGCCACAGTTTATTGTCTCCTTGCAATTAAACCTTGACAAGAACAAATTAACTTAAACAGAAATTAGAGAAGCTGAACTTGTAAATGATGGGTTAACAGATACCTACATATTTGCTAAACTCTGTGAAAGCTGATAATGGGATCACAAGTGAAGTGTCTCAGTTGTCATACTCTGGGTTATGATACAGGAGAAACTTAGATTAAGATTTTCAAGTGAAGAATTACAAACACTTCAGAATTTCAAGAACTGACCCTTGTGTAATACAAGAAATCTGAAAAGTGGTGTTTGGTGTTCAGATTGCCTACGTGTGATATCATGTGCCCTGTTTAATTAAGCTTCCAGCAAACTCCCCAGAACATCACTGTATCTGGAGTTCAAAAGCTACCTTAACTGTTTATTATAGACATACACACAGGCTAAATATTTGAGGCAGATACTAGAAACCACAGTGACTGAGATTATTTTCAGATGCATATTCTGTACTATCACTTAATAAGTTGTTGACATTTCAGATTTTTTTCTATTATTTCTGAATTTTATACTCTTGTTGTCCATGCCCACAAACTAAGAATAGAAATTAAAAACCAAAACCAAAACCAACCAACCAAACAAGCTATTAGCTTTTTAGACTTCATAATCAACTTCAATCTCTTATGACTTATGACACAAGACAGTATGAAGTAGTACTCCTATGGAAACTAAATAGAAAATATATATACTCATTTTACTACTCTCACCCTGGGACAATGTCTTGAAGTAAAGTGACAGTAGAGGAGGAGGACCCTGCTGTGTGAGGAGAAAAGAGGTTCATGTTTCCCCACTTGTGTTTTACTGACTAGTGAAACTCAATTAGCTAGTTCTATAAACCACTTAGTTTCCAGGACTTCATTTCAAATGAACAGACAGCTCACAGGTGAAAACAGAAGGTTTAAGCAAAATTAATAATAAATGCATCCAACAGGGGTCCAGGTTGTCTAATATCAGTCTTCAATCAGTTGCAGCACTTTGACTTCAAGCTCACCAATCAGTTCATTTGAGCTGGAGCAGCAGGGAAACCCTGAGGGACACACACACCATTGGATAGAACACTGCAGCACACAAGTACATCAATCCTCAAAAGGAAGCAAAGGGAACTATGCAATAGCTGTCTCAGGGGATAGGTCATGATGACTCAATGGACACAATTTGCTTTTGTGCAGGTGGAACAAGTAATCAATTAGCTACAGAATCCTCCTACCTAATTCCTGTATCTCTCTCCCAAGTCTCTGGCTCTGAGAGAAATGGCTCACAATTTTCTTAAAACTTGTACGTTTGAACTGATCTCAAGTCACTCAGATGCTTCTGTATCTCAAACAGCTTTCACTATTCTTTTATGCTACTGCTGAACATAGGCAGTTTTGCAGAATAAAAGGTTCAATGGATTAAAGGAGTCCAAGCAAAAATGTCCCAACAGCATCAGAAACACCTGGGGAAGGTAGTAAGTCATGCTGAACATAGTAAGCTAGATGGGGTCTCAAGCATGTTCTTCTTCAGCAAGAGGACTATTGAACTGATGTAATCCGGGGTAACCTTTAGTCAAAGGGTAACATGAATTTGAATCATTAAACTGTGATACTCAGGCAGAATTTGTTCACAGACATTTCTAATGACCAAGAACCACTCTTTTGCCAGAAGCTCCAATCAGTCCTGCATTCCTAGCACAATATCTGTAAGCAGAAGTGTTAAACACAAACTCCTATTGACAAGGAAATGGGACAGAGTGAAAGGCAAAGGCTGGTGTTAAGACTGTGGGTTAAGAGAAGTGTTTTAAGGCAGAATGTAAAAATGGAGCCTCCCCCAACACTAGCTGCATTTGAAAACAAAATCTGCAATGATTTCCTCTAGCATTTATTTTTTTTTGCACAGGCTTCAACAGTTTCCTGGGAAAAAAATAGAAGGGAAGAGAATGTCACACTCAAAGACATAAGGCATAGGGCCATACAGTAGGTACTTGATATGCACCAGCACTCATCCTGGCATGCACAGAATGAAACAGAGAGGTACTATCAGCATTATATTTATGCAGCCAACAGGAACAGGTCAGCTGCCACTGACAGAAAAGACATATGTGGCCAAGTTTGAAGGGTAATTGACCTCCTAAATGTAGACTTGTACATTATAAGACCCACAACAAGGAAGAATACATGAGGTGGTGTCATGGTTTAACCCCAGCTAACAACTAAGACCACAATAGCTGCTCGGTCATCCCCTCAACACTAAAGTGGGACGGGGGAGAAAACCAAAGAGTAAGGGAGAAACTCATGGGTTTCACAAGGCACCAAAAATAATTACTATTACTACTACTGCTACTACTACTACTAATATATAAAACAAGTGATACTCAGTGCAATTTCTCACAAATTCTATCTGCACCAAACAGACAGTGCCAGAAAGGAGAGTACTCTGGTCCTGAACAGCCAATCCCAACCAGACAGCAAAAAGGCAAAAGCTAAACAGGCAAACAGCCAACTGCAAAACAGCAGAATAGCAAAAAAGGATTAATTCCAATGGAACTCCAGTTGGAGTGGAATGGAACTTAAATCCCAACTAGAACCAACTGGCCAGAAAAGCTGACTCTAGTTTCACTGATCAACCTAGATGTCAATCCAGGTGCTGTTCCGCTATTCTCCCTCCCTGCTGCCATTTTGCACCTGCTGCTGGACAGTTCAAAAGTCCTTGGTCTCCTTGACAACAGCCAAGATATTAGTGAGTTCTTACATTCTTTTCATACTGACTCCAAAACATAGCCTAGTTACTGAAAGAAATAAGTTAGTTCTTCTCAGACAAAGCGCAGGGAACCTAGTGTGTTATCTCATTATTCTTATAATAAAACTGAAACAAAAGACCATGCTAGCTACTAGTAAGAAAACTTTCTAACTCTGTGAAGGAAAATTAACTCAATTTTGATCGAACTAGCACAGGTGGCACAAACCTGGTTTTCAAAAAGCATGTATCTTCTCACTCTCCCTGACATGGAAAAGCAAAAAATAATGTGTAATCTTTGGTAAGATAAAAATTTAGTGGAGATGACCTGATATAATTTTTGTTCACAGAAGAAAGGGTAGAATAATGAGGCAACTGTTTCTCTGGTAGGTCTAGAAGGGGTACTGTAAGATCTTAAACACTAGAAATGTGCAGCCTACATCAAAAGACTAATCCCACCTCAGGACTTGATATTAAATTGTAGCTAATGGTTTATGATGGGCATCTGGCCTGCAGAGGACTGTATTAGGAACTGATAAAAGGTACACCATGCACATTTAGATTTTGACTTCTGCTTGTAAAGCTAGTATTGGAAAAAATGTATTTAGAATCATTAGTCTTCCTAAAAATGCCTATGAAACTGAAAGCTATTAAAGGACATTTTGCAGATTAAGAAAAGATTATTTGGCATTTTGGATGGACTATCAGATCACTGGAAAAATAAAATTATTTATTGATACAGTCTCAGTAACTCATGTATGGCAACCCTCCTCCCTTGGCAAAATGCCCAAAACAGAGAAGATATTCTAGCCCACAGCATATCCTTGAATATTTGGAAAAGAAAAGGAATCATTTCCAACTTAATGTTGGAACTACCTTCCCATATAAATAAAAAAATAAAAATAAATCAACCATTGTTATCCAGAAATGCACTCCAAATCTAAGTTAAACAGCAACAGCAATAACTGGATTTCCATCTAGTCCCTCATATGGCATAGCTCACAAGTCTTCCTTAGCAAGTCCAGTCAGCATGCTTGATGTACAATTCAACGGCAAAATACCATGAAAATGAGGGTATCTTCATAGGGTCATTTGATATACTGCTTTGAATATGTGTCAGGTCACACAATATAACACAAGTGTAACTCATTGCTGAGGACTCAAGAGCGTGACTTAGAAGATACAGCAAAAGCAATAACCTAAAAGGATCAGAAACCAAGGTAGAGACTGGTATTCCAAAGCTCACACACAAGACTGGCAAAGAATTATCGAACCTTCACAAGATCTGAGATTTAGCGAGAGGACAACTGCATCCTATGTAAAGAAAGTTTTCAAAATCTGAATAGTTGAAAGAAGACTAAATACTATGTTGAAAACAATAAAACGGTACAAACTAGTGAGAACTGTTAATAAGTAATGAAGACCACAACAATCACATGCGCTAAGACAATCATATTCCTAAATAAGATTATTAAACTCTTCGGGGCTTAATCCATTGTCAATAGTTTTGGCTGGGATAGAGTTAATTTTCTTTCTAGTAGTTTTGTTTTGGATTTAGTATTAGAAGAATGTTGACAATACACTGAAGTTTTGGCTGTTACCAGTAGTCAAGGACTTTTCAGCTTCCCATGCTCCACCAGGAGCACAAGAAGCTGTGAGGGAGCAAAGCCAGGACAGCTGACACAAGCTGGCCAACTGGGTATTCCTTACCATATGATGTCGTGCTCAGTATATAAATTGTCGTGGGCCAGAGGGCAACTACTGCTGCTCAGGAACGAAAAGGTTATTGGTGTCACGAGTGGTGAGAAGTTGCACTCTGCATCACTTGTTTTGTATATTCTATTATTATTATAATTATTTTCTCTTCCTTTTCTCTCCTATCAAACTGTTCTTATCTCAACCTACTAGGTTGTTTTATTTTGTTTTTGTTTTTTTCCTTTCTGATTCTCTTCCCCATCCCACTTGCTGTGGGAGTGAGTGAGAGGCTGCATGGTCCTAGTTGCTGGCTGGGTTTAAACCATGACATTCATATAGATGTAAATGACCAAAAGATTCTAATCAAACATATCAGCAACTGGCCCTCTTGCATGTGTCAGATTAGAGATGAAAGATACAAGAGTTAAGAGGCGCTTAACTGTCTGAAAAGGAAAGATCTACTAGATATATTCATGCCTTGACATTTTTAATTCTCATGAGAAGTTCTCTTATTATGGCTTGTAAAATGTCTCCTATCATGAAAAATGAGCCAGTGGCACTCCAGCCATATGTACAATGCAACCAAGAACATCACTTGCAAAATCAGACAGATAAGACCAGGACTTTATATGCCCTAGGTGTATGTAGGGGGGTGTGTGTGTTACACATGTGAATGCAGAGTAAAACTTCATGGTTGCATGAGCAAAACAGCCTAAGGCAACAGAAGAAAGGCTACTACACCTTGAAAGGTGATTGCAGTACTTCAGAATCCCCACTGCCTCCTCAGCTGCCTATCAGAGACATAGCCATTCCTAATGAAAGGCAAGGGGAGCCAGCACTAGCCAGAGTTTCAACAAACTTGTTTTATGCTTTACAAAAAGAAGAGATCAAAGAAAACCAAAGCAAGAACATTGTTAAATGCTCTAACCTCTGGAAAATAATTGGAAAAAAATTTCTGGAGCCTTTGCCAAACAGAGAGAAGAAGGGCCACAATACACACCAAGTGTAGTCACCAAGCAACATGACAGTCTTGCTTTAGATGTGGAGAAGATCCAAACCCACAATGGGGAAGTTTTACACTAGCAATAAGCAGAACCTTCAGGACTGCTATCTGTAACTATTTTGGATTACTGAATTGTTGTACTGTAATTAATATTATCAAACTGTTACATCAGCCTTTCAACATTGACAGGAGATTATTCTTAGACAATTCTCAGATATTAGCCTCATTCTGCATACACTGAGCTTTCTGGAAAACTGATTTTTATATGGAAATTACAGTAATTGTCCGTAATTAAACCAACTCAATTCTATAAAGGAAACTCAATAGTAAGAGGTAGTTTTACAGCCTGTCTTCTGCATGGAAACCTGTTTTAGGCCTACATGGATATTAGTTATGACTCCTTTGAGTGGTATACTCTCTCTGGGTGGGCAGCTCTCAAGAATACTTTACTGTTTGATCACGCAGTATTGCTGTTTGGAAACATAGCTCAGAGCATTTATTTTGTAAGATACTATGCCAGATAGTATGACATTTTCTAGCCAAACTGGTAGAGATCATTTCGCAGGCAAAGAAATCAGCAGTAGTGCACTACATTCATAGCAGAGCAGAGCATCTGGTACCTTTCTATAGGAGTAGGATATTAGTCTTGGGCCGAGAGGTGTGCTAGCTAGTTTTTATGTATGTATGTATGTATTCTGCATGCTTATTACTAGCCACTTGAGATTTTACTTGCACAAGTCCTGTCACAAGAAAGTCTATAAAACCAGCTCTGGCTGAAAACATTTCCTTTGGAGCATTTTAGAAAAGAAAAGGAACTTTGCATTATGATATAAATACTTATTTGTAGGTGATGGTTTTCCAGGCAAAAGGAAAAGAACAGGGGAGAAAATGAACATTGAAGTTCAGTATGAATAGCAACCAACATGAAAGTGATTTCTGAAATGAGCAAAACTCAAAAATATGTTCTGCTTTGCTTATAAGCAGAGGAGTCCAGTTCAAACCTTGCTTATCTGTACTTCATTAATCTCTGTGATGGTCTTGTTGGCTCTTTCCACCTCCTAGCAAATATGTAAGCTGAAGCTGCAGAGACTGTCACTAAGGAATAACCAGTGCTACAGAAAATGGTCCAACATACTCAAATACTACCAAGCACAAATATCAGTCATCAAAATCATATAGTAAATTAGGGAACAAAGGACTTCTTCAAACACATTTAATGTATGACTCACTGTGTTTACATATTCACTAACTGACAAAAAGCATTACTCTGCAAATTTTGCCCTGTCTTTAATGCAAATATGTTCCAGACTTCCAGTTTGTGCTTCATTAGGTCCTTTGCCACAGGCCAAACTCTTGTGATATAAGAAAACCATGTAGGCACCTGGTGCACACATTATTGATAAGACTATTCAGCTATCCAGACAATGAAAAGTGTAATCAAAGAGGACAGAATTTGCATAAATTTGAATGGGAGGTGTGTGGGCTTTCCCACACAGCTCATGCTGTTATGCTTTTCTGCTTCTCAGATGGGTCAGCAGCAATGCTTCATAAAACTTCCTTGGCAGTCTTATTTACTTCACTTTAGTCAATGGGGAATTAATTTGGTCCCTGATGTTTAATAACTCTGAATTTGAAACAAATAATTTGTCAGTAACCACCAAATTAATTCACTTTTGGGCCTCAAGAGTCAATTTACCAGAGCAATTTTCTGTGAGGAAAGGATTTAAATTGAGACTGTCTCCCTTTCATGGATCAAATAGCATGCAACAAATTCATTGTGCCACCTAGGCCACCAATTCTGTAAATTGATTTGTTAGTACTGACCACTAGATGTGCTTTTCTCATGCACATCTGGACAGATGTTCAGAGACAGCAATAAAATAAGCAATATTTAAGGGGGAGGAGGGTTGTTGTTTGTTTGGGTGGGTGGTTTTGTTTGTTTGCTTTACATTGATCACATCTTTCAATATCAAATGTTCAAGTCTTTTCAAGGCGTGTGGGGAAGGGAAAGGGGATGTGTACAGAGTATACTTGTCAGCTCAATATCATTTTGATACAAGAAAAATACTGTTCTGGCACAGCTGTCTCCATTACATCCTTCTAGTATTTGACAAAAGAATTATCAAATACAGACACTTCCAGTTCCAAGAAGATGGTGTTTTAGGAACTTATTCTGCTTTTCCTGGTGACATCAACTTCATTGAGACTTGCACCAGTAAAACTTAGGGCTCAATTTGTCATGAATGAGGACCTAATTCACATATTTGCCCAACAAAGATGATGGCAGTCAGAACACCTCTATGTATGGTTAGCCTGCTTGAGATACTTAAGAGAAGTCTGGTTTTTAAATAACTATCAAATACTCACATCATAGGCATCAAGGTCAAATAAGTTATCTTCAGGTGGTCATTCAATAAGAGGATTCTGATTGAGCTATTTTGAAGAATCTTTGCACTATTAATCCTTTTTAAAGAAGATTTCTCTGTTTCTTATCCCTAAGCAGGAAGGGGGCTTATCGCACAGACTGTCAAACGTTTCTTCACAAGGCGGAAGAAAACCCACAGCCTGGCAGCAACGAGACATTCACCATATAATCGAAGTGTACAGAAAAAGTTGAAAAGAAGGAATCTCACATTTGCACTTCCCAAAACTCAACAACTTTTTCTGCATTGGATCCTTCCAGGAGACAGGAAGAAAGGAAAACTATCCCTTAAGATATTCAACAGTAAAGAGCTGACTCTACATGAAAGCATCCCTTTTCTCCTTCCTATCCAGGAGGAACAGATTAAATATGTTTGAAGGAAGAAGATAAAGGTACCAGAAATTTTATTTTACTGCAAAGTAAAGCTACAAGTTATTTCACCAGCCCATCTACAGGGAATGAAATATATAGATTTTTTTTCCCTTTTCAACACTTTTTTCTGTAGATATTCTTGATAACTAAAACACTTCAGATTATGATCCTGTAAACCAGCTAGTATCAAGAAAGTACACTGAAGGAAGCAAAAAAGTAACTTTGGCTCTCTGATTCAACCTGAAAGATTTGTATCAAGACCCAGTCATGAATTGTCATGTCTTTGGTCCCACTGATGAGAAATCCTATAGGTTGTCGTTTAATGGGACATATTATAGCCTGAGGTGGGGTAGGGGGTAAAGCACCATGTCATCAAGAAATAGACAATGTGAATAATTGTGGGTTTGAAGTACAGATTATTTATATATTTACAGATGAAATGTATGGGGTGAAAAATACCATAGTCTACTGATAATTTCTTCGCTGTATGAATGGGTAAACTATTCTTATTTTCATTAAAATTCAGCGTGCACCAACGTTGAAAAACAGAGCATCTTTCTTCATGGCTGGAAGTGAAGAGAAATTTATGATTTCAGAATCTTGCTGTGTCCAGCAAGGAATCAGGTTACGTAACTTATTTTTCTAAGAGACAGAAACACACATGAAGACAACTAACAGGACTGTAGTAAGAACACTTTCAAACAGGATCACTCCAAGCAAGACAGTCAATGTTTAAATTCCCTTTCACTGCAAAGGGGACATTTTTAGTGTTTCACAACATGTATTATAAGCTTCACTTCTCTTCAACTGACGGGATTTTTGTCTGCATCTATCCTTTGAAACTGTTGCTGTACTGCTGTGATAACCAAGTGTCCGTAAAAATTATTAAGAACACTCGGAGCAGAAAGACAAAGCTTTCTTGGAGCATTCAAACAATAGCCTAACTTATTCAAATAATGTTCCCAAGACTGTGGATGGAAAAAAAACGTATTATGCAAGTTTTGTCATAATTGTATATATTAAACATTTAAAGACAGATTTTAGCTAAAGGTGAGAACACACATGTATCTGCAGTTGTTATCAGAACAGTTTTACCTGAAAGGCCAGCTTCTTGGATTATATCATGTGGCAATCTGGGGAGCTGCTGATAGTTAATATACGATGTCCATACTGCTTAAATTCAGCTGCATGATTCTGCACTGCAAAAAAATGTTCATTCTTGTATGAATACTTCATTCTAAATCTCTTTTACATTGTTTTTTCCCACCAGTGCACATCTGTAGACTGAAAGCATCCTTCCTGTAGTGTAAACACCAGAGACAGAGTATGCTTCTAGGGAAACACAGTATAAATCTATAGAAGTCAGTGTTTGTTTCCATACTTCTAGTAGAGTAAACCAAGCAGGTTTACTCCACAGTCCAGTTCTCCTTTTTCTTTTAGCAGTGGAGTTATATTCACAAGGATCTGATATCATTAGAAAAGAATCAAGGCAATCAATAAAACAACAGACCACACAATGCATAAAGACGTCTTTACAGGCATTTTAAAGTAATGAAAGCAGATATCAGCTTGGATATAAAGAAAATCATTATTCATAGCTAATAACATTCTCCTTCCACAAACTTGAGTACATTTTGTTGCTGTCTATGAACTTGGATTCTAATTTAACCTGGCCAGCACCTCCTCACAGTTTATCAGAGGCATCAGTCTTCATGATTGTGTTCTGTGAAGAAGCTGTTCTCTCCTGCAATGTCAGGGTCCTCCAGCCTGCACCTCCACAACAGTATTGAATTTTTTTCCCCTTACTAGCAGTTGAGAATTTATTTTTTTTTTTTTTACCCTCTAAGAGATACCATTTATAGATAAGCTGTGTTTGATTAGAGTAAAAGACAGGACTGCACTGATAAACATACAGGTAATTGAAAAGGAAGCATTTTGATTTCCTCCTTAATGTACAGAATCTGCAGTTAAAACTGTTGTTCCTTGTTTATCTTCTCCATAAAGTTGGGATATCCACCAGGCTTTACTACTGTCAGACATTTCATATAAGAAGCCTTAAGTGCACTTTCTGTGCACCTCCCTTCCCCTCAAGTTCCCTTCACAATTCATGAAAGAAAGACATATTTCCTGGAGAGGGCAAACAGTTCTCCCTGAAAAATGAAGTTATTGTTTTGTTTTATACATTACTTCTGGTGTTAAGATCTTTATAAATCTTTCTTTAACTAAGGGACCAACTGTCACTCTCTATGCAAATAATACATTTGTTTGCATCTATAATTTAGGACTGACTTTGAGTTGAACCCGTACTGTATCCCTCAATGGATATCTATGAAGGGATATTTGTAATACCTGTGGACATCTTGCATTACACCAGTGGGAGTTTTTGTCATCAGTAGATGAACAGCTGAAACATGGACAGAATAAAACATGGCAGATATATGCAAAAGACAGATTGAACCTGATGTATTTAGCAGTTTATTATTTACTATAACCCTTCTAGGTCTCTCTCTGGGGTATGTGAAATGACATTATTTCCTGCAACAGTAAAATAAAAATGGAAAAAAAAAAAAAAAGAAAAAAAAAGCAGCACACGTAATAAACTACCACTTGAATAAAAGAAGCTTAAATCACGAATGTTATTTCCTGGTTCTTAAATGCAGTATATTTTCATAGAAGCCTTCAACAATTTCTATTGTTGTCAATCCCCATGTGAAAAAAAGTAACAGGATTCTTATTCTTATTTGTTTTTACTATTTTAGAGCACTCACATCAACACTTGGCACTCTATAGGAGTACAGAAGGAAAAAGAGAGCTCTCAGCCTTGACAAGTATACAGACTCCCCAGCAAACTGTTGCTGATGAAACAAACCCAAAGAGGAAAAGCAAAGCAGATACCTGGATGACACGTATAATTATGTGAGCACTCGAACAAGCAGGACTAGCCATAGAGTTTTATCTTAAACATACAAAACTTTTTTTCCAGTCCCCAAAATACATATTATGGATTTTGCTCTCCACAGACTTGCATACCAGATTTTTAACCGCCTAGCAATCTAGAAATCAGTCTACCAAGATCCAAATCCACTTTGTATTTACAGTTGTAGATTATATTAATCAATATGACAAGCAGGAGGAAAACATACACTCTTACTTCTGCTACTTTGATAGAGAAGATATATTTTTTTCATCTTAGCATGCAGTAAAATCAGAAAGGATTATGTGGAACTGGTGGAGCTGGTGGAGATAATGTCTGCTTAGAAAACCAGAGGAGGAGAAAAGAAGTGGAGAAAAGGTACAGCCAACAGCGTAATTACTCTGTTTGTCTTTTATTTAAAAAAGATTAAATATTTGCATTTAGACATCACAGATTAAAAATCTGGGTCCCAAAAAATGATAAGGGTGAAATTCTAGCCATGGTAGTCCAAGCAATGAATAGGATCTTACTTATCTTCTCACAGTGTGGGATTCTTCATCTCATGCAACCAGAGGTCACCATGCCCAACCAGGGAAGAAAATACTCTCTTGTTCCTTGTTTGTTGCAGAGGGGAAATGCCTGTGGCTTCCCAGACCAGTTCTTCCCAGAAAGTCAGCTCCTTCTTCAAGAACTTGACGTTTTGTTTGCAGAAGAGGACTAATATACGGGACATAATTTCCAAAGCCGCCTTCCACCTGAAAGGCAGGTACTGAATATGCAATGCCATGCAGTGCTAGTGTGATTGTGGTGTGTGTCACCCTTGCTCCTGGACACCTTTCCTATATCTTTACCATTCATTATGTCAGCTGTTGAAGTACTGCCTGGTTTAGGGTACAGATGAATTTTAGAAAGTTAAGTACCTGAGATGATGCTTAGCTAGCTTGATTCATCTTTATTTAAGTTGATTGCAATAGTGGATCATCTGCTCAACAACTGAAACACCCCATGATCATGACTAAGTTTAATGTGTTTTCTTGACCTCGACAAGGTATAAAAGACTCACAGAATCAAAGAATCATGGAATGTTAGGGACTGGAAGGGATCTCGAAAGATCATCTAGTCCAATCCCCCTGCCAGAGCAGAAACACCTAGATGAGGCTACACAGGAATGTGTCCAGGCAGGTTTTGAATGTCTCCAGAGAAGGAGACTCCACAACCTCCTTGGGCAGCCTATTCCAGTGTTCTGTCACCCTCACTGAGAAGAAGTTTCTTCTCATATTTAAGTGGAACCTCCTGTGTTCCAGTTTGATACCCATTGCCCCTTGTTCTATCATTGGTTGTCACTGAGAAGAGCCTGGCTCCGTCCTTGTGACACTCACCCTTCATATATTTATAAACATTAATGAGGTCACCCCTCAGTCTTCTTTTCTCCAAGCTAAAGAAACCCAGCTCCCTCAGCCTTTCCTCATAAGGGAGATGCTCCTCTCCCTTAATCATCTCTGTGGCTCTGTGTTGGACTCTCTCAAGCAGTTCCCTGTCCTTCTTGAACTGAGGGGTCCAGAACTGGACACAATATTCCAGATGTGGTCTCACCAGGGCAGAGTAGAAGGGGAGGAGAACCTCTCTTGTCCTACTAATCACCCCCCTTCTAATACACCCCAGGATGCCATTGGCCTTCCTGGCCACAAGGGCACTGTGTTGGCTCATGGTCACCCTGCTGTCTAGCAGCACCCCCAGGTCCCTTTCCCCTATACTGCTCTCCAAGAGGTTGTTCCCCAACTTCTACCTGAATATGGGGTTGTTCCTGCCCAGATGTAAGCCTCTACACTTGCCCTTGTTATATTTAATTAATTGTTTCCATGCCCAACTTTCCAGCTTGTCCAGGTCTCACTGGATGGCAGCACAGCCTTCTGGCTTGTCAACCACTCCTCCCAGTTTGGTGTCATCAGCAAACTTGCTGACAGTGCACTCTATTCCCTCATCCAAGTTGTTGATGAATATATTGAATAATACTGGCCCCACCACTGACCCCTGAGGCACTCCACTAGACACAGGCCTCCAACTGGACTCTGACCCATTGACCACGACTCTCTGGCTTATTTCCTTCAGCCAGTTTGCAGTCCACCTCACTACCCGATCGGCCAGACCACACTTCCTCGGTTCAGGGGATGGAGGTGAGGTTGAGCGGTCTATAGTTACCCAGGTCCTCCTTCTTGCCGTTTTTGAAGACTGGAGTGACATTTGTTTTCCTCCAGTCCTCAGGCACCTCTCCCACTTCCCACCACTCGGCAAAGATGCTAGAGAGTCGTCTAGCAATGACTTCAGCCAGATCCCTCAGCACCATCGGGTGCATCCCATCTAGACCCACGGATTTATGGATGTCCAGATTGCTTAATTGCTCCCTAACCCAGTCCTCATCAACCAAGGCAAACTCCTCCACTGTCCTGACTTCCTCTGGGGCTTCCGTGGTACAGGGCTCCTCAGAACAGCCTCCGGCAGTGTAGACAGAGACAAAGAAGGCATTCAGTAACCCTGTCTTCTCTGTATCTTCTTTCTCCAGGGCACCCACCTCATTCATCAGTGGGCCTACATTTCCTCTGTTGTTGGTTTTATCTGTCATGTATTCGAAGAAGCTCTTTCTGTTGTCCCTGACCCTTCTTGCCAGGTTTAATTTTAAGGAGACCTTAGCTTTCCTAGTTGTTTCCCTACATCCTCTGACAATAGCCTTATATTGTTTCCAAGTGACCAGCCCCTCCTTCCATGATCTGTAAACCCTCCTCTTCCACTTGAGTTTGCCCAGCAGTTCCCTGTTCAACCGGGCAACAGTCTATGCTCTACCACGTTAACTTTCTCATAGTATCATTGATCAACCAAAACATGGAAAATAATTGAACTAGGAAAGTAGTTAATTTGATATTTTATTTTCTCAATAAGGAAGGTGAAGATACTGGTCCTTTGATTATTTTGAAAAGTCATCTGGATTTCAGTTATGACTATTCAGTTATGTTGTAAAATAGAAGTTACCTGATATTAAGAAAGTCATGAGAGAGGTTAAATGAATAAAATCAGCCCTTAGGCTATCATTTAAAATTGAAGAGAAACACCGCGAAGATACAAGCCAAATTAAATTAAATTTTCCAGACTGAAAATAAGTGTGTAAATTACAGTCATGCAGACTCACCACTGTTACTGGATTAAAGTGAAAAACAAAACCAAGGTGCAATAAAACAATGTACTGATAAAAATATAATTCAGTGCTTTTCTCCAAGTTATCTTTCCTAAGATTCATCAAGGTCTCATTCGTGGTTAAACAGATACAGTAGTGTGGGAGAGATTTGTTTCTTTTTTTTTTCTTCCCTGCTTTTCCTGTTAAGTTATTTATTTGGGAACAAATCCTGCCTACAGCCAAATTTGGAAGGCAATATACCTTTCAGAACCACATCACATCCTCACTTTCACAGAAGAGAATCAGTCCTGAGAGCTTCATCAACTTGGGAGTCAAGGGACAACTCTGATGAATGTCTCAAGAGAAAGACAAGAGTAATCTCTGGTGTTGGGAGGAGAGCAAGGATTCTGCCTGAAATTCTTAGAGTACACGCATAACCTCAGGTTGCCCTTGTGTATTAGTATGAATCACTGACTGTCAGGCACAGGCAGAGAGTCAGGAACAGGAGCCAAAAATCTCATGAGTTACTGGCAAGAAACAATGAGTGGAGAAAAGCAACAGTATTTTGCTTCTTTGTTAGCTGCAAACTATATAACTTTGAGGTAAAATACTCTTTTGAAGAAACATCGTTCTAAAGCAACAGCACAAGCAGAAAATGCGAACACATTTTCTTGGATACTACTAATAGATTTGACTATCCTGAGCTATGTTTAGCCAATTATTCTCACACTTTTTATTGATGTTTAATTCCTAGCACTTTCAGAATATTTTCAATAAAACTTTTGTAAATTAATCATGATAATATATTGCATATTTTCCCTGTTTTTAGGGAAGGCAGTCCCATAAGGAGCAGACTGAGGAGCATGGACTCATTTCTCAGTTGATAAAAAAGCCTCCCGGAATTTATGTTCCAAAAATACTTTAATCTAATGTTAAGGGAATAAAAATGTAATCTTTAATTCATAATCTTCTGCTTTGGTGGTGCAGCAGAAATGCTACATTATCTCCACTGGTAGGTGATCCAGGAACACTAAAGTTGCTTAAAACAAGCAGAAACTCCAAACTCACTGATATAGTATTTCTCTATTCCTCATTAAGAGTCAAAAGAAAAGTCAAAAAGTATTAATGGGTGATATGGACCAGAGCAATGCAAGACATTTTTTCATATAGGATATTGACATGTTTACCTTAGAACTTATCTTTTAACAAGATAATTCTCTTGCAGTGTGCAAAAATATGCCGAGAGTGTCAAACAGAGAAAGATCTCACAGTTTACTAGGGAAAAAAAAAAAAAAAAAAAAAAAGAAAAGAAAAGAAAGAGGAAAAGAACTATATCAGAAGAGACAAGTGAGTAAGTTTTGTATAGCAAACACCTTGAAACACTTTCATTTACTTTTTCTCTATTCTTAGCCTTCCTCTCAGGCCACTTTTTGCCTCTGGTTCACCCCAGAGTATCTTCTCTCTCCATCTGAAAGCAGGACACCACTGCCCTCCCAGCCTGCCCTCCTCAGATCCTGAACAAAGCCATTCCTGGGCAAAATGCAGTTAAGCCCTTTTAGCCTGCATTTGTCTGCTACCTAATTTCCTTTTGCAAATGGGCAAGTATTTGAACTAAATTGAGTTCATATCTGCAATACTGTTCACTAATTCACAACATAAAAACACATCCTTTGTGAAAAGCTTTCTCAAAAGAAACAAATAGAGAAAAGGTTCCTTTCTGACAGTGTTAGATGATTCTGTGTTTGAACACAGAAGGTATTGCACTAGTAGCCAAACAAAAGTTTTCTTTGGTGAGTGGCGGTGCGAGGCAGGAAGAAAAGAGAGAAATCAACAAAAAGAAAATTGATAATTCTGCATAGATTTATTTGATATGAAAACTAATTTTAGGAAAGACTCAAAGGAATGTATACTAAGCAAATATTATACCAGCGAAACAAAATTTCTGAAATGCACTCAGCCAGCTTGCAAAACAAACTTGCTTTTACTTATATATCACAAGTCTAAGGTTACTTTTGAATTGTAGATGGTAACAGTGAAGACTCTGTGAAAATGGTAACAGTGAAGACCTTCAACCAGGGAAATGGTTGTAAATGCTGTTCTAATTTATGCACAGATACTGATGCTAATTAAGTAATAGCAGAGGTTGTCTTTGAGTTTATGGAGCTATAATCAGCTCCCTTGTGTTCAATAAATGCCACAGCCACAGTGTTAATTTCATGCTACAGTGGGAAATGGTGATTGTTGCCAAATATAATCATAAGTCACAGGCAATTTGGATTATTACAGTCAGGTATGGTGCATGGAGGAATGACTTAGTCCATAATCACTTTTTAAAGTCACTACCAGACATCTAAAAATTATGACTTTTCCACCTCTGCTACAATATATTGTATCTCCTGTTCTTAAGCTGCAAGTTATCCAGAGGTAACATTAGATACTTAAACTTGCTATTCCAAAACAATTTAAGGCGTTTTATTTTTTTATGTGCCTTTTCAGGCAGAGGAGGTCTCATTAAGATACATCGTTCCTGTTAGCAGGAGGCTGAGAGTGTGACAGAGGCTCACACTGAGTCAGTTTTGCCTAGATATCCCAAACCCAGAATGCTCCTAAAGGAGAAATATGCTTGTGCTCTCCTCCCTCTCTCTGCTCATTGCTGGTGCCAGGCAGACTGTTCTTGTAGTGAGGCTTAATGCTGGTGTTGTATTAATGGAGGTGTCACAGAAAGAAAGACAGTTATTGGACAAAATCTTTCAAAATTGGTCAATACAGAAAGTTTTAACCTATATTGGAAGGCTACCTCTGTTATTTGAATAAAAATGAGACACTAAAATAGAGGATTCCACTTAGTCATCTCAGAGAACCATTCCAGCAATATCCATCAACATAAGCATTTTATCCAGAATACCTTCATTCACAATTTCCTCTTTCTTCCTCCCTATCTACAGAAAAAAGCAATAAGAGAAGTAGTTATGCTGTGCCAACACTGATGGCCCCCTCGTTTTTTGCAAACTTCTGAAAAAAACGGAAATTGATTAGAAATGGCATTTATAGCAGCTCGTTCTCCCATGAGATTAGTACACAAAAGTCACCAAAAGAGTGTAAAGCACTGGCAGATTACCACATCCCATTCCCAGACATGCCAGCAGAAATTTTCTTTCTCTTGCAAGTCTGAATCTGAACAGCCTTTGTGAGCCATGCCCTGGAAATGGCAAGTGGGAGGGCCCTGAACAGTTATGGAGACCGGCTGGGGTGGGAGAACCCCTCACAGAGGTGCCCTACTTGGGCCTCAGTGTCAACTGAAGTAAACTTCATCAGGCTACTAGCACAGCCAAAGCATGTCAGCCTAGGTGTGCAAAGCCTGCTGAAGGAAATTTGCTGCCCACAGAACCTTGCAACTCCCTGTTTCTGTCTGCTTAAGAGAGCAGCACCCTAATTCCTTCTACTGCTAATCTGGTTTAACACATACTGGCCACACCAGAGGATAGGTTACTTATGGTTTTAATGCAGGGCCAGGCATTACTGTTGAGAGGAAAACAGAAGGGAAAATTGCAAGGAAATCCACTGAAATATTTCTGTCTTTGTGTCTGAGCTGCTTGCCATTATAACACTTGGCCATCATAAGTGCCCTAGTAGAAGTTTTTCATTTTTAGAATGTATGATTTCATATATGTAGGCGCTCAAATTCTCTTCTGAAACCACTCAAAACCCCACACTCCACTGCATCTTCATACAGTGTGCTGGTTTGACTGAAAATGAGTTAACTTTCTTCATGCAGTTACAAACCTTTCTTTTTCATAGCTAGCACACTCATTATTTGGACTCAGTTTGAGAACAAGAGATAATACCCTGGGACAGAGTTAATGTTTCTAATTGCTCTGGTCTGAGAGCCACGGACACTCTGAGCGCTCTGCCCACAGGTGTGAGGCATCAAGGAAGAGGGGCATGGATGGGCCAGAGCTGACTGACATCCAGACTGATCAATAAGAGTATTCCATACCATTAGCGTCATGTTTCATATATAAGAGGAATCAGGTTCTTCCACTCTCTCTTGCTCTTTTGGGCATTCTTGCTCTTGTTTCCTCTGGAGGACAGCCAGGGGAGTTTTGGTCAACACATTTAGCACAGCTTTTTGCCATTTTGCAGAGAGCTCTGGGCTTTTCTGCCTTGTTTCCTTTTTTACTCTCTAATGGGATTGGCTGTTCAGGACTGTGATATCGCTTCCTCGGACTGGCTGCTTAGCGTGAACAGAGTTCATGGGGAGTTGCCTTGAGTATATTTTATTTCTATTTTATATATATATTTATTAGTAGTGTATTGGTATTTTGTTATTTTTATTAAACTGTTTATCTCAATCCACATTTCTCCCTCCACTTTTGATTCTCTCCCTTGTTGTGGGGGAGGTAGGAAGGGGTGAGTGAGCAGCTATCGTGGTTGTATTGCTAGCTTGGGTTAAACCACAACATACAGTCATCAGTTTTAATTCAGAATAAACTCAGAATCACAAATTATGGGTCATTAACATAAACAGCTTCACTTATTAACAAAGCTGTATTGTAACAACTTCAGAAACTACCCTTGCTGCTAAAGAGTTTAGTCCCACGACATGTCCTCTTTCTTGCAATACTATTTGTCCTTTAGTGAAAATGTGAAATAATGCTCTCTCTAGAGACCAAACAGATCTCTTGCTTAATTGCCTTCAGATCCGTTTGCAAAACATCTTCTCTTCCCTGCACAAACCCCCAGGTGAGGTTTTTTGTCTATGAACCCACAATTTCTCACTTGATCATCACCTTCTCATCCACTTTACAAGAAAGTAACTTATTGCAGGTCTTCTGAGCCCCTTTGAGACCATTTCTGCAACGCTGTAACCCTGCTGTTCAGCAGATAGGTAACACATTTCTGTGAGAATGTGAAGACCATGGCTTATTTATGTTAGTGTTTGTTACGCTTGGCAGACAAAATTACAGTGAAAAAGAATATAGTTGGATAAATCAGGCCTGGAGTCACAATATCTTCCCAAATATTTGGCTTAAAAAGAAAGCAATAAAAACACATGAACACTCATTATGGCAGGTAAATGGTAGATAAGTTTTATTTACTGCTGTTATAAAGTATTAACAAGACAAATCTTTTTATATTAAACTTTGGAAATACTATCAAGACCATTGTCAGGAAAGGAGCTAGAAGTTTCAGAACTAGACTAGATGTCCTAGTGAGCTAAAGACCAAGGGGGATAGCTATCTGCATAAATGCATGACATTAACCCAGCGTCAGAGTCCCTGAATCATTTGAGTAGCTACCAGCTGGGACTTGCAGTAGGTTCTCTGCAGCCAGACTCTGTGTAATATTCTTATTTACATAGTCATGGCTACTTGGTGGCCTTGTAGCAGTACTACTATGTTTCATCACATGACTTTAATTCAGCTTGCCAACATTTTCACTGCTCATATTAGCAAGTTTTTAAAATACATTATCATTTTCCTCTATATCACACAAACCACAGGACAGGCTTTTCTACTCCCTCATGGTGTTTCCAAGTAAAATTAGCTCATGGAAGACTCCCCACAGGTGATGAACAGCAGTTTTCCAGGAACAGCATAACTTTATGGCTCACTTGCCTGTTGTACAGAGAAGAATCCTTCCTCCACACAGATATAACAAATGTATTTAGCAAAGTGTAGATCTGCATAGAAAATAAACCATAACTCAATCAGTGGGCTTGCCAGATGTCACAATTCACAGCTGTATAAGAAAGAACGAAAAACTAATTGCAAGGAAAGTTATTGCTTCTAATATCATTATTGATTTTCCAAAGTGTGTCAAAATGATCTTATTTAGCATTTTTGAAGACAGATTTTAATTTACAAGACAGAAAAATAACATTTCTAAAGGTATTTGCTGTTTCAATGCATAAAGATATTATTTATTTTAGAGAAACCACTGAAAGACACTGAATAAGTCCAGTTGACTATTCTCTGGTGTGCAGGCAAGTTTGATGAAATTATTCTTTGGCTTATTTATTCCTTTTTTTTTTTTTTTTTTTTTTTCCCCTTTTAAAGCTCCAAGTTTGCTTATCAGCTCCCTCTACTCCACCCTGGTGAGACCACATCTGGAATATTGTGTCCAGTTCAGGGCCCCTCAGTTCAAGAAGGGCAGGGAACTGCTGGAGAGAGTCCAGCGTAGGGCAACAAAGATGATGAAGGGAGTGGAGCATCTCCCTTATGAGGAAAGGCAGAGGGAGCTGGGTCTCTTTAGTTTGGAGGAGACTAAGGGGGGACCTCATTAATGTTTCTAAATATATAAAGGGTGAGTGCCATGAGGATGGATCCAGGCTCTTCTCGGTGGCAATGATAGGACAAGGGGTAATGGGATCAAGCTGGAACACAAGAGGTTCCACTTAAATTTGAGAAGAAACTTCTTCTCAGTGAGGGTGACGGAGCACTGGAACAGGCTGCCCAGGGAGGTTGTGGAGTCTCCTTCCCTGGAGACATTCAAAACCCACCTGGACATGTTCCTGTGTGACTTCATCTAAGCATTCTGCCCTGGCAGGGGGATTGGACTAGATGATCTTCTGAGGTGTCTTCCAATCCCAAACATACTGTGATACTGTGAAGTCAAAATATGTACTCCAACCACCATGTGAGAGACCCCTGATTATCACCTTCAGTAGAAGTCTGCCTCAAAACCATTTACTGAACAGTAGGGAAAGGTTTCTAAACACTATTCAGAAAGATTTGTGTGAAGTGAAGGACACGTGAGGGAAGTCAAAATAAAAACCAACTTTAAGTAAAACAAATGAAGAAATAAATACTGGAAATGGCATGAAACAAAATTACTCATTAAAGAAAAAAGTAGATTTTTTTTCCTGAAACAAACAATCCACAGGATTTTTTTTCATTATTATTTTAGTTTTGTACTTCTTTGAATCTACTGATGTAAAAAGAATAGCAGCATAAGATTTTTCCAGAAAGCCTTCAGAGGTGAGTTGACCTTGTTCACTTAAATCATGAGGTGTAGAATCCAGTAATTGCATGTACTGTGGTATAAGTTGCACATCAGATATATGCAGATGAAGCTGCTTTACCATTTATCTTTATTTTGATTTAAGAATGACCAGTTTTGCAAAACTAGTACAGGAAGTTTACTATATGGGAAGAGGGATTGCAGCTGAATAAGTATTCACAAGATCTTTGTAAAATAACAGTGTTCACAGAACTAGAAAATTATTCTTAATACTGTTTGTTATTGCAGGCAGTAGACATGTTTATGCTAGAACAATGATGAACTTTTCAGCAAAGGGAGACAAAAAATGTTGTGTGCTCTATCATGTTGCATTAGATTTAGGTTCTTTCTGAATCAGACCTGGTGAATTTATTTGAATTGTTTCTCCCCATAACAGCCAAAACATCAGGATCTGGTGTGTTCTGAAAACAGAAGTGTGTTGCGTGTTGCTTGTGGGGAAATATGTAACATCGTAAACCAGAAACACTGCAATAGAAGGAGAGAGATGACAGTGGAGGTGGGCTAAAGGCATGCCAATGGCAGTTCTCCTTACAACGCCCTGCTAGTGCAAGGAAAGCAGATGGAGCAAGACTTACTGCTTCACATCTCTTTCAGTGAAGCCAACACCCATCTATAGGTCTTGAATGGGATCATGTTATTAGAAGTCTAGTGGAGATCTTTCCAATTACGAAAGCATGACCAAATCCTGGACACCACAATAATGAAAGGAGCTTGCAAGGTTGGAAATGAGCTAGCATATTTCTTCCCTGGAGACACCACAGGCAAATCCTACAGCCATAGAAACATCTGGACACAGAAAACAGTCAGGGCATCTGATGGAGGCAGTGAGTGCACTCCTGGTGTGGAGTTAGGGAAAGGCTGCCAGCCTAACCTTATCAAAGAAAAGCTCAGCAGAATCCATGTTTGCTTATTTTCAACAGTAAAAACTGAGCTGCAGCTTTCAGTTATGCAATAGGGAAGGCATTTTCCACATTCCTGTATCAACGGTGTAGATCTGCTTTGGTATTGTGACAGAGGAGTGGGTGTATGGAGAAATGTAGGTACAGGACTATAGACTGCTTTCAGAATCAAACCTCCTACTGTGCCCTAACTCCCACACAAATAAATCCTCTTGCATCAGTAGGAACATACAGAGTTCAACATAAGGGCAGAATCCAGCTGTGCATTTCTATATTTCATAATAATGTGATTGTGTTGGGATACTGCAAGAGAGGGACAATGCTGAAGCCTTTGCAAATCAAGTTTCAGCATGAAAACATGCCTAGCCCTTATTCTGGGGAAGCAGAGTTGGAATTGAAGGGTATCTTGTATGGAGCTCTTATGCAACCAGATGATATGCATTTGCCATTATAGCCTTGTTTTGCAGGGGAACCAAGCCATTGGTGGGAAAGGAAGTGAGAGTGAATAATAAAATCATCAGCTTTACAATAGGCCTTTTGCTCTTACACTGTTTGTATAGGCAAATTACTTGGCAGACTCTGGTCTGACAGCACAGAAGCAAGATTTAGCCTGCTATTTTTGAGCCACAAATTCATCACAGGAGCTTTATTAAAAATGTACTTTCCATTCTTCTGCAAAAAAGTACCAAAATCTGCTCTGTGAAGATATCAGAGTCATTCATTTTTGAGGCTGGCAGCACTGACTTGGAGAGAAGAAGTTATGTGTTATCATTTTTTTCAGAGCAAACATTTCTTTTTATCCACTGGAAATAATGAAATATTAAACATTCCATAAAAAAAATTAAAATGTTTTGAAGAGAACAGAGAGCACATCAGGCAGTCTGACTTGAGTTCACCACGGGGAATCTTTCTGATGCCGTGGAGAAGCATAAGAGAGTGCTGTCAACGTGCATCCACAGGCTGCCCCTCTCATGCAGCCTCAATACTAAAGAATTCAGCATTTCTAGGATAAGAATTCCTATGTTCTATGAGCAATGTACATAACTCAGCAGTCCCTGGCTGGTGGTTCAGACATGTTACAAATTCAGAACAGATTCACCTCATATTTCACTGGAAACCATCCTTCCCTCATTTCAGCTGGCTTTGCCCAGGATAGCTTGGAGGCAGGACAGCAGAAAAGTCACCTCTTGATGTGGATGCTCTGGCTTGTGTGCTGACCACCACCATCTTTGCTTGACACAACATTGTTGTCTACTGACATGGCAAAAGCTTTCTAATATGATCAGGGTTTGTTTTTTGGGGGGAGTGTTTGGTTGATTGGTTTCATTGGTGTTTGTTTGGTTTGTTAGTTTGGTTTGGTTTGGGGTTTTTTTGTCGTTTTTATGTTTAGGCTTGAATTTTCCTCTTAGGATTAGAGAAAACCCAGTGATCAAGGAAATGCTAAACATGTGGTTACAGCTGTTTGAACAGCTAGTACCTTTACGCATTTCATTACCAACAAGTGTACTAACACAACACCTCCAGCAACACCTCAGAGACAGGGCACAGAGCACAGTAAATGCCAATTTCCTCTTCCTCCCCCAGTGAGCCAGAGTTACAGTAACACCTTGTTCAAATGCAGTACAAAGAAAAAACCACAGTATTTAATAGCCCTTGAAAGGTCTTGCCTCTTATCAGCAAGGAACAAAGGCTTGCTTCTACAGACTAACTGAGAGTCTTTCTAACCTGAGGTACAGAAAAAATAATGTAAGATCCATTAAAATACTTAGAGTACCTTAACTGCAAACTACTTATGGACTAATTTGAGAAGGGCAAGTAGTCATTCCGAGATATATGCTTAAAGAGACCAAGGTCACATCCCAACAATTCTTCTGGATGGCATCATGATGACACACAGGCAGAAGATGGAGAGATAGACTGTGGGTGCTGATATCTCCCCTCCCCTCTGCCACCTCCAAGGAAGAGGTATGGAGCCAGACAGCACCCAGAAACTTCAAAACTTCAGCTCTGCCCCTGCAGGGCTACATGAGGGCAGGGATCACTCCCTGCCACAACAGCTTGCAAAGCCACATTTCCTGGGCTCCATCACACTGGTCCCATGGAAGGCATGTACATCACTGGTGTGAACAACGGCTCAAATTTACCTCTGTCACAACACTCACAGGAGAAAGACCAGAGAACAACTCACAGATACCAATAGAAAAAATGCTACACATGTAGAGCTCAAACACTGCCCTTAGTTGCTTGTCTGATGTACTACTGATTTGTAAATATGGTCAGAAACAGCACAGACTTGGCTTATAAAAGCACAGAAAAATAGATATTTTCCTTATAATAGCAGAGATGTACATGTGCAAAGCATTGAGGCAGCAGAAATAAGCAGAGCTTTGAAAACATCATCACAAAACCAGGAGGTGTGTTGTTTAAGAACTTTGTCCTACTACCTTTTCCATAGTAGTATTATTTTTACTGCTAGAGGTTTGTGGTCTCTCTTTTGACTTAATTGTAAGTGGAATTCAACGCTTATATCCTACAAATATAATGTATAAATTAAGCTAAATTCCAAGGTCCATCTTTATATGGACTTCACATGTGTGCATATTTGGCTTAACAAAAATAATTATTTTCAAATTTTGAAATGTGTGATGTGATATGAATTTTAAGTACTCAATTTCAAAATGTTCATTTGGTATTAATGAGTTTCAGCCGGTCTTCTAAATCACTGTGTGTATTTCTTATTCAAGGGGGTGAGCAGAACTTACCCAGTTATTTGGTTTGTGATAATATATGCTCAGGGGATTTGAGCCAAAATCTTGCTAGTTATTGATAGGTTAGCAATTTTACAGTCAATTTATTGGCTTTTCTGTATTTCTAAGAGCACTTTAGCTATTAAAAATTAGTTACCTGAGTGTCAGCAGAAAGCAGACATTTTTATTTGTGGTTGTATCTTATACAGTAACAAAGCCAAACCAAACCCATGCAATTCTTGCTCAGCTTTGGTTTAAACCAGCTTGTATTAACTTGGTTGCAGTTTTGGAGAGAATATGTTAAGGTGAAGAGAGGAAATAGTACCGGAATGCACCTTCTTTCCAAAATTCATGGAAGAATGAGAGTATAGTGACTGCAGTGGGGCTGATGAGGCTGCTGGAGACAGTTAAGATCCAGACAAGAGGAAGCTGGCAACAGCCCAGTACATGCAGACGTTGGCTGTTTAGAGCATGGTTTTCCATAAGTGGTTCAATGTCCACTAAACCAGACCTTTAAAAGAGGACACTGAAGTGAGTGGGCCAACATCCTCCTGTGCTAACTCTGGGCTGCAGTTCTCTGGAGACCTGCTCTTTCCCTAACCCCCTCAGGAGCTTATATGGCTGACCAAACTCCCTCATTGACTAGTTAATACAAGTACAATTTTAACAGTAAATAATGTTAACATTAAATTATACTTTTTAAGAAAAAAATTCATTGGTTAACCTAGCTACACCCTATTTGCCTCCGACTGAAGTAGGATTTGTAATCCTATAGGATAAGCTATGACAGTATGGTGATCATACAGATTCACAGGAAAACAATTATGTGTGTAGTAATGCTGGAAAACTCATCCCATCAGTTGAGTCATTTTATTTACTTGGAAGACAAGAATAACAATTGATAACCTGGTTCCCTTATTGCTGTAGCGATCCTCTATAAAAGGATGTAGCAGATAAGGAAAATATGCTCTAATACAGCAGGAGCCTGCCATTTGGCCTTCTCAAGAGATACTTATCTATCTACATACCAAGTAGCTGGATTAAAGGTCAACAATGATCGATGTGACACTGAGTCACCATTAGGAGAAAACTATTAAACACAGCTAATAAGGGGACAAAGCAGGACCTAACCCTCACCATTCTTAAGGTTTTGGACTTTCTACAAATAGTAAAGCAAAAGAAGCTCCTCCAAACAGATGCTTGATGTGTGTGATTTCACACCCATTGTTTTCTCTTTATCTTTTGCATTTAGTATTCCTTGCCTCCTGTGAAGGAAGTGCCAGATATCCAACAAAGGGGCAGGCACAAAATCGAGCACTACATTTCAAGGTACTTGAGAGCAAACAGTCACTGGAGAGCAGACAGAAGTGTAATCAATAGCAAACTACTGATATGAATCAACTATTTACCAAATATTGGTGATTTGAAGAAACAATAAGTAGTTTGCAAGTGATTTAAAGCTTAAATTTGTAGGATACTTTATCCAGATCTGGTCATACCTATCCTGCCAAAGATACAGCCCTAATTCTATATATTTAACAGGATGGTTTTTGTAGTATTCTTTCTTACAAAAATAGACAACAGAAGCATCAGACATCACAGACAAGTTTCTTATAGTGCCACAGCTTTCCAGACAGCCTATTTTGGCTGTCAGTACAGTTGATGGTGAAAATCCTGCAAGACTCCAGAGACATCAGATGATTCAAGACTAAGAACTTCCTAATTTATACTTAACCTCGGTCTGGAAGCTCTGTGCGTGTGTGTACTACCCACTATTGCTTTTTAAGTCCTACGTTCTTCATGTTTAGTCTGCTATGAGCTCTACTGCACTTCCATTAACATGTTTCCAAAATGTTAATCGTACTGATCGATGCAGTAAATAAATGGCATGGTGATGCCTGAGATAGATTTGTCAAAAATAAGCAAAGTTATTTCAAGGATTAATGTTTTAGCAAGGATTTCTTTTTTCTGTTTTGAGCCCTCTGTAGCTTAAATTCATCTCATCAAGCTCCATGTCCTTATTAATTCTACAGCACATTTTCTACCTCAGATTTCACTCCCTTCTCTCTTTCCTTACCTACTTAGTTGAATGTCCCACATTCTGAATAAAAAGACTCTTTCCTGATTCATTGCATATCACAAAGTATTATATAATGAAATCAAAGCATAGAAGTCATCTTCCAGTCATGATACAAAAGACAATAGCAAAGACAGCTGAGGTATTATAAATGAAAGTCTGATCAAAAAGAAGAGGCAAGATAATACAGGTATGATTGTGCTAGATATTTGCAAGTAAGGTACAGAAAATGTGTTTACGCTCACTTGTACTAGTAAAGAAGGTAGAAAAGTAGACAAGACAGAGGGATATATCCTTTCGAAAACTTTGACTGGCTTTAGCTATGTTGTTTTGTTATACTTAGTAAATTCCCTTCCTGACAATTTCAGTCTCTCTACCGCAGCAGTAGAATTAAACATATTCAAATTTATATGGTACATTAAAGGGTGACAGGTAAAAGGGAATCTTAGGTAGAGATACAGTGATATGCAAACACAACAAACCAATTCATAGGTTATTTGAAACAAAATTTCAAAATTTTATTCTTGTCTTTTCAAATTATGAAGGGGACTGACCAGATCGTGCTAAATTCTGATTTCCTGGGAACAATATTGCACAAGGTGCTTCCTTTGCCAGTGATCAGTTCTTTAATTTGGTGCTATTGGCCTATACTCACATATTGGTGTAAGTTCCCACTGCAAGCTGTAGTTCTTGATTTGCCATGTCCCTGCCTTGCCACACAACTACCATCACACCCTTTAACTCACCTGCTCTGCCTGCCTTAGCACAACCATCCACTGCTCTGCAGCCCAAATGGCACAGCCTGGCAACAGCAAGACAGGACTTAGAGCTGCACATACACAAAACCCAGGGCTGAATTTCTAATCTGCACCAATACGCTTGCTGCAAAACATCAGTGTTGATCCGCTGTGTGAGGTGGCACCAAAAGAGCTGGCCCCTCTCTTCTGAGGGTGCATCTTGTTTTCAATGCCCTTTCCAGAGCAGTTAGTACATGTTGATGGAATTTTTTTCATAGCTGTACCATATAGCATTGCTGCCTGAAATATGCGTCGGTTGTCAGGCCAATGCTGGGCATACCAGCAATAGTAATGTTATACTGGGAAAAGAGAGTGGGCAGATAGAAAGACCTTCAGAAAAAAAATCTAAAATGAATAGACCTGCAGACGTCTGGGGCTGTTTTAACTCACCCAGCTACTGCCTAAGCCCAGGTCTCCAGCGGTTTTACATCTCTCTGCAGAACTGCCATCAGCAGTGGTGTTTCAGTAGGTGGCACTCTGTCCTTTGAGTCTGCCTGGAGCCCACCATGGCCTTCCAGCAGATGAGAAAGTCAACTCTACTTCAGTCCATTAGCTACTGCAAAGGGCTGCTGTGGCTGGTGCAGCAGTGTCCCTCATGACCCAGCTCAGCACTTCTTTTCCTACACCCTGGATGTGCTGCCCTCTAAGAGGGCTGAAATTCATTGGTCAGTGGGGCGAATCATCTGAAATCTGTATTAGTTTCACAGGAGGTAAAGGACATTTTCACGTTCAGCAAGCAAATATTTCACTTCTTAAAGTATTGTAGATCAGATACAGAATTGCACAGGATTTTGTTATACACTACTCAGTTAGGATAAGGAAAAAACAAAGGCAACACACAGGAAGAAAAAAAGTGCAGTCCAGGGTTCAACATTCATCTTCAGTGGCTATCTGGAACCCAAATATTCATTTGGCTTTCCAGAAAGTATGTCACAGAGCTAGTTGATGACAGTAACAACTGGTGGCCAGAACAGAGAATTCCCCCTGAAATGTAAATCAAGGAACAGGGTAGTTTGCTCAGTAGGTGAGCGAACAGCTGTTTGTCTGCAGAGGTCAGCACAGAAGGATCATTAACTTCTCCTTGAAGTTACTTTTTTTTTTCACTCAGGAAACCTGGTCGAGGCATGATTACTGTTGACAACACCCACTATGTTTTGTTTTGCTATTTATCCCTGAAATTCATTCACACTGGATGGATTTGCAGGCTAGCTGTTGTTCAAGCTCACAGGGAGCCAGGACTAGTTTATTGTTTTGCGTGGATTTTTTCAGCTACAATTAATGACACTATTGAAAGCTCACTGATGAAGGGATTCAGCTGACATGTATAACAACAGAAAGTCTGCAGGGCTGGATAATAAGAAAACCAGGCAAAATCTGCACAACAACTATCTGATTAAAACTGTGTTTGTAAAATGACTGAACATTCAATTTAGTCGTAAGGTGTCATTCTAGAGGAAATATGGTACAAAGGCTATCACTAGGTAAAAGCAGAACACTGTTTTTCATTTTCTCAGAGCTGTTCATGTCCAATCTTGACAAGTATCTCCTAAAGTAGCACATTGAAATGAAACAAAGCTTCATGTTGTAACAAGGTAGTTTAGTATATGCAACCAAATTTAAGAATTAACAATCATACTTCTAATATAAAGTTGTACAGGTTTCCACACCGTAAGACTTAATTTCTTCAACATTTGCTCTCAGTGAAGTTCACAATTACTCAACCTTATTTTTTCCTACCTCCAAATAACTTACAGGTAATTGAAAATGAATGTTTGTATTTATGAAGCAACACAAGTCTTGTAGGGGAAGTAAGTCCTTTCAGAAGCCCAATGGAGCAGGGGGACCTCCCCAAAATATCACTCTGGTTGGAATAGATTGGTAAATACTAGCAAGTTATCTGGGGACCTGTAGTCATAACTTTCATTAAGAGACAGCTGGACAGAGAAGGTGTGCACTGAGAGATTTACACCCACCCTATCCACTTCAGTCCTGCTCCTTACAAATATCAACCCAAGTACATCGGTCCACCATTATTGTTTATGAAGTAACCAAGAAAGATGTGGCATTTTCTGGTGTCTTTTTGAAAGCATGAGAGGGTGTCATGATCTCAGTTCCCTCATGACAGGCAAGAGTGATCAGAAAAGAAGCCTTTTCTGTGCCTCCCTGACATCACCATGATTTTACATGCTGATTAAAAGTCTGGAGAAACTGTGATCCTCTGAGCTGAACACAGGTACTCCAAAATCCTTAGGAGGGTTCTTCCTCCTCTTCAGCTGCTGCATTTCAGCTGCATTACAGCTCACTCTTTTGCAGTTATTCTCACAAGGCAAGAAACCACAGACCTCTAACACTACATTTATCGAGGAAAGGTGAAGAATATACCTTTTCTAAATAACAAATGGGCAAGAAACAAAGATTACAAGTCACCCCAGTAACCAGACATACGAAAAATGAAACCAAACCAAAACAAAAACATTAGCAATTTTGGATTTTTGTAGTTAATTCACATGCCTCTATGTGGTTTTTAAAATCCTTTGTTTTAATTAAATAACAACATATGATCACGTGAGTAAATTGTTTAAGCGGCAGGGACAGCTGTTGCAATATTGCTAAAGAACCATCAAAACCCTGTCTCCAAATAACCCTCTCAAAGAGGATGCTTTGTAGGAACCTGTGTTGAAATGTGTCCTATGGATACATGTAGGTTTGTACCACTACAGGAGTCCACTCCAAAAACTATAGGAAATATTTGAACCTGATCTCAGCTGCGTATCACAGGTTTGAGATCTGGGGTTTTTTTTTCCCTAGTAATTTAACTTAGACCTAGCAAGACTGACTTTTCTCTGAAGCTGCTCTCTTTGAATGCTTATCTCTTGTTTCTGTGCTTTCCCTTTTAACTTCTTAATCCTATTCCTGGATTTTTCTTCTTATTTTCTATTTTTAACTTTCCTTGTAAGCCACCTATTAATAACATTGTTTCACTCTACTAATAAAGAGTACCTCCTTATTCCTAATTCTGCTTGATGTTGTTCACTGCTAAACTTGAGCAGTTAAACTAGAGCAGTTAAACTAAACCAGCTTGTGGCTGAGAGCAACAACTTTTGCTGCTGCTGTGAGTTAGAGTTTTGCCATTTCAATACACAGTTGAGCAATAAAGTGAGTGTGAAAGACCCTTTACTTCTTCAGTGTGGAACTGAGACCAGTGAGATGGAGAAAACCAGGACACCACCATAAAGGCACTGGCAGAACAGGAATTGTTGCAGAGGGCCACGGATACAAACCACCATAAAAAACCACAGCTTTTGAAGCTTCCACAAGTGGATGTTATCTTCTTCCTTTTCATGGCAATTATAATAATCTGGTTTCCATTTGGTTACAGGGAGTTTCAGATTCACAATCTCATAACTTAAGTTTCTGTTGTCATTTTTCCTACAAGACCAAGTGGGGCCTTGGAAAAAAGCCCTTGAAACCTTACTTAGAGGATTGTTAATTTTTGCTCTGTGGAATACCACCTGATGGTGTGACAACCACCAAATGCTCCTGCAATGAGCAACTCTTGGTGCCTTCCTGGCTCAGTGCTCACACGTAAGGGAACAGTAAGCTGAGAGCAGATGGAAACCTGAGTGTTCACAGGATATCAGAAATTTATGCCAGAACTTCCTCCCACTTGTCTTTTAATTTTTATTAAAGATTCTGCATTTTTAGCAGTTTGGTGCTGTCATTTAATAATTACATTTTTCTTCATATACTATTAAACAAATTTAAAAAAAAATTTTTGATCACCATTTCTAGAATCAATATGTAAGTTTCATACTAGTGATATGTATTTATATAAGACAGGAAATGGAAGGATTAGAGCTGGAGAAGAGATGCTACAGCTCATACAAAACTTGCTTGTATTTTATAAACAATTTAAAAAAAAGGCTTCTCCAGAAGTTTTCTATACCTCAGCTGTCCCCTTTTTCTGTGAGCATTCTGGTCTCTCAATGCTACTCAAAGAAGAAATCAAAACTCATAAATATTAAGTCACAAAATAGAGTCTCAAGTAACATTGAGTTTTATTTAAGCCTGTACAAATGTAAAGATATTCCATCTGCCCTCAATTCACCCCGTTGTGCAAGCACTTCCACAGAATAAGGACTCTTGCAGACCATACATGCCATGGTATCTATGCTAAACCCTACATCTCCCCCCTCCTGCTCCTCCCTTTCAAATTTAATTTGGACTTTAAACGTTGCTTTTTGAATAGGCAAGGGGGAGCATGGGGAAGGAGGAGCGACTCACTTGCTAGTTTTGAAATGGTCTTTGTTTCCATTCATATTGTTCTGTAATGATGCATACTATGAACTCTCGGTAATCCTGGAACCAGCATTTCAGATCAGGCTACACCCTTTCTCTGGTCAGAAAACAGCACCATCATGTTAAACAACATTCATGTAAAACAAATGGTGGAGCAAAAGACAATGACAAATAAACAAAGAAAAATAATGAACTAGAGAGTGGTTTCAATGAAGGGCATTAAGTATGAAAGGCAAGTTTTCCTCCTGGCATAATCCTTTAATATGAATCTGTGTTGATTTACGACCAGATCACAATGGATATTTTTGTATATCTGAAATGAGAAGAGAGAAGCATGCCTTTAGAGAGGGGCATCAACGCACATGCACACAAGATGTTACTGTAGGTTTCCTTCTTTCACTAGTGAATACACAAGTCCTGGATGCAGATGCAATGTAGCTCATCCCAGACCATTAATGCCAACTTGAACTACATGTTCCTCAAGAGGAAAGGTAGTTAGGGGACGTGGTTTGCACTGCCCAGGATACTGCTGTTGCTCTTAGGAAAGTCAAATAATATCTGTAGAAGTCAAATTTTTCCTCTCTAAAACCTTTCATATATTTAGACACTTTGCAATTTGAAGATCATAAGGGGATTTGAGATTTTAGGACAAAAAAAAAAAAAAAAAAAAGGCACCTTACAAACATTGATTCATAGCAATTTACATTAAACATTTCCAGAAATCTGATCATTTCATTACCACTTACACATTTTCCAGCCAGAATACTTACATAGCATGACTTTTGACTTGTGGAACAACTAATGGGAGCACAGCATGCCCGCTGCATTCCAGCCAGGCTGGGGTGCATTACTTTTGACTTCTCACTATGTTTGTTTTGATTTCTGTTTTGGGTTTATACACAAATGCAATGTATGCCCATCCCTGCAAAGTGTAATAAGCCGAACTCCCAAATTCATTTGGACTGTAGTGAGCAGCAGCTCATCCATGGAGATGCAAATCCAGTTTCCGTATCCTTCTGTATCTTACAGACACTAAGTATGAACTTCTTTGACAATTGTTCTGTTACCCTTCACTGCTCCTGCTCTTCCAGTGTTGTTTGCTCTCCTAGTTGGACACAGATGTATCCCATTTCAATATGTATTAACCACACAGGGAGTAGAAAGATATACAAAAGGAGGACCATTTGGTGCAGAAATAGTCACCTGCTTCTTGATTAGAAGACCAACTGTCCAAACAAAAGAATGAATTGCATGCCTGGTTTACTGTGATAGAGTGAAAGGAAGCCTCAAATTACATGATTTACAAAGAAAATGACACCTCTGGTACAGCTCACTTCTTGCAGCATATAATCAGGAGATGACCAGGTCAGATTTTTATACAATGATTAATTATTTTTTCCTCTTTTCTTTCTTTCTTTTTTTTTTTTTTCATCTTTAGAGACTACTAAAAGC